>NW_027507748.1:113992794-114385294 GCF_037356315.1 Lithobates pipiens
CATGGGTGTTCATAAAATTATGCCCTCCCCTGAAAAAAGTTCTGCAGCCGTCCATGGTCTGTTCTACCACTTGTACCTGCAGGCAAGCCTATAGTAAGGCTTACCTGTCGGTACTTTGAATATCTCTTGCAGAGTTTAGGAGATATTTAGAGTGCATTCAGCTTGTGATGCTACCTTCAGAGCCCCTGCCGTAAACGGAGTGACGTCATCGTGCCCCTAGCAACTCACGTAGCCAGAGGATGCAAACCTGGAAGGAAGACCAGGTGAATATGTCAGCCCTTTCAGCGGTGACATTGCGACGCTGGAGGGCTTCGTTCTACGGTAAGTCTCTCATAATGTGCTAGTATGCGATGCATACTAGCACATTATGACATTACCCTGCAGGGGATTTTTTTTTTTCCTCAACTGAAGTTTACTGCTGCTTTAAGCTGTATGTGATGTTATGGAACAATACAACTCTCACAGGCAGCATCAGCAACACCTCATTCTGGCATCCTATATGTATTTTGCTTTTGCATATATTATATATATATATATATATATATATATATATATATATATATTATATAAGGTATGGCTGAAATATCAGAGTTTTTATCCAGTGATTATAGGCCTCCTTCACATATTTTAAGAATGTTCCAACTTCAAACCATATTTGACAAAATAATTTCCATTATATTCAATTTTATAGATGTTAACCTTCGCAGAAATCTGGCATCTCTCCTCCTCCAACCATTTCTGATACAAAAAAATAAAACATTCATTACTCATGCTTTTGATCAATGCAGCCAGGACTTGAATCCACCTGCAATGGAAATTGTCCACTTCTCCCTCCATAGAAATGTAGATAGTATAAGTTCAAGACATTAAACTGGTGGAAGACATCATCACTGCCCTGAACCATCAAGAGGATAGACTTTGCTAACTCCTCCAAATTTCACCAAGTCCTCTCAGTCAACTTAGGCTCCTCCACACAGGCACAGAGATCCATACAGCAGAACAAGGCATTTCTTTATGCAGCTGGAGCTGCCTGCAGGCAGCCTATGTAAGTGAATCAGATGCTGCATCTATAGGGACAGTTGCACAGCCAAAAACACACATTGTATATAGAAAGGAGCATCCACCCATCCCTCTTCTTTTCAACAGACTCACATAAAGTGCAGTGGCTGGAGAATATAAGCAGCTTGAATAGGTCACAGTATAGTAAGGAGAAAAAAGGCAGTTTTTATTGTGTAAAAATTAGAATGTATTTTTTCAGAAACATTAGCCATACAGTACATATAGTACAGTGGCTGGAGAGTGTGTAAGCAGCCTGATTAGGCAGCCATGTAAGAGAGAGACACACACTTTTTATCTTAAAATAAAATTAGATAGTGTGTTTTTTCAGAGACTATAACCACAAATATTGCATTGGAAAGTATGTAAGGGGGGTAAGAGGGAGAGTCAAAACAGGTTTTATTATGGCATACAAATGAGAAATATTATTTCAGGGACAATAGCCAGAAATATTTTACAGCGTCTGAAAAGTATGGAAGCAGCTTGATTAGGCCACAATTTAAAAGGGTGAGAAGTTATTCTCTATTGTCTTCCTGCTTCTCCTCCTGGATACTCAGGAAGCGGGTCCAGAGACCCGATTCGCCAGGACCAGGGGAGGATGTACGGGGAGATCCAGGAGATAGCCGTCCTTATCAAAGTGATTTCTCAGTGCTCTGCATCATTAAATAAAAATTAGAATGCATTATTAAAGAGACATTAACCACGTGTGTAAGCAGCTTGATTAGGTCACAATGAAAAATAGAGAAAATAAGGCAGGTTTTATTTATGAAATTAAAATCAGAGTTTATTATTTCGTGTCCACAGATACTGTGCATTTACTGTACATTTACTGGGTTTACCAAGCAACAAACATTACAAATTTTGTAGCTGAGGCCCAGGTATAGAAATATTATGTGTGACACCCTTAGAGTGCATTGGAATATGGCAGGAAAGGTGGCAGGAGCTGGTAATGGTGGCGGACAAGCAGAAGTTGCAGAAGTTGCAGGAGTCGGTAACGGCCGCAGTTCAGGAGTGGTAGCTTAAGCTGGTGAAGGTAGCATTAGTGGGCCAGAAAGGCACGCAGGAGCAGGTAATAGAGGCAAGCCAGAATAGCCTGAAGGAGCTATTAATGGTGGCAGCAGCTGGTAATGATGAAAAGTTCCATTTCATTTTTTTGAGATAGATTACAATGTCAGGATACTGGTGGAATTGTCTATCAGAGGCAGCCGCTCCATTAGGGGAGCAGGGGTGCCACCCCCCTAATCTATGCGCCCCACCCCTGATCTAAATGTAGGGTGACAGACACATCCAATGTTTTTTTTTCTTTTTTGAAGCACATAATTAGAGCCTGAGGCTCTAATTGACTTAAAAAAGGGTGGTGTCAGGGTGCAGAGCACTGCACTGTAAGCCTACCCAGTTGTGTGACAATAGCGAATTAATATTCACTATTGTCTTCCTGCTTCTCCTCCTGGACAATCAGGAAGCGGGTCAAGAGACCCAATTTGCCAGGACCAGGGGAGGATGTACGGGGGGATCCAGGAGATAACCGTCCTATCGGAGTGATTTCTCAGTGCTCTGCATCGCCACCAACACTTACAAGCCAGAAAGGATGTACGGGGAGATCCGGGAGATATGTCTGTCCTCATCGGAGCGATCTCTCAGTGGTCTGCATGGCCGCCAACACACAGAGCCCGGCCGCATGAGTAGTACCACCCACGTTGGGGGGGTTAGCTGAGGGGGGTTGGGTGGTTTGTTTGCCACCCTCCTGTTGGCTGGAGCAACAGCCGCCACTGCTCTCTATCACAAAACTGCCTCCTGCGTTGTGGGCCTTTTGAGACAGTCCACTGCTGGCCTCTAGAAGCTGTGGTACATACTGTGCAAACTCCATCAAGTGGACACCCAATAATCCACAGAGTCCTAACACTGAAGAATGTTCACATCAGTGACTGCACGTAGTCTGCAATCACATTTTAGGCACTGCCTAATGATATGAAATGGTAGTAGTGATTCTAGAAGAAAAACAAAAAAGCAAAAACATGTCTATTCACACACGGAGCATGGCTTAGACCTGCCCCCGCTCTCTCGACATTGGTTTACTTGCCATGATTGACAGCAGCAGGAGTCAATAAGGAGAGAGAAACCCGGGAGAGCTGCTGCTGTTATGCACAGCGCTGGATTGAGATGGGGCTCGGTTAAGTATGGGGGGGGGGGGCGCTGCATACAGAAGTTTTTTTTTAACTTTAATGCATAGAATGCTTTAACGTTAAAACCTTGAGCCTTTAGAATCACTTTAAGGTCTGACATTTTCTCCTTGTATCAGGGATTCAAAAGGGCAGACATCCACTAATGGTCCATCTCCTTCATGGTCTGACTCCTGGGGTCTTTGCACAAGCATTTCAACATGACTGTGTCAATTTGCCACACATTGCCTGCAGTAGTGGACTTTGAGTGCTTAGTGTCGCCAACGCCCATAACGATCTCACCCCACCTACAAAAAACTCAAGGGGTTTGGGAGGAGTGAAATATCCTGGGGCTCTCTTCTCCGATATCTGATTAATTCTTGTGTTTCCTTCTCCTGCAGAAAGTTACTGATGGTGGGTTAAAATAATTCAGCCAACTCCTTCATGCCAGCTTTTACCTAACTTTATCATAAAGAGATTAGGGAGGTGGTGCTTTTGATGCACCTAAGAATGTGGTGACCTGAAGCACAAAACTGTAGTGCAAATGTATATGGTGATGTACTGCAAACAAAGGGCAGTGTGGCCCGTTCCAGAATCCAGAAAAAGGCCCTAGCAAGTGTATAGTAATATAAAATATACCTCCCTCCAAGAAATAAAACTTAAAACACTAAACCCAACCCCAAACCTAAAACACTAAATCTCAAAATTTTGTTGTGTTTTTTTTTTTTTTTTAAAGTTGTTGTTTTTTTTGAACAATAGTTAAAATATGTCAAGGATAAGCCGAGTACACACGGGCGGACTGTATGGCCTACTTAGTCCGTCGAAACACATTTCAGCGGACAGTCCGCTCGTGTGTGGGCTTTAGCGGACTTTTTCAGCGTGCAGTCTGGCGTACTAAGTATTTCGGAATTTCCATAATACTGTCCGTCATACTTTGGTTTCAGCGGACAATCCGCTCGTGAGTAGGCTAGTTCGACGGACTAAGAATGGCGCATGCTCAGAAAGGATTTACACGGCGGAAGGTTGCATTGCTGTGTATTGGACTTCCTATTTCTAGTCCCGTCGTGCGTGCTGTACACGTCATCGCGCAAGCTTTCGACGGACTGTTTGTGCATCCGTGTGTGGTCAAGTCCGTTCATTCGAAAGTATGACGGACTGTCCGTCGGATTGTATGACGGACTAAGTAGGCCATACAATCCGCCCGTGTGTACGCGGCTTTACATTTCTTTTAAACTTTCATCTGTGTGTGTGACAGAAATGGCAACACAAGCGTGCATTCCATGGTGTCATATCATGCAAATTCATGTACGGTATAAATGTCTCATTAATTTGGCAGTTTCAAAGTTATTGACCCTGTTTTTTTTTTGTTTTTTTTTATATAACAGGGGAAGGAAACAGAGGTAAAAGAAGAGTGTTTGGGGAAGAGAGGGGAGTGGGGAGAGCAAGAGATCGGGAAGGAGTTAAAGAGAGGAAGCCGAAAGAAAAGAGAGATACACTCCGCCTGTGTCCAACATTGCTCCTGTCCTTAAAAAATATGTAAGCCCAACATTTCATTTTCATCTTCCAGATATGTGCCTGCTGTACCATGTACTAGTATGAAAAATATCCTGTTCTCTTTGTATCTCTTCTTTTGTGTGAAATCTCTGGTGTTTCTGCCAGTCACTCTGCTTTCCTAATAAAAAATGACCACACTAGACATGAGAGCACACCAATCAGTTCTTTACCTATGCTGGGAACTCAGCCTGCTCTCCTTTAATGATCAGACTTGTCCTGACACATTCCCCCCACACAACCTTTCACTGGGAAGCTCAGTGCACTGCCGTTTCTTCTCCCCCAGGTCTTATGCAGCTGAGAACAGAGGGAATGGGATCACTTATTAAAAAAAAAAAGGGGGGAGAAGGGTATATACATATCTCCCAACTTTTTGAGATGGGAACAATAGACACCTATTAACAAAAGTATCTAGGCACAGGACACACCCTTCTCACGCCCCCTTAAAGGAGTATCTTAAAAAAGTCCCCGACTTATGATCCTGCACACAGGCCCACTGTTTCAGAAAATGCCCCTGACCTGAGCTCATCATTGCACATCCATTGCAGATGCTTGTATGTGACATCACATACATCACATACATCACATACAGGCACGTGGGCTGGATGCAAGAGTTGGATCAGCAGGATGAGTACCAGGACAAGTAAATGTCTCATCTCTGCTTCCTTTCACCACTCTGCATATCACACACATCATAGATGAGAAGAGGGTACGGCGGTGGAGCAGATGAGTTTGAGGGTACAGCGGTGGGGAAAATGAGTAGGAGGAGTTCAGAGGTGGGACAGAAGAGCAAGAGGGTACAGCGGTGGGGCAGATGTGCAGGGAGGTACAGTGATGGAAGAGATGAGAAGGGGGTTCAGCAGTGGCACAGAAGAGCAGGGGGGTACAGTGTTGGGCCAGCTGAGCAGGGGGTTCAGTGTTGGGGCAGAAAAGCAGGGAGGTAGAGCAGTAGGGCAGATGTGAAAGTGGTTGTATTGGTGGAGTAGATGGGCAGGGGGTTACAGTGGTGGGACAGGAGAGCAGATGGAACAGTGCTGGGGCAGGAGAGCAGGGGGGCCGGGGCGGACTGACCATTCGGTCATTCGGACGCCGACTGAGGGCCCGTGGCCAGTAGGGGGCTCGTGAGAAGCTCCTGTGTGAATCAGTGTGCCGCGGGATCAGGGCTGTCAGATGAGCCCGATCCCCTGCCGAACTGTACATCGGCACTGTGAGAAGCTCTATCAGCCTCAAAAGTGAAAGTAAAGTGCAGGGGAGTGTGCTGTGCTCTCTGCTTCCCCCTACAGTGCAGTACCCAGCTGAATGAGGAAGCTGGAAAGGTGCAGTACTGTGCTAAAAGCTAGATTTGTTTTAAAAGGGCTTTATTCATGTGTCTGTGCATGTGTGTCTGTATGTGTGTGTGTGCATGTGTCCGTATGCATGCGTCTGTATGTGTGCGTGCGCATGTGTCTGTATGTGTGTGCGTGTGCCTGTATGTATGTGTATGCATGTGCCTGTATGTGTGTGCATGTGTCTGTATGTATGCTTGTATGTATGTATGTATGTATGTATGTGTCTGTGTGTGCATGTGTCTGTATATGTTTCTGTATGTGTGTGCATGTGTCTGTATGTCTGTATGTATGTGTATGCATGTGTCTGTATGTGTGTGTGTGTGCATGTGTCTGTATGTATGTCTGTATGTATGTGTATGCATGTGTCTGTATGTGTCTGTATGGGGGGGCTCTCTGGGGACCCTGATGTAATGGGAGGCTCTCTGGGGACCCTGATGTATGGGGGGCTCTCTGTGTACCCTGATGTATGGGGGTGCTCTCTGGGGACCCTGATGTATGGGGGGGGCTCTCTGGGGACCCTGATGTATGGGGGGCTCTCTGGGGACCCTGATGTATGGGGGAGCTCCCTGGGGACCCTGATGTATGGGGGGCTCCCTGGGGACCCTGATGTAAGGGGGGGCTCTCTGGGGACCCTGATTTTAGAGGGGGTCGGGGCTCTCTGGGGACCCTGATGTAAGGGGCGGGCTTTCTGGGGTCCCTGATGTAAGGGGGGGCTCTCTGGGGACCCTGATGTAAGGGGGGTCGGGGGCTCTCTGAGGACCCGGATGTAAGGGAAGGCTCTGGGGACCCTGATGTAAGTGGTGGAGGCTCTCTGGGGACTTGTTTACATCGGCAGACCACTGTTCTGCCTCTGTTGGAAACGATCGTCGGGGCCCGGTGGACATTGGGTCCGCCGGATCCACTGATTAGCTCTCGGTGTGTCCAATCACAGCGGCAGTGAGTCAAACAGCACACAGACCTGCAAGTGCAGAACCAAGTACCTGTACCTGATTCTGCTCAAAGGAGACACAGCCCCACAGTAAATGCACGTGGTTAATGTGAGTTTATTTTTCTTTATTTTCTTAACTCTTTAAACATTTATTATGAACATACAGTAGAGAAATTCTGTGACCAATGCATGTAATGTAGCAGTGCAATATATACATGGGGCTTTGTGAGGGTGTGGCTTGTGTGTGGGTGGGGACAAAGGGGGCCCCATGATCCCTTATTGCCCGGGGGCCCCATGAGTTGTCAGTCCGCCCCTGCAGGGGGGGACAGAGGTGGGGCAGAAGAGCAGGTGGACAGAGGTGGGGCAGAAGAGCAGGGTGGTACAGAGGTGAGACAGATGTACAGGAGGTACATTGGTGGGGCAGATGAGAAAGCAGGTTACAGTGGTGCGGCAGATGAGCAGATGGGTTCAGTGTTAGGACAAATGAGAAGGTGATTCAGTAGTGAGACAGAAGAGCATGGGGATACAGTGTTGGGCCAGCTGAGCAGGGGGTTCAGTGTTGGGGCAGAAAAGCAGGGAGGTAGAGCAGTAGGGCAGATGTGAAAGTGGTTGTATTGGTGGAGTAGATGGGCAGGGGGTTACAGTGGTGGGACAGGAGAGCAGATGGAACAGTGCTGGGGCAGGAGAGCAGGGGGCCGGGGCGGACTGACCATTCGGTCATTCGGACACCGACTGAGGGCCCGTGGCCAGTAGGGGGCTCGTGAGAAGCTCCTGTGTGAATCAGTGTGCCGCGGGATCAGGGCTGTCAGATGAGCCCGATCCCCTGCCGAACTGTACATCGGCACTGTGAGAAGCTCTATCAGCCTCAAAAGTGAAAGTAAAGTGCAGGGGAGTGTGCTGTGCTCTCTGCTTCCCCCTACAGTGCAGTACCCAGCTGAATGAGGAAGCTGGAAAGGTGCAGTACTGTGCTAAAAGCTAGATTTGTTTTAAAAGGGCTTTATTCATGTGTCTGTGCATGTGTGTCTGTATGTGTGTGTGTGCATGTGTCCGTATGCATGCGTCTGTATGTGTGCGTGCGCATGTGTCTGTATGTGTGTGCGTGTGCCTGTATGTATGTGTATGCATGTGCCTGTATGTGTGTGCATGTGTCTGTATGTATGCTTGTATGTATGTATGTATGTATGTATGTGTCTGTGTGTGCATGTGTCTGTATATGTTTCTGTATGTGTGTGCATGTGTCTGTATGTCTGTATGTATGTGTATGCATGTGTCTGTATGTGTGTGTGTGTGCATGTGTCTGTATGTATGTCTGTATGTATGTGTATGCATGTGTCTGTATGTGTCTGTATGGGGGGGCTCTCTGGGGACCCTGATGTAATGGGAGGCTCTCTGGGGACCCTGATGTATGGGGGGCTCTCTGTGTACCCTGATGTATGGGGGTGCTCTCTGGGGACCCTGATGTATGGGGGGGGCTCTCTGGGGACCCTGATGTATGGGGGGCTCTCTGGGGACCCTGATGTATGGGGGAGCTCCCTGGGGACCCTGATGTATGGGGGGCTCCCTGGGGACCCTGATGTAAGGGGGGGCTCTCTGGGGACCCTGATTTTAGAGGGGGTCGGGGCTCTCTGGGGACCCTGATGTAAGGGGCGGGCTTTCTGGGGTCCCTGATGTAAGGGGGGGCTCTCTGGGGACCCTGATGTAAGGGGGGTCGGGGGCTCTCTGAGGACCCGGATGTAAGGGGAGGCTCTGGGGACCCTGATGTAAGTGGTGGAGGCTCTCTGGGGACTTGTTTACATCGGCAGACCACTGTTCTGCCTCTGTTGGAAACGATCGTCGGGGCCCGGTGGACATTGGGTCCGCCGGATCCACTGATTAGCTCTCGGTGTGTCCAATCACAGCGGCAGTGAGTCAAACAGCACACAGACCTGCAAGTGCAGAACCAAGTACCTGTACCTGATTCTGCTCAAAGGAGACACAGCCCCGCAGTAAATGCACGTGGTTAATGTGAGTTTATTTTTCTTTATTTTCTTAACTCTTTAAACATTTATTATGAACATACAGTAGAGAAATTCTGTGACCAATGCATGTAATGTAGCAGTGCAATATATACATGGGGCTTTGTGAGGGTGTGGCTTGTGTGTGGGTGGGGACAAAGGGGGCCCCATGATCCCTTATTGCCCGGGGGCCCCATGAGTTGTCAGTCCGCCCCTGCAGGGGGGGACAGAGGTGGGGCAGAAGAGCAGGTGGACAGAGGTGGGGCAGAAGAGCAGGGTGGTACAGAGGTGACACAGATGTACAGGAGGTACATTGGTGGGGCAGATGAGAAAGCAGGTTACAGTGGTGCGGCAGATGAGCAGATGGGTTCAGTGTTAGGACAAATGAGAAGGTGATTCAGTAGTGAGACAGAAGAGCATGGGGATACGGCGGTGGAGCAGATGTGCAAGGCAGTACAGTGGTGGGGCAGATGAGAAAAGGGGTAAGTTGATGGGGCAAATGAGCAAAAGGGTTACAGTGGTGGTACAAAAGAGCAAGGGGGTACAGTGGTGGGGCAGATGTGCAGGAGGTACAGTGGTGGGAGGGGTGATAAGGGGGTTCAGCAGCAGACAGAAGAGCAGGGGGGTACAGTGATGGGGCAGATGAGAAGGGGGTTACAGAGGTGGGAAAGATGAGCGGGGGTTCAGAGTTGGGGCAGAGGAGAAAGTAGGTACATTGGTGGGACAGATGAGCAGAGAAAAAAGGAGGTACATCGGTGGAACATATGAGCAGGGGGTAACAGCATGGAGCAGAAGAGCAGGGGGAACAGAAATGGGACAGGGGGTACAGTTGTGGGGCAGATAAGAAAGGGGGTTACAGTGGTGGGTTAGATGAGCAAATAAGTTCAGTGTTCGGACAGAGGAGAAAGATGGTTACAGTGGTGGAACAGAAGAGCAGGGTGGTAGAGTGGTGGGGCAGATGTGCTGGGTAGTAAGGTGGTGGGGCAGATGTACAGTAGTGGGGCATATGAGCGGGGGGTTACAGTGGTGAAACAGATGTGCAGGGGGGCAGTGATCAGAGGTGTGAAGGTGCATGAATTGGGGCTCATCTGAGGTGTGGAGCTGTATGAATTGGGGGTGATCTGAGGCGTGAAGGTGCAGGATGCTAATTTCTGACTACTAAGTAGTTTACAGCATTTACTTTATAAAAAAACCTTTTTGTGATTGAGAGTGTGAAGTTGACATTTTTTATTAAAAAATCGGCACACTCAATTTCTTTGAAAACATTTTTTGGCACACTGTGCTCAAAAGGTTGCCTACCCCGATCTAGAGTCATTTGTGTATTACATAGTAATAATGTACTGCCTCGGAAAATATGTTACTTTGTATAATTATTGAACTGCTGTTCTCTTTTTAGGTGACAGATTCCCTTTAATGGTCTTACCTTTTTTCTTAGTGTATGCATCAACAACAATATCAACAACAGGAGAATAAGCTTCCAGCATAATGCAGAATACAAATGCTGTAAAATATTACTAGATCCACATACAGAGAGAAGATCCAAGGACTGGCCCGTGTCAGACAGCAGAAGCAGCTGCCTGAGGCAGAAAGGATTTACAAAATGTTTCTGGGAGAGATTCCTGTATTGAAGTGCATTTGTCTAGTCATGTTTGGGATTTCTTTGTGAAAATGATACAGTATATAATCACTGAGGTCAAAAGTGGCAGCAATCTTATCTAAAAAAACAAAAAAAAACAAAACAAAAAAAAAACAGAGTGTTTGTCAGGTCATATGCTTTCCTGAGTATAGCTGACCATACACATCAAGATTTCTCTTGTTCAGCCCTGAGATCCCCTTAAACAGCATGGATGGACAAATCTGTAGTACTGACTATTGTATTTTCACATCCAAAACCCATGGATGATGCCAACAGTGCCACCCACAGAGCTAACTTCACTCTGTGTTTTGGCAGCTTACAGTGCCAAGTCAGCAAACTTCTATTTTTGATGATGATTTTTTTTCTAAAATTTGCAGTAATTTTTTTCCCTCACATTGGCAGATTTTCACATACATATTTTACGTACATGCATTTATTTTATTTATTTATTTTTATCTGTATGCCAGGTATTAAAATCCTCATGATTATTTATTGAACGCTGTCAGGTGCAGTCAAAGGATAAACCATCTAGAGGGAAGCAAAATTATATATAAATAAATAAAAGAGAGATATTACTATAAACTTTTTGAAACATTAGCATTAGTTGATTAGATTATACATAACCAAACCACTTCCAGGCACTCATGCTATAATGCACCAGAACGTAAACTGGCCATGGGCCATATGTGTGATAGTGATGACCAGAAGGCCCAGTAACATAAGTAGCTGGAAGTCGAATAAAAGACAGTTTATTCCAACAATGAAACAGCAAGAAGCCTGAGCTGAATGTGGAACAGCATTACCAGAGGTGGATCTGATCCCATCCTGCTGCAGCAGAGGATGATGAGGGGAAACAAGCATATACCGGAGATCTGGATGGTGGGCAGGTCCTGCGGGAGAATGCTGCCTGCTTTGCCCGAACAGCAGGGAAGCACAGGTCTCTGGAAACAATGTGGCTGGAACACAGGGATCAGCTGTTCCACCAACAGGAAGCTGAACAAACAGGAAGTGAAGTCAGATGTCAGGACTACATGTTTCAGGACACGCCACTTTGTCAAAAACAATTTGTGCCTATTACTAACTCTTTTTTAAAAAAAATGCTTCCACCCTTTCAGGACATAGTAGGTATTTATCACATCCCTGGATATACACAAAATAGAGATACCCCCGAGATATGATTTTACCGGCAACAACTCTACCAAAGTTGTATAAAACAATTTTTATTGAGATAAAAAAAAAAGATCAATCACACATTTGATGATCTATAAAACAGAGCAAGACCAAATGACAAATTCATTGCAACCATACAAAAAACTATACAGTAAATGTAAGGTTGCTCTTCATTGTCCGAAATCAATCTTCGATTACTTGACGGGTTTCAGGTTCAAGCCCTTCAACAGGGCTACTTCTATAGGAAAATCTAGATTCAAATATTTGTCTAATAGGAAAGAAAAAACAAAAACATTTTTATAGACATACAGTAGGGCGGTAACGTGGAATAGTGGGTAGCACTCTCGCCTAGAAGTAAAAATGGTTGCTGATTTGACTCCCAACCACAGCACTACCTGCCTGGAGTTTGCACGTTCTCCCTGTGTCTGTGTGGGTTTCCTCCGGGTACTCCAGTTTCCTCTCACACTCCAAAGACATGCTGGTAGGTTAATTGGCTTCTGTCCAAAATTGGCCCTAGTATATGAATGTGAGTTGGGGGCCTTGGATTGTGGGCTTCTTGCGGGTAGGGTGCGATGTATGTGTGGAGCGCTGCGTAAATTGCCGGTGCTATATGGGTACCTTAAATAAATAATAATATAATTAGATAAACATTTTAATGAGATGAGTATAAGCTGGCTGTATGAGCTCTCTGCTTGGGACATACAGACAAAGTTGGTCTGTGAAGAGGAAAAGCTTGGTTCTAGGATTTACTACCTGTTTTCTTGGAACGTTACCATTTATTTATAAATGGGGGCTGAGTGATTTTTTAGTGGACTGTATTTCCATATCTTGTCTCAACATATGAGATTTGTTTCTTCCATTTTTTATTTTTATTTTTATGTTTTTATTGTTTTATATTTTTGTGGCAATAAATTGATTTTTTATACAAATCACACTATGGAGGCTACAATTTTTTTCTTATGAGGACATATGAAATCTCCCCTTGGTTGCGATTGAGGAGCTGGATATCGGCAGGGATTGAGAAACTTCTCTCCGGATGCGATTGAGGAGCTGGATATCGGCAGACTTTGATCTCAAGGCGAATTACCCCTGCAGGGGTACATTCTTCTGGTGAGTGGGGTACCTTGTGGGGGAACACAGAAGTCACGTTCAAGATTGCACAAGAAGCACTAAAGTCACTTTTTTTGCACCTTTTTTTGCACTATTGAAGATTTTTTTGGACAATTGGACACTATTTTTGTATTTCTACTTTTATTTTTTATTTTTATTTTTATTTTTTTGCTTTTTATATATATTTTTTATATTTATATATTTTTTCATTATGGATTGTTTATTTAACTTGTTGGCTAATTGATTTTTTGTTTCTTCACCCGCACTTTTTGATGCACTTTTTATATATATATAATATATTTTTTATATATATGTTTATACTAGCATTTTGCACTTATAGCTTGTATATTTAAGTTTTGACTACAATTTCATAAGCACATTTATATACGCCTCTTACTGGGAATTTGCTTATTTAAATATATCTTGGCGTTAATGCGATTTTAGGCAATATTGCACTTAGCAACAGATACACATATACAATTGTTTGTCTTTTGTCTGTTGTTGTTTGGTTTTTTAGTTCTCTCCTTTCTCCTTCGTTTATTGGATCTATCTGTTAATCTCAGGAACTAATTTCCAGTAGGAATATTGCTGTTTTTTGGGACATTTGAGTAGCTTGTAACTTGGAAAATCGCATAATAGCAGCACTTTTTGGCATATACCCTTTTTTTATTATATATATATTTTTTAGGATGAATACATGATCTATTCGGGATTATATATATATTTTTTATATATACCGACCTTACTCTGAAGGGTGTGATCGATACACATTAGACTATCTTTATGATTGTAATAGATTCTAGTAGGAACTGTTTTCTGTTGCCGTTTTTTGATCCTATTGGAAACAATTAGGATCTTATAGGATTTGAGGAATCCCGGCAGAAGGATTTTTCTTCACTCTATTTGTAAGGAGTTTTATTTGTAGGCAGGGCCAGATTAAGCGCATCATAGGCCTGGTGCTGAGGATTTTGGTGGGCCTTTTTCCGGAAACAAAATGAAAATGCAAAAATGTTTTGCTAAATCAAATTGAATATACTCTCACCAGTAATATCAGCCGTGCTGCTTCAACAACAGCAACATAGGGCGACCACATTTCCAAGCTGCCATTCAGGGACACCCCCCTTTACAAAAATAGATGAGAGGGGGATGCAGTCTCGGGGTTGATGGGAAAATAGGTGGCGGGGGTGATTTTTCGGGCAAATGGCTGGTGTTAGCACTTAAAATCATCCTGACACTATGCTTGATATGGCGTCAGGATGATCAAATTCCATTATTTCTATTACTACATTTTTAATATATAGTGAAACAGCTCACCATGATGCAGAATCAGTGGGAACTTGAGCTTGTCACTTCCCACCAGATGCAGCGTGTCACTTGCCACCATTGCCTGCCGCCAGATGCAGCATGCCAGATGCCACCCGCAGCCTACCACCAGATACATTGTGCCACTTGCCACCAGCAGGCTGCCACCAGATACAGTGTGCCACTTGCCACAAGCAGCATGTCACCAGATACAGTGTGCCACTTGCCACAAGCAGCATGTCACCAGATACAGTGTGCCACTTGCCACAAGCAGCATGCCACCAGATACAGTGTGCCACTTGCCAACAGCAGCCTGCCAGATACAGTGTGCCACTTGCCAACAGCAGCCTGCCAGATACAGTGTGCCACTTGCCACCCGCAGCCTGCCACCAGATACAGTTTGCTGCTTGCCACCAGTAGCCTTCCACCATATACAGTGGGCCACTTGTCACCAGATACAGTGTGCCACTTGCCACCCACAGCCTGCCACCAGATACAGTGTGCCACTTGCCACCAGCAGCCTTCCATCAGATACAGTGTGCCACGTGCAACCAGCAGCCTGCCACCAGATACAGTGGGCCACTTGCCACCAGCAGCCTACCACCAGATACAGTGTGCCACTTGCCGCCAGCAGCCTGCCCTCAGATACTGTGTACCACTTGCAACCAGCAGGATGCCACCAGATACAGTGTGCCACTTGCCACCAGCAGCCTGCCACCAGATACAGTGTGCCACTTGCCGCCAGCAGCCTGCCACCAGATACAGTGTGCCACTTGCCGCCAGATACAGTGTGCCACTTGCCATCAGCAGCATGCCACCAGATATGGTGTACCACTTGCCAACATCAGTCTGCCACCAGATACAGTGTGCCACTTGCCACAAGCAGCATGCCAGATACAGTGTGCCACTTGCCACAAGCGGCATGCCAGATAGTGTGTCACTTGCCACAAGCGGCATGCCAGATAGTGTGTCACTTGCCACCAGATACAGTGTGCCACTTGCCACCAACAGCATGTCACCAGATACAGTGTGCCACTTGCCACCAGCAGCATGTCACCAGATACAGTTGCCACTTACCACAAGCAGCATGCCACCAGATACAGTGTGCCACTTACCACCAGATACAGTGTGCCACTTACCACCGGCAGCATGCCACCAGATACGGTGTGCCACTTGCCACCAGCAACTTGCCACCAGATATGGTGTGCTACTTGCCAACAGCAGTCTGCCACCAGATACAGTGTGCCAGTTGACACAAGCAGCCTGCCACCAGATACAGTGTGCCACTTGCCACAAGCAGCCTGTCACCAGATACAGTGTGCCACTTGCCATCAGCAGCAAGCCACCAGATATGGTGTGCCACTTGCCATCAGCAGCAAGCCACCAGATACGGTGTGCCACTCGCCACCCACAGCCTGTCACCATATACAGTGTGCCACTTGCCACCAGCAGCCTGCCACTCCCTCCAGGACTCTGCCCGGATGGATAGAATAGAGAGGGCCTGCATAGTCAATCAAATCCCTGGAGCCCCCACCCCTCCTGAGCTGGGATGGTATGGCTGTGTGTATGTATGCCAGGAGTATTGATCAGACCATGTTGTAAAAGGGGGGTTGTGTGTGCAAGCCTTTGGGGTCACACTGGTGTGCTGCAGTCGGTTGCACTGCTTATGTATCTGCAGTCCTATTGATTTATATCAGGTTGCAGGTTTTTTTTGCATTTTCTGACAAAGCGCCAAAGATGCAGCATGCAGGAATTTTGGTGCGCTTTCAGAAAATGCAGAAAAAACAAACAGCCTAATAGAAATCTATAGGACTGTGGGTAAAACGCAGGAAAACTGTGGATACACTAGCAATGGGCCAAAACACAGAAAATCAGTGCGAACCCACCTAAAAGCACAAGGGGCCGAGCACTACCACAGGCTGATGACACAGTTCTAAACACTTTGGCTGCAGTTATAACAGCTACTGCTGGAGAAAAAAAGTAAAAAAACAAGGGTAAGGGATATAAGAGTCCAGTCACGGAGCTCCCATGTGGATGGTCCCTGGAGGCTGATCATTGTAATAACCACAGTGAGCAAACACAGATTCAGCCAGACACCCCTACATTTACACACACTTCTGTCCCATAGAAGTTTATGGACAGAAGAAAATCGGGCTTATGCTGCAGGCTGTGCGGGCCGATTTTAAGACAGGGGCTTGGAGCTGCAGCTCCATCAGCCCCTATGTTAATCCGGCCCTGTTTGTAGGTAGCGCCAACTACCCCGGTTACCATATTGTTCTATTTTAATCAGATGCAATGTACAGGGATAGGGACAATTGTAGACACGCACCCACACTCACTCAGATTGAACTGGATGGACTGGATTCAACCTTACTAACTATGTAACAGTTGTAAACATATTGAATAAGGACCAAAACCATGTCCATAGGACACCTACCAGCATGGAATAAATGATGCAATGCTCAAATGTGCAATTGTTCAAGCAGAGATCGAAAACTTCACTGCAAACTAATTACTAACTCTTATGTTTCAGCTGTCATCATGACACTATGTTGTGTTAATTAGATTAACTCTGTGAAACTTGTCAAAGGAATGGAGGCAATTGTCACTGGGAGAAAAAAAGCAGAGACATCAAAACATTTTAGAAGTGTAAATAATCAGCTGTATTTGGCTGAATTAAAAAACTTGGGTATCAGAATGTCCAGGCACTGTCCGGGTACTGATTATAGAACAAGCATGGAAAAGGTACTTGCCACACCAAAAAATATATTAAAGCCCCAGTGCTCAACCTGTGGCCCAAGGGTGCATGGGACCCTATGATGTGCAGCCCTTGAACCTCAGCAGTTTATAATGGCAACATTTATTAGGTAAATAACATTGATTTCTACTAGCCTCATTTAACATGTTCCCAGTTTCATATGTAGCATATCCCCAGCCAAAAATGTAAAAATGTAGCATGTCCACACTCTCTGACCCTCCTTTTCCTCTCAAGTATTATATATTAGACATGTGCGATTAGTTTCATACAAATTGAAAATTCGTATGAATTTCCAGAAATTCGGACATTTGTACGAATCCGAAATACAAATTTTTATGCTTACGAATTTCATACGAAATACGAAATTTCATTAACGAATTTCCAATCCAAATTAACAGAAACATGATTGGTGTTTTGTTCACCAATCAGAGGAAGTCAGCACAGCACAGAGATGGTGGGAACCCCTCATAATAATGATATGCAGCAGGTGTACAGATTCGGGAAGTGGGAACTCAGCACAGGGACGTAATGATAAATTCATCATAACGAACATCTGAATTGTTACGAAAAGTTGACAAACCTAAAAGTTAAAAACCCAGGAAGTCAGCATAGCACAGGGATGGTGGGAACTCTTCATATTGATAAAATAACGAAAGTTCGTTATGATGAATTTAACGACAAGTTTACGAATCTAACGAAAATTCGTATTAAATTTCGTACACGAAATACGATTTTTTTTTTCATACGGAACAAAACTAAACAAATTTTTTGAAGGCGCCCATGTCTATTATATATTGAACATTATGTGCGGCCTTTTGGTGATGTCAGGAGCTGTTTTGATGCTCCCTTTAGCGCATAAGTTGACAACCAATGCTTTAAAGGCATTGTACATTTTTAAAATATTTTATTGTTTAAACTAAGTAGTAATGTAGTTTTATTTTCTCTGTATCATTTGTTTGTCTTACCTTGTAATTATAGGCCAAAATGTTGTGGCTGAAGTTTACGGCTTATCAACTTCCCTATGTTCACATATTCATTCAACCTAGCTTGTCCCTATTTACTAAAGGGACAGGCAACTTCTTGTTGCGGGTCACACAGGTACATGGTAGCCAGTTTCCAACTTCGACATGTTCAATTAAGCTTTGGCAAAAAAAAAATGGAATTGGTTTCTATGAAGAGTTGCATCAGATTTTGCACTCTCCAGTTTTAGTAAATAACCCCCACAGCATCCATTGCATAACTCCCCATTTTATACTATCCACTTATATAAGCAAGAATACTGTGTGTATATACAGTTGTGCTCAAAAGTTTGCATACCTGGCAGAAATTGGGACATTTTGGCATTTATATTGAAAATATGACTAATCTTGCCAAAAAAATGTATTTTATTCAAGGATAGTGATCACATGAAGCCATTTATTATCACATAGTTTTTTGGCTCCTTTTAAAATCATAATAACAGAAATGGCCCCAAGGAAAAGTTTACTTACCCTGGAATATTTGGCCTTGGTACAGACACAGAAGGTGGCACACACAGGTTAAAATGGCTTTTAAAGGTTAATTTCCCACATTTGTGTCTTTTTAAATCACAATGCGTGTCTCTGTATAAATAGTCAATGAGTTTGTTTGCTCTCACATGGATGGAATAAGCAGGCCTAAGGACTAAGCCATGGGGAGCAGAAAATAACAGTCAAAAAACCTGCGTAACAAGGTAACAAAAACTTTACAGAGATGAAAAAGGATATAAAAAGATATCAAAATTCTTCAATATGCCAGTCAGTACTGTTCAATCATTTAATAAGTGGAAAATTTGGGGATCTCTTGATACCAAGCCAAGGTCAGGTAGATCAAGAAAGATTTCAGCCACAACTGCCACAGGAATTGTTCGGGATACAAAGAAATACCCACAGGTAATACAGGCTGCTCTGGAAAAAGATGGTGTGGTTGTTTTTAAGGAGCAAAATACGATGATACTTGAACAAAAAAGAGCTGCATGGTCAAGTTGCCAGAAAGAAGCCTTTACTGCACAAGTTCCACAAAAAACAATATGCCCAACAACACCTTAACATGCCTCATTGAGCTTTTTTGTGGCATTGGCGCAGTAAATGCTTCCTTCTGGCAGCTCAACCATGGAGCTCTTTTTTGTTCAAATATATTGTTGAATTGTGTCCTTAATCGCTGCTGACCAGCCGCCGTCATTATATTGCGGCAGGTTGGCACGATCCCCCGAGCCATCGTAGCTATACATTGGCTCCTTTAAGCGGGATAGCAGGTGTGCCTTCTGCACTGCAGGGGTGCCGATGCTCGTGGCCGATGGTCGAGATGATCGAGGCAGGCGAGGCAGAACAAGGACTTATGTGTGTAAACACACAAATCCCTGTTCTGTGAGGAGAGACACATCGTGAGTTCCTAATAGCTAGGAATCACGATCTGTCATTTCCTCTAGGTCAGCCCCCTCCCCCTGCAGTTAGAAACACACACAGGGAACACAATTAATCCCTTGATTGCCCCCTAGTGTAAACCCCTTCCCTGCCAGTGACATTTTTACAATCATCAGTGCATTTTTATAGCACTGATCGCTGTATAATTGCCAATGGTCCCAAAAATGTGTCAAGTGTCAGATGTGTCCACCATAATGTCGCAGTCCCAGATCACTGCCATTACTAGTAAAATAAAAATGCTATAAATCTATCCCCTATTTTGTAGACACTATAACTTTTGCGCAAACCAATTAATACACGCTTATTGTGATTTTTATTACCAAAAATATGTAGAAGAATACATATCGGCCTTAAAAAGTGCATTGTCATTTTTTTTTTGTTTATTTATTTATTTTGTTTATTTTATTTATTTGTTGTATATTGTGTTTTTTTTTTCTTCTTAAATGTTTATAGCACAAAAAATAAAAACCGCACAGATGATCAAATGCCACCAAAGGAAAGCTCTATCTGTGGGGGAAAAAAGGACGTACATTTTGTTTGGGTGCAGTGCCGCAAAAAATGGCCTGGTCATTCAGCAGCCAAATCTTCCGGGGGTGAAGTGGTTAAAAACATCTCTTGTTCCTTCTTTTCTTCTGTTTCCTTCTTGATTATTATTTTTTTTTAAATCTAATGTTTTTCTTTTTTTTGTTAATAAATTTCCTATATTTCAAAATTTCCCATTCAACCAGCAGGTTGAATAAAAAAAAAAAGTTAATCAACCCCCGCTTCCACACATTCAATGTGGATGAGGGAATCACTCCCGCTGAGCTACTGTATTCTGCCAGTGGAGAAGGCAGAATACAATGATCAGTATAGCTGGCTATAGCTGGGGGCATTGATCATTCAGGGCAAGCCCAACAGGCTGGTTGTACACAAACTGATCGATAGATTGACTTGTGTACAACCAGCTAACCAATACATAGATCAAAACTTGGCTTGTCCCTGCTGAATTAGGAAAATTTCGATCCATGTATGTCTGGCTGAACACACTACAGTATGGTAAAACTTTGCATCTTCAGCTTCTCTTTTTAAGGCTGAGCCATAGGCACGTGCACGGGCTGTGTCTGGGCACACCCTATTCAACCCATGCAGCATTTATTCCCAGTGCAACATGGGCCCCCTATGTTGCATCCCCCCTTCTCCATGTTTCAGGATAGAGAGCGAAGGAAGGTGCAGGTAAATATGTCATTTACCATACCCTTTCTGAATGAACAGCATGAGTGATTGGTACAGATCACTCACTCTGTTCATTCATAACTGAAGCATATTTAACTGTTTACTGTGCCTCAGTTTGTGAATGAACAGTAAGTCGCTCAGCACAGAGCACTTCCCATTCATTCACTGTCCAGTGCAGCTGAGGCTGCAGAGAAAGGTACTGGGGAATCTGTCCTTAGTCCCTTTTCTTGGTCTCAAAAGTGAGACACCGGGTGTTTGTTTAGATCCCTTATTTGATATCAAAGCCCCCAACAGGACTCCTAAAAAAAGACTGGAAAAAAAATAATAAAAAATACTATTGTAAAAAATTAAAAACTACAATTGTTAAAATAAAAAAATACTGACACCGTCCACTGGCCTACTGACACCAATCTCTGCCCTTCTGACACCTTCTACTGACATCGCCCTCTGCTCCACTGACATCGCCCTCTGCTCCACTGACATCGCCCTCTGCTCCACAGACATCATCCTCTGCTCCACTGACATCATCCTCTGCTCCACTGACATCATCCTCTGCTCCACTGACATCATCCTCTGCCCCACTGACACCAACCTCTGCCCTACAGACATGTCCACTGCTCAATTGACTGACAACTTCCACTGTCCTACAGACACCAACTAGGCTGCGCACACCTATCGGCTGAGCTGTAAATAATGCAGTCAGTGCTCAGTACAGGATTTAACTATCTTTAGAAATGCAAAATCTTGCTTTGCTTCTCCTTCAAACACATGTGCATGCCATTCACAATCCATGGTAGTCTTCTCTTCTTAAACTAGAAAGGACAAAAGAATATCTTCACTTAAAAAGTAACCCCATATATCTGCCTCTCTAAATAAAAAGCTTAAAGGATGTTCTGTCACCTAGTAATAGACAGACAGCAATGTCTGGAGCACAAAGGTTTGCATGAGTGGCAGGTTGATAACTACACTATTTGATTGGGATTATGCCTTCCATACTTCCAGGCTCCCCTGTGGCCTCTTGATGTACAATAGCATACATTACTATGACAGTCCAGTGTTCTGTGATGAAATGAAATGTGTAGGAAGGGTAATATTCATGTGTAATTCAGGAAAGCAGATCCAGGCGATACTGTAAAGCGGAGAACTGAAAGGATAGCCATATCGTACTTACAAAGTCTTTCAAACATAAGCTTAAAAACAGCACCTAGCATTTTGTTAGAGGGGGTTGGCAGATGGTCATGCCCAGGACTTTATAAATCCAGCAACTGTCATGTCGTATCTTGGAGTAGTTTAATGGTAAATAATAGTGCTGATTCCGGAAGAACAGCATGAAGGTTAAGATTTGGAGCAGACATGAATCATTTTGTTTAGTGAGCCGTACCTGACTTAATTACAGTATATGGGACTCATACACTGTAGAAAAAGGAAATCTTCTCTGTGTCTTAGCCTGCACAGTCTTCTAATAGCCATGCTGATGATTGCAGTATGTGGTAGAATGGAGTTTTGACAGTGAAGTTCAGCAGCTTCCAAACAAGCCCACTTTATTTTATGGTTGCACGGAAATGCCAGATGTGACCAGTAGGTGTAACTATATGTGAAATCTTTAATTTTAGCACTTCTTTCATTCAGCACAGGGGAAATATATAGACACTAACCATGAATGGAAGAATTTCACACTGTGGGCTATTGTACTCTGACAGCCAACACCCATGGTTGTCAGAATACCGAAACAGTGATTGCATCTGATTGGCTGTAGTCACTGTCCTTCTGACTCTTTTCCAACCGACCCCTTTGATTTTTCAGTCAAAGTTTGTAAAGCCAGATGGTCATAGGCGGAGGCCACCCATGGCTCAAATGTCGGCTGATTCACAGGCATCAACCAAAATTTCAGCCATGTTTAGCTAGCTTGAGAAACCCCAGAGTTGAAGAAGGGGAGATTTACTAAAACTGGCGCACACAGAATCTGGGGCAGTTGTGCATACTAACCAATCAGCTTCCAGGTTGTATGTTGTAAAGCGCTGCGTAAACTGTCGGTGCTATATAAATCCTATATAATAATAATAATAATACTCCACATAAGGGTCCTTTCCATACTACCATGTACACGGGTCTCAAACAGCCAAGCAATTGTCAGTGTTGCTTTTAGTGCTAATTAACCACTTGCTTACTGGGCACTTAAACCCCCCTCAGTCCCAGACCAATTTTCAGCTTTCAGCGCTGTCGCACTTTGAATGACAATTGCGCTGTCATACAACACTGTACCCAAATGAAATTTTTATCATTTTTTTCCCACAAATAGAGCTTTCTTTTGGTGGTATTTAGTTACAGCTCAGAGTTTTATTTTTTGCTAAACAAACAAAAAAAGATGCAAAAAATAAATAAAAATAAATCATGTTTTAATAGTTTGTTATACAATTTTGCAAACGGGTCATTTTTCTCCTTCATTGAAGTGCGCTGATTAGGCGGCACTGATGGCTGCATTGGTGGGCACTGATGGGCTGCATTGGTGGGCACTGATAGGCTGCATTGGTGGGCACTGATAGGCTGCACTGGTGGGCACTGATAGGCATAGTTAAGGCGGCACTAATAGGCACAGATAAGGCGGCACCGATCGGCACAGATAAGGCGGCACTGATGGGCAAAGATGGGCACAGATAAGATGGCATGGATGGGTGGCACGGATAAGTGGCACGGATGGGTGGCACGGATGGGCACTGATAGGTACCACTGATAGATGGGACTGATGGGCACTGATAGGTGGCACTGATAGGTGGCTCTGATAGGTGGCACTGCTGGGCACTGATGGGCGGCACTGCTGGGCACTGATGGGCGGCACTGCTGGGCACTGATGGGCGGCACTGGGGTGCAGCACCTTTAAGGAAGATTGTGGGCCCTGTGGGTGGCACTGTTGGTGGCACTGCTGGATGGCACTGTGGGTGGCATTGTGGGTGGCACTGTGGGTGGCACTGTGGGTGGCGCTGTGGGCACTATGGGCACTGCTGGGTGGCACTGATGGGGGGCACTTACTTTCATTCAGGATGGCACTGCGGTGGGCAGGTGGGCACTGGCAGGAGGCAGTAGGTCAGCTGTATTGCTGGCCGTGATCGGGACTGATGTCCCGATCACGGCCGCCGGTGATCGGCTTTTTTTTCTCTCCTCGCGCTGTCAGCGCGAGGAGGAATAATAGCCGATTACCGGCTCCGTTCTGTCACATGATCAGCTGTCATTGGCTGACAGCTGATCACGTGATAAGGGGTCGGGATCGACCCCTTGCACGGATCGGTGATCAGGCGAGTCTCGTGGACTCGCCGATCACAGAGCGCGCCGCGCGCGCCCCTCAGGGGGCGCGCAGGCCGCTCGTAACCGGGACGACGTCAATAGACGTAGTCCCGGAAAAGTAGATCCGCGCTAATGCCGTCATTTGGCAATAGCGCGGATCTCAAGTGGTTAAAAAGGTTTTTTTAAGGGCCGGTTCACACCATGGATTTCACAGGAATGTAGGAACGTACAGGTGTGCTCCTGTGCATTTCACATGTGGTGCAGTACAGGGTGATTTGAGCCCATTCATTTTGAGCTGAATCCCACTGAAGCGCACCAAATGTAGTGTGTACTACTTTAAAAATGCACTGTGCACACAGCCAGCACCATGCTCATATTAAGGGCCTGGTATGGATTTTTAGGGGGACCCCACACTTTTCTAGGTGAAGCCCCCCTTAGAATCACATCTGGTATAGATTTTTTGGGATACATTTTTTTACTTTTTTGTGTAATGTACCCCGATAAAACCCACATCAGATTCAAAAGGATCTGGTATAAATTGGAGGGGAGTAAATGTTTAATTCTTCTTATAGAGTGCGCCACAGCAAAAGTGACATTTGCAAAGAAAAAAAGTGATACAATTTGGCAGCAAATAAAGCATCATTGTTGGCTTCTTTAAAAAAGAAACAGCAAACAAACCCCTCTAGATGTCCCCCAAACTTAAAAAAAAAAAAAAGGATGGAAATGTAATTTCCTTTGTATTTATTCTTTGGTTTTCCATTGGTACATGTTCCCCTGGGCAGCGTTTTCACCTCCCCCCATGCCCCCATGCTATTTTTTGACAGCCCTTACCGATTAGCATAGAAAATTGCATTTGTTTTGTTTTTTCTCGACAAATTCAACTTATATTGATTTCAATAGGGTTCGGCAACAAAACTTCTTAACCCTGCTCAAACTGAACCCAGTGCACTTGAGCTTATCCATGATGGGTAATGTCCTGACCATCATTACAGATGTTATTTGCTACTTTTGTGCACATGCTGATTTAGTCACATTTTTTTTTTTAAATAAAACCTTTTGAGTGTACTAATAATTTATAATGGTATTTAATGAAAAGCAACATGTATAATACAAACTAAAAGCTTTTATAAAGGGAACACTATTTTCATTTTATTTAAAAATCAAGTGATCCCTCGTAGTGTATTATGCAAGATGAGACAAGGAACATCAAATCTGCAAAAGATATGTAATGTTGGCAACTAAATTTTTGTATTTAGGAACACTTTTCCTTAAAGTGTAAGTTCACCTTTACAGGAAAATCCCCACCCCCACAGTCCTGCTGACCTGCAGCGTGGCAATCTCCTGTTCTGAGCCCCACTATAACCACATCAGGGGTCCAAGGCTTAGAAATACCCTCTGCATCCACGCGTCTTCTTCCCCACTAAAAGGACGGCCTACATGGGTTATGATTGGTCGACGCTGACCAATTAGAATGCTCTTAAACGTCCCTCCTGATGGGATACATTTTGCTCCGGGGATTTCTAAGCCCCGGAGCCGTGAGGTGGCTATATCGAGGCTCAGAATGGGAGATCGCTGATCTGTAGGTAAGCGAGACTGGGGGGGGTGGGGGTAGAAGGGGGTCCTGTGTAAGTTCACCTTACAATTTTTTCTGTAAAGGTGAACTTACCCTTTAAGTAAAGAGCAAGTTTAATGATAAATGTAGATACCTGATTGGTTACTTAGGTTAGGGAACACCAATGCACCAATGGCCATTCCTTATGGTTTTTATAAAGAACCTCTATAATAATAAATTTAGAAGATCTCCAGGATTACACTGTATGAACAATATAGATCAAAAGCATATAAACACAAATTTATTCTGACACCGTGTTTGGCATCGGATCAATCTAGAAGTTCAAAATCAAACCATCTGTTATACAATGAGACAGCTGCTGTTGGACATTTAAGAACAGCTGTGGACATTTACCGTAAAGAAATAGGCTTCAGCTTCAAAACCCCTATTATTAATTTCAAATGTTTGCAAATACTTAACAGTGTAGTAGCTATTAATACATCCCATATCTAGCATACATAAAAGACCCTTTTGGTGGTTCTCTGCCAATATACCCTGAATTGTCATGGGTCACGAGTTGGTGGTCACATATTTTGATCAGTACCAAAACAATATATACAGTATATTGTAACTGTTCTTCTTTCTGTTCCATCTGAGATAGCATATTCTTGGTAAAATGTTACTAAGTCTTAAGCCTCACACACAATGGGATTGTTGGCCAACAAAACTGTGCAATTCTGTCCGAAGGGCGTTGGCCCAAATTTGTCTAACATACACATGACCGCACAATTGTTGGCTAACAATTACAAATGTAGTGACGTACTACGTTGTTTTTTCATCTCTTTAGCGCCACCCTTTGGGCTCCTTCTGCTAATTTCGTGTTAGTAGAAGTTTGGGGAGTGTTGATTTGCACTTTTCATTTTGCACTTTTCAGTTAGTTTCTGAGTGGCCGTTCGTCAACCGCATGTTGCAGAATCGGAGGACATAACATGTTATTTATTATTGGCCTTGGAGTTATTGCTTTGACATAATTTTTTTTGGTTGACTAATGATTTGATTTGGTATATTTTCTATATTTTTGGATGCATAGAATGCACTTTTTGGTTAAGTTCTATTGGCAGATAGCATGTCAAATTTTATTTGTTTTCCCCTTTTAATGCACAATTAAAAAAAATTGTGGAGAATAATACTTGGCTATGTGTTTTACTTCAAATTACATTTTGGGAGTAGGCAGAAACATTTAAAAAAAAAAAAATACAATGTAAAATTACCAAGGGACTCCAACATAGTTGTATCTTTGATCTTACAAACTACGGGATAATGGTGTTGAGGTAACTTGCCCAAATAAAAAAAAAAAAAAAAAAGCATAATAATATTATTCTTGATATCACTAGAAAAAAAAACCTTTGAAAATTTCTTTGCACTAACTCCATCAGTATCACCAGCAAAGCAGCTTCATTATTATCCCATTAAAAAAGATGGGTTGCATTTCGAGATTTCATAATTTGCCACATCACGAATGTTAATTCTCACCTGTCATCCAACATTTGGCCATGGAAAGTTGGCCAACAATTGTTCGATGGAGCATAAACACGGTCGGATTTTCCGCCAACAGCCTGTCATCACACATTTCCCCTCGGAAAATCCGATCGTGTGTACGAGGCTTTAGAGCTCTTATTTTGCAGTGCTGTGACCCTGTGCTTGACTCCAACCAGGGACAAAGAAGTTTGTATATATGTTTTCCTGTCTTGATTTCCTTCCATATATCATCAGTCCCTGGAATTCATAATAACTGGTGCAGACAGATTTAGCAAAAATGTCTCACATATGTTCTAAAAGTAGTGCAGCATGCACCAATTTCATGTACCTGTCAAGAACTTGTACTTGAATTTCAAATGCTTTTGGACATTTTCACAAAATCTGTCTCTGTACACCAAAACAAAGTTCATCTTAATTAGCTCCACTTAAGATACGAAGTGTCAGTATTTTATTTGGAATCTGGCACAGGTGTTGTGCCATAATGTAGAAGTTGAACAAATCAGAACTACTTGAGTTTAGTGTACAAGTCACTGTCAGGACCAAAACTGTTGCAGTTGTATTTTGAATTGGGAGCAAAACATTAACATGAGTAATGATGAATGCCAGAAAAGTGGCGCAGCAGCTTTGTGGAATTCCTTCCAGTATGCATTTATGGAAATTCTTTATGGAATGCCTCCCAGTAGGCATCATAGCTCTTTTATGGCAGTAAATGATCTTTAAGATTTTGGTGTTGATTTTAACCACTTCAGTACTAGCTTGTAATAATTCTTTACTACAGATCATTTTTCATTTTTAGTAATGTGATTGTTTGACTGACATATACTCTACCATGCAACATTGCAAAACTGTATCCAAACTAATTCTATATAATTTTTTGAGGCCGATAGAGATTTTTCGGGGTATTTAAGAATTTTCTTACTATGAAAATAGATCAAACATTCTGGGGGGAAAAAAATTAAAATATATTGAATACAAATGCCAGGACAGTATGGAAAATCCCCAAATGACTCATTTTTGAAAAGTAGACACCCCAAAGTGATCTTCATTTTTGATACACAATATTTTGAAATTGAAGAAACATGCTGAGGGATTAACACATGGAGCTTGGTAATTCTGCACTAAATGTAGAGGTCATACATTAGGGAGGAAGCGGTGAAGGTCACATACAGTAGGAGAATGAGATAATGGGGTTAAAAACAATCCCACAATCACAACCCCTCCCCAAGAATCTGCTGCTGCCTGTGAGCTGGAACTTATGAATGAATGAGTTGTTCATTCATTAGCTCCTCCTTCCTCTGTTGTAGGCCCTTCAATGTAAACACTACAATGTTTACATTTGTGATTGCTATGATTAGTCATCACAGCAATCACATGGTACAGGGCTGATCAGATTGTCTCGGCACACGTTCTCTCTGAACTGAGCCATCTAATGGCAGCTTGGTTCACGGCCATTAATGGGAACACCTAAGAGTAATTCCTGTGGTATTATTTATGAACAGCACTGCAGAAATAAGCATCCACCACTTCATCATTCAAAATTGTAGGGTGGTATATAAGTGGTGAAAGGACTGTGGAATTTATCAGTGCTATTTTTTTTATTATACAGGATTTATATAGTCACTTGTATATAGTCACTTGTATTTAACGCACTTTATACTTTTAAGAGTTTTCTGCACTTTTATAGTAGATTTATTTACTAATTTAGCTGATGAGTTGCTGGATAAATCACATTTAATACTCATTCGATTTTAAGGCTAAGGCCGCATAAAGTATCACTTTTTTGTTATTTAGATGTTCCTCACAGAATTTACTTATAATCTTTCTGGTATATTTTGGAGTTTTTTTTAACACTGTTAAAGAGTATATCAGTTAAAATTATACTTACCATAATCGTGTCTGAATCGCATTAGGTTAATCCATGCGATTGATATATGATTTTGGCAGAGGTCACTTGTGTTTTTGTTTTTTCTTACACTGAACTATAGTTAGTGGGTTCTAAAGGATTTTACTGTGTTTCTCATTTGATAAGGAGCGAATATCTTCATGTGGTAGTAATTGGACATATGAGACTACTAGCTGTGAGATAGGTTGGTGTTTTATTGGACCTGCTGGCATGTTTTGGATTTTCTCTTCTAAAATAAATTTCTTTTTAAGTGTTTAGAATTATTATTATTATTTCTTCTGATAAAAGGTAGCGCCAGATACCCCAGTTGCCAAGTCGTATTTATTGTTGTAGAAACCCCGATTGGGGATTTTCTTCTTTTTTGGGGGGGCTGCAACCTATAAATATACATATATATACAGCTTTTTGAGCCCACCGCCTGGTTTTGTCTATCCCACACCCAGATTTGATTAGCGCGGTTTCTTCATCCTTTACAGGATTTATATAGTGCCAACTGTTTGTGCAGCGCTTTACACCATGAGTATAGACAGTACTGTTACAATACAATTCAATACAGGATGAATCACAGGGCCCTACTCATTAGAGATTACAATCTAGAAGGGAGATAGATAGATCCATCTACCTATCGGAGATTAAAATAAATAAATGTACTATTTAAAGTGGTTGCAAACTGTCTCCAATATCCAGTGAAGTGAATAGCCTCAGATGATACCCAGAGATTAAACAAATCTCCCTACAATAGTTTTATATGTATAGCTGCAGTCTTTCCCTTTCTACACTCTTTAGAAAGTGCGGATCATGTTACAAAATATTTCTTCCTCATTCAGCAGTGGGTGTGGAGTCTGGGCTTACACTGTGTAAAAGCTGATTGGAGGGAAGGCACACACCCCCTACCACATATGCAGAGGAATGAATAACCTTGCAGAGCTGCAGTCTGAATAGACAAGCTCTCTGCTTATCTACCCCTACGCTCCCTCCCCAACACAAATTTACAGCTGCTTTTCTCTTGTATGTCGTAGAGCTTGTCAGTTGTTATCATGCTGATAACAGAGAAATGGAGCTGCAGAAAGACACGGTACTCAGAGCTTTGGAGAGAGATAAGTAAACGCTACAGAAATATGTGCCCAGGTCAGATTTCATGAATGGGGTTTACAACTAAAAATTGTTCATACTGCAAAATAAATGGTGAGCCCACCAAAAAAAACGAATATTTCATTTTTTTGCAGATCCTAGAGAAAAACCACCCAACAATTTCTTATATTGCACGAGGATTCTACTGGTGGGGTCTCGTTATGTGAGTTCCTGGATCTGCTGTTGCTATTATAAGGGCTCATGAACACAGGGCAGTTAAAAACTCTTCTGAACGCTGGAAACTTGACAACTGGAAATCCTGTGAAAAACATCAGTTTTACAGCTTTATGGAAGTTTAGCAGCGGTTATGAGCATTTGAAGTTAGAAGCGAGACCCTCCCAAATGCCCAAAATGCATGAAAAACTATTAAATTATTAACTATTTCAGACATTCTGTGAGAGAAGAGAGAGCAGTGGAGGTGACAGACAAAATAAACGTAGTTTTTGATTTAGATTTACTATGCCTACTGGGGTACATGGTGCAGAGTGTGAGATCTAGGGCCATTAGAACAGCAGTCCTGAGATGTCTTTAAAAAGGTGATTATGGTGAAATGGATAGATCCTAGATCACCTCCTATTATGGATTGGCTGAGAAGGGTTAACAATACAACAATAAGGGAAAAACTAGCATACATGTGAAGAGGAGATAAAAGTATATTTGAAAAAATATGATAAGTATGGGTCGAAACTCCAGGATTGATAGCATAAGGCTTGGTTCACACCTTTGCGTGTTGCAGTTTGTATACTCCAGGTGCATTTAGCATTTTTCAATACTCGTTTTTGATTACCGTATTTATCGGCGTGTAACACACACTTTTTTCCCCTTAAAATCAGGGGAAATTCGTGGGTGCGTGTTATACGCCAATCCCCGCTGATTGTGAGCAAAGGAGTGAGCGGAGCCGAGATACACAAAGCCGAGTGTACTTCGGCTAGACTCGGCTCCTCTCGCAGTCCCGCCCACCTCCACTGACTGCGAGAGGAGCGAGCGCCGTCAACATACAGAAAGCCGAGTGTACTTCAGCTAGACTCGGCTCCTCTCGCAGTCCCGTCCCTGACTGTGAGCAGAGCCGAGTCTAGCTGAAGTACACTCGACTTTCTGTATGCTGGCGGCGCTCGCTCCTCTCCTCTCGCAATCAGTGGAGATGGGCGGGACTGTGAGCAGAGCCGAGTTTAGCTGAAGTACACTCGGCTTTGTGTATCTCGGCTCTGCCTGCTCTTCTCCGCTCAGTCAGTGGAGATCGGCGCCAATTTTAAATCAGGGCAATGCTGCAAAGAGACTAGCAATGCTGCAAAGGCACTGGGCCAGGCTGCAAAGGCACTGGGCAAGGCTGCAAAGGCACTGGGCAAGGCTGCAATGATGTACAAGGCTGCATTGATGGGCATTTAAATGTACATTTTTTTTCCTTAAACTTCAATCCTAAGCCCTTGTAAACATGGTCGGACATTCCCGCCCACCTCCACTGACTGTGAGAGGAGCGAGCGCCGTCAACATACAGAAAGCCGAGTGTACTTCAGCTAGACTGGGCTCCTCTCACAGTCCCGTCCCTGACTGTGAGCAGAGCCGAGTCTAGCTGAAGTACACTTGACTTTCTGTATGCCGGCGGTGCTCGCTCCTCTCCTCTCGCAATCAGTGAAGATGGGTGGGACTGTGAGCAGAGCCAAGTTTAGCTGAAGTACACTCGGCTTTGTGTATCTCGGCTCTGCCTGCTCCTCTCCACTCAGTCAGTGGAGATCGGCGCCAATTTTAAATCAGGGCAATGCTGCAAAGAGACTAGCAATGCTGCAAAGGCACTGGGCAAGGCTGCAATGATGGACAAGGCTGCAGATGGACACTGATAAGGCTGCATTGATGGGCATTTAAATGTATGTTTTTTTCCTTAAACTTCCCTTCTAAGCCCTTGTAAACACGGTCGGACATTCCGAAGGAAAATGTCAGATCGGAGCGCGTTGACGGATAATCCGACCGTGTGTGGGCTCCATCAGACTTTTTCCGTCGGAATGTCCAACCAACAAAGTTTGAGAGCTGGATATTAAATTTTCCGACAACATGATCCAATCGGACTTTGTCTGTTCGTTTGTAGAGAATTCCGATCGGACAAAGTGGCACGCATACTCAGATCAAATTACGAGACCAAAGCTATTGGCTACTAGCCTGAACGTAGTCCCGTCGTAACGAACGAACGTCATCACGTTTTCCGAACGATCGGATTTTCAGACAACTTTGTCCGACCGTGTGTATGCAACACCAGTTTCGGACAAAATCCGTCGGAAAAAATCAGACGGATTTTGTGGTCAGAATGTCCGTGTGTACAAGGGCTAAAAGTTTTTTTCCTTAAAATTCCCTCCTAAACTTGGGGTGTGTGTTATACGCCGGTGCATGTTATATGTCGATAAATACGGTAATTGAAATCTATGGAACCAAAAACAGTCCTTGGCCCTTTCCATTTTTGCAGAAACTGTAGTGTGTTGGCACTAAAAAAGGCATAGATGTGAACCAGGGCTTATAGGTCAATGCAGCCTGGGCAGCCTGTGTGTTTTTTCCATCACAAGCCATTTGTGGATTTGAATATTTTTTCTCAAATCAGAAAATTGTACGTATCTGCAAACAAATAACACAGGAATATTATGCACAACGAAGGGGCCCCCAAGACATGTAAAGGCTGATAAATAATTAAATCTACTGGGATCCAGACAAAACATTTTAGTATTTCTAGTGTTTAAAAAAAAAATAGATTAAAGGGTCGGTAAGGTTAGCCAGAGTTTCTGTGATATATCTGTTTAGACCATTTATACTACAGCTAAAAGGAGATTAAAAGTGCTTTGTATTGCACCTATACTGTGGATCTTTATACTGTAATCCTTCCATATATTATCTAATAGCCTTTGTAAATGAAGCATGTTTAAATCAGGTTTGTCACTAAAAGTTATAGGTAAAATTTGTCTCATTTTCAGAAAAGGAAAGAGGTATCTTTCATGTGGCTTATTAGATTGGATCCTAGCTCTGTAATTTTTGTCATTTGTTTTACACGATGTGTTTAATTATGCTTTGCAAATCTGTTGCTGACAGCTCAGAAAAATAGCATTGAGTGCCAAACTGCAAGTGGACTAGCCCTGAATGAGGAGTCCTTCTTAGCCCTTGTACACACGGTCGGAGATTCCGACAACCAAATCCGTCTGAGTTATTCCGATGGATTAATTCCGGAAGAGGTCCGGAAGCGATGTTGCATACACACGGTCAGACCAAGTTGTCGGAAATCCGATTGTACATAACGTGATGACGTTATTTTGTTATGACGGGACTACGTTCAGGCTAGTAGACAATAGCTTTGGTCTAGGAATTTGATCTGAGCATGCGTGGCATTTTGTCCGTCGGAGTAGGCTACACATGATCGGAGTATGCCCGATCGGAGCATTTAGTCTGAAAATTTTACCGGCAAGTTGGAAAAGTTGGTCCGTCGGATATTCCGATGGAAACAGTCCGATGCAGACCACACACAGTCGGAATATCCGACAAAACGGTTCAATAGGAAACATTCAGACGGAATTTCCGACTGTGTGTACAAGGGCTTAGAAAAAAAATTTGCAGAAACGCCTTAGAAATTTTCCTGTCCCTAATGTTATTTATGAAGCAAACACAGCTGAAATGTTGATACACTGGTAATATATAAGCAAGATATAATCATGAAACCAGCTAGTTTATAATTGATGCTGCAATGTAAATGGATCTACAAGCCAGTGACTTATCACAATTACTCAACTCATTGTAATGGCAGCTAGATTCACACATGCGGAAATACTTTTGTACCCAGGAGTTGGCCACATAACTAATTATGTAAAGTGATAAGAATAGCGCTAATCCACACACACAAAAAAAAAGTTCACAATCTGAAATGATATATTCTACAAATGATAAAGTGTATATATGTGTTTAAACAAATTGTTCAGCATTTACATGTGTATGTATATATATATCCCTTTCATGACTAAGCCTATTTTTGACATTTGGTGTTTACAAGTTAAAATCCATATTTTTTGCTCGAAAATTACTTAGAACCCCCAAACATTATATATATATATATATATATATATATATATATATATATATATATATATATATATATTTTTTTTTTTAGCAGAGACTCTAGAGAATAAAACGGCGATTGTTGCAATATTTTATGTCACACTGTATTTGCGCAGCGGTGTTTTAAACACCACTTTTTGGGAAAAGGGACACTTTCATGAATAAAAAAAAAAAAAATACAGTAAAATTAGCCCAATTTTTTTGCATAATATGAAAGATAATACTACGCCGAGTAAATAGATACCAAACATGTCATACTTTATAATTGCACGCACTCATGGAATGACGACAAACTATGGTACCTAAAAATCTCAATAGGTGACACTTAAAAAAAAAAAATTCTGGTTACCAGGTTAGAGTTACAGAGTTACAGGTCTAGTACTAGAATTATTGCTCTCGCTCTGATGATCGCGGCGATACCTCACATGTGTGATTTGAACACCGTTTACATATGCGGGCGCGACTTCCGTATGCGTTTTCTTTGCTGCGCGAACTTGTGGGGATGGGGGGGTGCTTTAAAAAAAAAAATGTCTTATTTATTTTATTTGTTTTAAAATTAATACATTTTTTTGTTTTTTTTATCACTTTTATTGCTGTCACAAGGAATGTAAACATCCCTTGTGACAGTAATAGGTGGTGACAGGTACTCTAAAAGACCCCCGATCCCTCCCTACTTCAAAGTATTCAGATCGCCATTTTCGGCGATTCTGAATAGTGTATATATTTTTAAATCTGGCGCCATTGGCAGCCGAGTAAACTGGAAGTGACGTCATGTCGTCGCTTCCGTGATTACAATTCAGAGACTGGAATGAAACCGATTACGGCTTCATTCCAGTCCCTCCCTAGCCGCCAGAAGCGGCGGATCGTGCATCGGTGCTCCCGATTGAACGGGAGCCCCAGTAAGAGCGGCGGGAGGCATGGGAGGGGGGGACGTCCCCTCCCGCTCCTCCGGCATAACAGCCGAGCGGCTTTCAGCTGCATCGTCTGTTATGGCTGGAAAGCCAATCGCCCGCTCTGAAAAATGGTACCGGGATGATGCCTGCAGGTGCAGGCATCGTCCCGGAATAACCCCCGGAAGCCGAATACGCTCATCTGTGTATGCTCGGGGGCAAGGGGTTTTAAAAATAAAATAAAAATTATATATATATATATATATATATATATATATATATATATGTGTGTGTGTATGTATGTATGTGTGTGTGTATGCACATACACACACACACATATATATATATATATATATATATATGTATATATCTATATGTCCAAGGATGAGTATCAGTAATAAAAAGTAAACAAAAAAATACAAAACATGCCAAATAGGTGAACAGTCTTTCCTTATGTGATTATCAAAAAAAAAAAGCACAAAAAGCAAACTTCCCCAATATGTGAATCCTTCACTCATTTTTCTCAATTGGACTCACCAGTTAAATAATTGGAGGAGCACACTCTCCAAAAATGGTTATCAATCACAGTTTTTCTCTCAACTATTACAGTATATCATGGGAAAGTCAAAGAAAAAGGAAGGAGGCTTCCATAGTGTAAAACAGTGGTCATCAACCCTGTCCTCAGGGCCCACTAATAGGCCAATTTGCAAGATATCTGAAATACATCACAGGTGATATCATTTGCGGCTCAGTGATTGCAGTATTCTAGTCTGCATCTCCCTAAGGTAATACATAAAACCTGGCCTGTTAGTGGGCCCTGAGGACAGGGTTGATGACCACTGGTGTAAAATATATCTCAGAGGCTTGGTAAAAACTATTTGCATTCCACTCACGGTTGAAGAGTGCCTGCCCAACACTTGGGAGTAAAAAGCTCAGCTATGTATAGCCAGCCGTTCACCTCCAGGCCTGTCATGGACTGCAAGTGTGAACTGGCAATTGCGATGTCCTCAGCGTCCTGGCCCTGCTCTACGTGCGTTTTGTCATGTAATGTCTTCAAGCAGCATGTAAATGTTGAACGTTGTAGTATTCACCATTTCAGATTGTAACATTTTTGTGTGTATGTGGATTAGCGCTGTTCTTATCACTTTACACAGTTTACTAATTGTTTTTTTTCACAGTTATTGGAGTAGCAGCTGTTCATTTGCCCACACTTCTGTGGCACTGTTACTACTTATTACATATCTAATTATTGCTGATTAGTCAGAGTATTGCTAGCATGACAAGCAACCAAGCAACTAATCCAAAGTTATAGAACACAGCTTACCATTTGAGTAGGGTACTAAAATGCTATTATGTATATTGAGATTTGATCCCAGAGTGGCAGACCTTCAGGTTATAGCCACACCAATAATGAATAACATGACTAAGCACTTTGGACCTGACCTGGTATACTTGTAATTATAGCTCAATATAGCACACTTATTAGTGTTAAAGCTATTATAAGTCAGTTTTGTTATGTTTCCAAGCTGTAGCTGTCCAGTGTATGCTGTTACAGGTTTAGCACTAGTTGGCCATCTATCTTTTTTTGTCAAAGAATTAGAAAAATTGCCCTCCTAATATATCAGATATACTTGGGGCATTCCAACTATGTAAATACAATGCCAGCTATATCTGATATGTTAATACCATTCCAGACAGTATGTTCTTTAGTATTAATGGGTAAGCCCTTTTTTCAACGCAGTACCTTGAAGTTGATGAGCATTAGGTTCCTTTCCCTGTCAATGCCCCAAACTCTGAAATCCCTAGTCTGAGAGTGGACTACCTGTTTGTTACTATATGAGTTATAATATAAAACCAGCTTTTTAAAAATGTTATTCAAATTTATATAAAATTCCTATTCACAACTTTATGTACATACCAATTAGTTAACATGATAAAGCCCAACAATCTTCCATGGCTTGGTGTAGATCTATTTCAAATGCAAAAAGTCTGTGCTCAACCATTCTCTAAGGCTGGATTCACACCTATGCATTTTTAGTCCTTTTTGCATTTTGCAGTTTTGCACTACAGTCCATTTAACATGGTTTCCTATGAAACACATTCTCTAATGCAAATCTGCAAAATGCAAAAAGCACAAAAAATGCATAGGTGTGAATCCAGCCTTAATGTATCTCACACACTTTCACTGTTTAATAGGTACATAGTTAGTAGGGTTGAAAAAAGAAAGTTCTACCAATAGAAAAAAAATTAATAAATAAATACATAGAAACACTGCATACACAGAACCCTATACCCAGAGTTGATTTAGAGAAAGGCAAAAAAAAACTTTATAAAGCATGGTCCAATTTGCTCCAAAAGGAGAGAAGAATCATTCTTAATCCCCCGAGGCAAACAGATATTCCTTGGATCAACAATCTCTGCTGTATTTACTTTTAAATGTTAATAGCTGATTACATTCTGTGCATTCAGCTTTAAAAAAAATAAAAATAATAACCTTAAAGTGGATGTAAACCTGAATCATGAAATTTCATGGTCGGCGGTGCTGTGTGTGATATTAGTTTGCATTCAATTATGACAATTCCTATACATAAGCAAATTAAAGTGCATAGTGCTATTTAATAGTATGATATATAAACAATTTATAAATCCCGTTTTTCCAGTGCTTAAATGATTGACAGTGAATCAATTTATTGCATCAGAAACAAAGTTTATAAATCTTTTTTAGTGCAACTTCAATCCCTAAAGCCACCACCAGTGACAAGCTTCATGTAGATCACCTGGTGGATGTGAGTGAATTGCCTACTCACCAGACCACCATGACCGCTTTAACTAAAAAGAAGGTCAGGTTAAGCTGTTAGTATGGCTCAACGGTCCTGCTGATGTACCAAAGGAAATGTAACTCGGAACCTTGCTGTTTTTACACTGCAATAGCCCATTAAAAGATAGATAAAAACAGGACCATAGTGTAACACGGTTTATTTAAAATATTATAAAAACATGCACCAAATGGCTGCTTACATTAATGAGTGCCTTTTCCTGGCACTAAGGATTGTAGCATGAATCTACCCAGTTCTTTTATATGAAAATCTTTAACCACATAACAACCGCGCCATAGCCGAATGTTGGCTACAGCGTGGCTCGATAACACTGGGAGGGCATACATTGACATCCTCCCAGAATCACGCTCCCACCCGGGAATATTCGCAGGGATCACGGATCATGGTAAATAGCCATTGACAGCAGCCGTTTACCACATGATCGCTCCATCAAATGTAAACAAACCAGCATCATGTCCGGTTCCTCTCTCCCCTCTCTGTACCGATTGGTACAATGCGAGAGGGAAAAGGGGGGAGATACGGTGCAGCAGCTCTGTGGGCTGGATGTGTAGGGCCCACATCGCTGCTCTGTGACAATTCGGGGACTCATCCATCCATCCATGCTCAGCCATCCCATGCATGCCATCCATGCTCAGCCATCCCATGCATGCCTCCTAAGCATGCCATCCATGCTCAGCCATCCCATGCGTGCCATCCATGCTCAGCCATCCCATGCATACCATCCATGCTCAGCCATCCCATGCATACCATCCATGCTCAGCCATCCCAGGCATGCCATTCATACTAAGCCATACCCAGCCATACTCATTCATGCTTAGTCATCCCATCCATACTCAGCCATCCACATTCATGGCTCAACTATGCTCAACCATCTACATTCATGGCTCAACTATGCTCAGCCATCTCCATCCACAGTTCATACGTCCCCATTCATGCTCATCCATGCCACATTAGTTCTCATCCATGTCACATCCATGCCACTACAGTGCTTCACAAAAGTGTAATAGGTAGTCAAATTAGATTTGAAATGTATGCCCCTAGAACTCCCTGCATGTGGCCAGGCTGTGGAAAAGTCTCCCATGTGTGGTATCGCTATACTCAGGAGGAGTAGAAGAATCTATTTTGGGGTGTCATTTTTGGTATGTACATGCTGCGTGTTAGAAATATTGTATAAATGGACAACTTTGTGTAAAATAAAATGCGTTTTCATTTTCTTTCCACATTTTCCAAAAACTTGTAGAAAAAAATGACATGCTCAAAAGACTCATTATGCCTCCATAGAGTATACGTTTGGGTGTTTCTTTCCAAAATGGGGTCTCTTTTAGGCATTTCCATGGTGCTCCAGGGCCTTCAAAAGTGCAAAAGGTAGTCAAGAAATTAGATGTGTAATTTATGCTTCTAGAACGCCTGATGGTGCTCCCTGCATGTTGGGCCTCTGTATGTGGCCACGCTGTGCAAAAGTCTCACACATGTGGTATTGTTGTACTCAGGAGAAGTAGTAGAATGTGTTTTGGGGTGTAATTTGTGGTATGCATATGTTGTGTGTAAGAAATTACCTGCTAATATGCCAATTTTGTGGGAAAAAAAATGATTTTGCAAAGTATTGTGTGAAAAAGGGGTCATTTGGGGGGTATTTGTACTTTTCTGGCTTGTTAGGGTCTCAAGAAATGAGAGGCCGTCAGTACTTCAGGTGTGATCAATTTTCAGAGATGGGCACCATAGCTTATGGATGCTATAACTTTCACGCAGACCAAATAAAATACACCGATATGGGTTATTTTTTACCAAAGATATGTAGCAGTATACATCTTGGCCAAAATTTATGAAGAAAAATTATTTGCAAAATTTTGTATCAGAAACAGAGAAAATGCATTTTTTTAACAGAATTTTCAGTTTTTCTCATTTATAGCACAAAAAATAAAAAACCCAGCGGTGATTAAATACCACCAAAAGATAGCTCTATTTGTGTGAAAAAAGGACACAAATTTCATATGGGTACAGTGTTGCATGACTGCATAATTGTCATTCAAAATGCGAGAGCACCGACAGCTGAAATTTGGTCTGGTTAGGAAGGGGGTTTAATTGCCCAGTGGGTAAGTGGTTAATAAGCTCTGCATGATTTGAGATTAATGGGTTCCAATCAAAAAAATATTTCTAGATGGGGCTTCTTTAAACTGTTGCATTAAATTGTCTTTTACTAAGTTCATACATTTCTGTCCTTTTACTGTTCCAGCAGTGCCATTATACAAGTAAATTTCAGGGTATCTACAATTACCTATCATTGTCACTGTCCATGCCCTTGAAGTCCTTTCAATCTGTGTAAAGAGCCGAGTTTCTCCCTCATTATTAACACTGGGGGGCTGTAGCAAACTGCAGTAATTAACTTTGCAATGTGTACACCTTTATGTAACTCCACCCGTAATGCCTCAGTTCCATCAAACTCTCAATCAACAAGGTCCTCTTTTATGCTTACTTTTAGATCACATGTCACATACAGGCAGGCAGGCTTGTAGTAGCTTAATTGACTTCCACATAAATTAACCATAGCAGTTTCAATGGTTTTGTTACTCTGTATAAGCGTAATAGGTTGGTACACCCAACACTCTAAAGCCTCGTACACACAATCGGACTTTCCAACGGGAAATGTTCGATGACAGGCTGTTGGCAGTAAATCCGACCCAGTGTATGCTCCATTTGACAATTGTTGTCTGATTTTCCGAGCATGTGTACACAAGTCCGTCGGACAAAAGTCCAAAGTACAAACACGCATGCTCGGAAGCAAGGACGAGCCAGAAGCAATCGGTCTTGTAAACTAGCGTTCGTAATGGAGAATTAACATCTGTGACGTGGAAAATTATGAAATCTCAAAATGCAGTGCACAATTCTCTTCTTCTTTAACCACTTGCTTACTGGGCACTTAAACCCTCCTCCTGTCCAGACCAATTTTCAGCTTTCAGCGCTGTCGCACTTTGAATGACAATTGCACGGTCATGCTACACTGTGCCCAAATGAAATTTTTATAATTTTTTCCCCACAAATAGAGCTTTCTTTTAATGGTATTTGATCACTACGGTTTTTATTTTTTGTTAAAAAAAATGTAAAAAGGCCAAGTTTTAAAATATATTTTTTTTTTATATTTTGTTACAAAATTTTAAAACAGGTAATTTTTCTCCTTCATTGATGTACGCTGATAAGGCAGCACTGATCGGCACCGATAGGCAGCACCGATGGGTGGCATTAATTGGCAACACTGGTGGGCATTGATAGGTGGCACTTGTGGGCATTGATAGGAGGCACTCATGGGCATTGATAGGTAGCACTGGTGGGAACTGGGACCAGCCGCTTACTCGGATCGGTGATCACCTGAGTCTCAGTGATCAGGGAGCGTGCACAGGGCAGGCCGTCATATGAAGGCCTTCCGGAAATTCAGGTCTGCGCTATGGTCGTCATTCGTGTCAAGTGGTTAATGAGATAATAATGAAGCTGCTTTGCTGGTGATACTGATGGAGTTATTGCAAACAAATTTTCAAAGGCTTTTTTTTTCTAGTGATATCAAGAATAATATTATTATGTTGTTTTTTTTTGTTGGTCAAGTTACCACACCACCATTATCCTGTAGTTTGTAAGATCAAAGATACAACTATGTTGGTGTCCCTTGTCAATTTCACATTGTATTTTTTTAAATGTAACTGCCTACTCCCAAACTGTCATTTGAAGCAAAACACATAGCCAAGTATTATTGTCTACTGTCTATTGTCCAAGTATTATTGTCTCATCCCTAACAACGATTCTACCTACCATTCAAATAGCAGATCTGGATGTATTTTTAAGGACTTGTGAATGAAATGAATTGACTCAATAATGGCAAGAATTAAAATTCTTACAAAATACTTTTTTGAATTTATAAATATGTCCAAACGAAAATCTAACCACGTATGACCAGCTTAAATGTGCCAACTGACTAATTTAAACTCTCACCTGTTTGAATGGTAAAGCACTGTACTTCTGATGGTCACCTGAGCCACTATCTCAAAAAGGAAGCAGCTCTTATTGATGTCCACATTACAGTGCTGATACGAATAAATTGAGTGTATAGTCCCTTTAATTATCCAATCATGTGAAAATCTAATTCCTGTTTATTTATTATATCTGCATAATAAAATTGTGTACTCAACGTGAACACAACTACAATGTATTACGTGACAATTCTCTGTGTCTGAGAGGAAACAACTTGAGCCGTGCTTTCTATTCAGAAAGTTATGTTACAGAGAATCCTTTGTAAAACATAAATTGTATAAAAATATTGAAAACAGGTATAAAACATTGTTTAACCACTTGCCGACCGGCAGCCGCAGTTGTACTGCGGCAACATGGCTCGGCTGCGCGAATCGCCGTCATGTTACGTTGTTTCTTTATGTTGGCCACTAGGGGCATGCGCACCTGCTGCTCCCCCCCGGAGCCGATGCAATGATGCAGCTCATGATGACCTCCGGGCTCCCTCGATCGCTCGTGACACGACGAGTAAATGGATCTCTGTGTGTAAACACAGAGATCCTGGTTATCTGAGGGGAGAAAAGACAGACATTTTGGGCCCCCGGGAAGTAGGAGATTATGGGACCCCCAAGAAATTATTGGGCCCCCGGGAAGTAGGAGATTATGGGACCCCCAAGCAATCAGAGATTATGGGGCCACACAGTATACACAAACACATACACAGTATACAGTCACACAGGTTACACATACATGTACACACAGTATACACAGATATGTTTCTATTGACTGAAAAGGTACTGGAGAGGTGGGGCAGCTATAATCTCTGGATTTTTAGACCAAAAGGATGTCGGTAAGGGACATTTCAGAGGCAGATGTAAAAAAAAAAACACAGATTTTTAGATACTGTCTCTGGTTTTACTGAGGCTGGCAACCCTGATGGGGCCACCTAGTGGCCCAGGGCCCTCGGGCAGTGCCCGAGTGGCTGAATGGTCAGTCCGCCCCTGGAGACAGATTGTGTGTTTACAAAGCATGAACATCAATCTGTCTCTTTCCCTAGCAAGTCCCACCCCCCCCCCCCCCTTCAGTTAGAACATGTAGCAGGGAACATAGTTAAACCCTTGATCGCCCCCTAGTGTTAACCCCATTCACTGCCAGTAAAATTTTTACAGTAATCAATGCATTTTTATAGTACTGATCGCTGTATAAATGTCAGTGGTCCCAAAAATGTGTCAAAATTGTCCGATATGTCCGCCATAATCTCACAGTCACAATACAAATCTAAGCCCTATTTTGTTGATGCTATAACTTTTGCGCAAATCAATCAATAAACACTTATTGCGATTTTTATTGCCAAAAATATGAAGAAGAATACATATTGGCCTAAACTGAGAAAAAAATTGCTTTTTAAAAGAAAAACAAAAAATGGGGATATTTATTATTTCAAAAAGTACAAAATATTGTTTTTGAAAAAAAAAAATACATTTTTTTTCAAATGCTTCTAGACGCAAACGTGGCTAAATGCAACTAAACGCGGCTATATGTTTTTAGATGTCGGTTTCTAGCTGTCAAGTTGAATCGTTCAGGAGAGGTTGAACAACATCCTGTGTACATGAAGCCTAAGGGGATCGCTTTCTTGTCCGACTGTGTTGTTGGATGTCCATCGACATAAAAGCACCATACCAGTGATTTATAGGGCAAGGTCACTGGTACTTAATAATTCATTCTGTATATGCAGAGATTAGCCTGCTGCTTGTTGTTTGACAGGATTTTTACAACCTTTATCTAACCTCACTTGCTGATAAGTCAGTTTGTTACTGTAGATAAATATTCTTGTCTTCAGTGGTTTTCTTTTGTTTCTTGTTTGCTGGGAACTGATGACAATACAGTCATGGATCAGAGAATGTCATGTTTCATAGGAAGAGGTAATGATAACAATATCACATATGAAGTTCAAATAGATTATATATCAATCATGTTCAGACATCATATCTTTTAATTAATGTAACCATGAAGGTGCACGTGCCATATTGTGTCTAGGCAGCACTAGGTCACTTGGTGATACTTCAGTATTGCTGATCAAATGTTTTCCGTTGTTTGTTTTTATCCATCGCGTTATCCTTTAGGCATTAGAATCCATGGTCTTCTCCCCCACACACTTCCGCCATAGCTTGGCGTTATCACCTACAATGAAGGACCCTGCATTGGCTTTCATGATATCAGGATCTTAGCCAGCTGGAGCATGGGGGAGAAGGTGTTGTGATCGTAGGCAGGTGCAGTCTGTTTTCTCCACTGCAGGCAGAGGCTCAACTGCAGCGGCAGTGCAGAAGGAGAGGAAGTTAGGAGGAACCTGGTTCCTCTATGTTTTTTTGAGTTACTGGGGCAGCTTTCCAATTGGATGCTGGCCACCCATGTGACTCTCAAGGAAGAAAGAGAAACCCCTGGAAGTCGCACATCCTCACTTTCCTACAGAGATGAATAGAGTGGCAACCTCAGCCTGGACTCCAACCAGACCACGCCACCAACGTGTTTCACTCTGCCTCCCCCCCGGAGCTTAGTCATTGGGATAGGGAACTCATGCGTATGGGGAGTATATAACTACTTGCCGGCCAGCAGCCGGTTGACTCCCCTGCACAAATCACCATAGCTGTACAGTGGCCGCTTTAAGGGGTATAGGGGGTGCGCGACCCTGGAGCTCCTCAGAAAGCCAGGACGTGGATCTGTCAATGTAAACAGACAGATCCCAATTTAAACAGAAAGATCCCAATGTAAACAGACAGATCCCTGTTCTGACAGGCAAGTAGAGAGATCTGCTGTTCCTAGTGCTCAGGAACAGTGATCTCTCTCTACTCCCAGTCAGTACACTAGCCCCACAGTTAGAAACACTTCACTAGGACACATGTAACCCCTTGATCGCCCCCTAGCGTTAACCCCTTCCCTGCCAGTGACATTTATACAGTAATCAGTGGCTATTTTTAGCACTGTATAAATGTCAATGGTCCCAAAAAAGTGTCAAAAGTGTCCGATCTGTCCGCCACAATGTCGCAGTCCCAATAAAAATCACAGATCACCGCCATTACTAGTAAAAAAAAAATAATACTAAAAATGCCATAAATCTATCCCCTATTTTGTAGACACTATAACTTTTGTGCAAACCAATTAATATACAATTATTGCGATTTTACCAAAATATGTAGATGAATACATATCGGCCTAAACTGAGGAAGAAATTTGTTTCTTTTATATATTTTTGGGGGATATTTATTATAGCAAAAAGTAAATAATATTGAATTTTTAAAAAAAAGTGTCATTCTTTTGCTTATAGCACAAAAAAATAAAAACCGCAGAGGTGATCAAATACCACCAAAAGAAAGCTCTATTTGTGGGGAAAAAAAGGACAGTGTACGACCGCGCACTTGTCAGTTAAAGCGACGCAGTGCCAAATCGCAAAAAATGCTCTGGTCATTAAGGGGGTAAATCCTTCTGGGGCTGAAGTGGTTAAGGGGGAAAATCTTCCAGTCTCTAAGACCCCTTTCACACTGAGGGCATTTTGCAGGCGCTATCGCGTTAGAAATAGCATCTGCAATCCGCCCTCAAACTGCTGCACCATTGTCTCCAGTGTGAAAGCCCGAGGGCTTTCACACTGGAGTGTTGCGCTGGCAGGACATCAAAAAAAGTCCTGCCAGCAGCTTCTTTGGAGCGGTGAATGATTTGAACTTAAAGCGGAGGTCTGTCCACCACTGCAAAAATTAAAAAGTTAGCAGCTGCAGTACCTGTCCTGGAGTCCAGCGATGTCGGCACCGCAGCTAATGTTTTCATCAGCTGCTGGGCGCATGCTGCCTGCATTTGCGAGTAAGGGAACCCGGCGGTGAAGCCTCACTGCTTCACACCGGTAACTCTGCTGCACATGCACAAGGCTCCGCTCCTCTCTCTCTCGTACTGGCCTGGCAGGCGGGAAAGAGGAGGGAGCCTGGGCGATGAAGTCAATACCCATAGCTGAGGTTTCCTGGAAGTGGGAACAGGATACCTGTGAAAGATAGGTATCGTGCCCCCCCTCCCCCTGAAAGGTGGCAAATATGGCACCTGAGGGGAGAAGGGGTACAATGAGCGGAAGTTCTACTTTTGGGTGGAACAACGCTTTAAAGCTCACTATAGAGGAACATCAGACTGAAACCAACTTCTTAGATCTTACTCTGCCTGGATACATCCAGGACAAGACTGCCAGAGTACATTTAGTCAGGAAAACTACCTCCAGGAACTCTCTCCTGCATGCTACCCGCTGTCATGCTCCCCATACCATCAAAGCAATAATTGTAAAAAATATATAAAAATAAATAAATAAATAAAATAGAATAAAACAAATGGCAGAAAAAAAAAAAAAAAAAAACTACTGACACCTGTGGCAGAACTACCACACAAACATCGCACTTGCGACTGGGCCCTGGTGTTCTGCTACCAGGCTCGGAGGGAGGGGCCCCATCCGGCGGTCAGGGAGGCCCTTTATGGTTTATTGAATTGGGGCCCTGAAGCTTTTAGTTATACCACTGCATGGTGCGTGTACAATTTTAAAGCGTTATGTATTGTGTTTTTGCAATAGAATTCAAAAAGTTTTTTTTTTTTTTTTTAAATTGCATTTGAGAAACCGCTGTGCCAAAGCCACATGAAATTAAAAAAAAAAGGCAAAACCCAACAATTTATTCTTTAGGGCCTCTGCTTAAAAAAAAAAAAAAAAAGATAATGTTTGGGGGTTCTAAGAAAATTTCTAGCAAGAAACGCTGAGTGTTAAACAAAAAGTGCCATAAAATGCCTGGGGGGGTCAAGTTTTTATAGGAGTTAGTTTAGATTTTAGCTCCAGTGTCTTTTTTGGACTAGTTCTTTAGAACATAAAAAATGTTGCTAACATTGCTAACAGATGTCACACTTTCATTACAACTCTAAAAAATGAAATGGTGAAACCTTGCGTATAATTCTTGGCCAAACCGATGTCAAAAGAGTCAAGCATTTTTTAATTTTTTTTATTTTCTGCGGTGTAGAAGAATGTATTTAGTGTAAAGCAGATCCTCACCCAAGCCAGGTTTTCTGTATTGTGTAGCCTGAAGCCAGGTTTCATACCCTGCTGAGTTTTCCAAGCTATTCTTGACCCCTGCAGGGTGTGGAACTATAAAACATCTAATTTAATTAAAAGCCGAGTATAGTTTTACGAGTTGCTCTTGTAATTTATAAACAAAACCACTTGACAATTTTCCCTGCAATAAAAGAGCATTCTGCAGCCCAGCACCTATAAGAGCATAGTCACACCAGGGGGTAGAAAATGCATATGGGTTTTAGTTTTTCATACTAATTTATGTTTTCAATGCTTTGTGGTAAAATTAAACGCAACGCAATTTGCACAATTTGCATTTTATACACATTTTATACACATTTTATACACATACAAGCCTTTTCCTCCCACTCTATTCCACGCAGAAATGTGAATCCATGAATAGTTTTTAAATTTGCAGTTGTAGCGACATGTGGGACTGGAACAAGTAAAGGATACTAATATTTATACAGTAGGTAAAATTGATCCAGGGCATATCCGATTGCCTCTTGGGGGATCAGGAAGGAATTTTTTCCCCTGCTGGAGCAAATTGGATCATGCTTTAGACCCCTTTCACACTGAGGCGCTTTTCAGATGCATTCATGCTAAAAAAATGCCTGAAAAGCTCACAAAAACCTATTTCCATTAAAGTCAATGAATTCTTTCACACAGGGGTAGTGCGATGGCAGGGCGGTAAAAAAACGCCCCTCTCTATTGAAATGAATGGAAAGCTCTTCAAAAGCGCCTAAAAGGCTCTTCAAAAGCACTCAGTGTTTTACTGGTAGTTTAAAAGAGTCTCAGTGTGAAAGGGGCCTTATTGTTTTTTTTTTTTTTTGCCTTTCTCTGGATCAATTGTGGGTATAGAATTGTGTATATGGGATTGTATCATTTTTTTTCGTCCCCCCCCACCCCATTGATTGCACTGGATGGATATGTGTCTTTTTTCAACCAGACTATGTAATTATGTAAGAAGCAGGAAGAAAATCTGAAAGAGTTATTTGAAATGTGTCGCCTTGTTTAACAGGCACATAAGTGTACAAAGAGACAGTCAACAATACATCTCTGAGCATCTGAAGGTTTCATTCAAAGTCTGCTCCTGAGAAGACCTCATGAATCTGTAACATCTTAAAGAGAAACTCTTGGAGCTCTCCCCATTTACTGTATTTTGTTGCCCCGCTTACCTGATAGTGATATGTGGACATTTCAGATACTCAGCCAACCAGTGGATCCAGAGTTGACAGGCTAAGGTCATCTCATGTTTGGCCACAGCTCAGTTCCATGCCGCCATGTTTTCTCTGATGTCATTGAGAGACCCACCGGCTCTTCCGGGTTCAGCGGACGGGTCTCTCGATGATGCGCCAATAGATCCGCCCCCTCTTTCTGTTCTTGAATGAAAGGCTTTGCCTCCTGGGATATATGACGTACAGCGGGCGGTGTGCGTGTCATTTGCCTAAGGTGAGTGATGTGTATCGATATGCGGGGTGGACTTTACATTAAAAAAAGACGTAATCAAAAGAAAAAAAAATCTGATGCCCTATTCCTGCAGAGGAAGGGAAGAGGGGTGGAGAGGCGGATCATCCTTGGGAGGGTGAAGGTCTGCTTTAAAGTGATACTAAAGTCTCATTATTTTTCTATAAAAATAACAAACATGCCATACTTACCTGCTCGGTTGCAGTGGTTTTGCACAGAGCAGCCCAGATTCTCCTTTTCTTGGGTCCCTTGTTGCCGCTCCTGGCCCCTCCCTCCTGTTGAGTGCCCCCACAGCAAGCAGCTTGCTATGGCGACACCCGAGCGGAGTCCCAGCTCCATGAATCCATTCAGACACAGAGCTATGGTTCGGCCCCACCTCCTCTCTCTCTCCTCATTGGCTAAATTACTTTGATTGACAGCAGTAGGAGCCAATGGCGCCACTGCTGTGTCTTAGCCATTAAAGAGAGAGAGTCCTGGACAGTCCAGACACTTGTGGACATTGCTGGATCTAGATGGGGCTCAGGTAAGTATTGGGGGGCTGGGGGGGGGGGGGGTAGGGACTGCTGCACACAGAAGGCTTTTTGTCCCAATGCATAGAATGCATTGAAATAAAAAACCTTCTGACTTTACAACCACTTTAAGCATTTTTTTAAATTTATTTGTTGTATCACTTTTGTCAGTATGCATTATATACAGAATTTTGTCTTTAGGAATTAACTTAGAAATGTATTGTTGATTGACATGTGAGACATCCAAATTTTATTGGCTGAGCATGAACAATAAAGATAAAGCTTGGAAAGTACAGACCCGACAGTTGTTTTTATTTTTATTTTTTGCTGAGACTGATTGGTCAGGGTGTCTACACAAATCACATAATGTGCATAGATGTGCTAAATGCAACCAAAATTAGTTGAACCATACAATGGTCATCTTCTGGCTATGGGCACTAGAAAATAATTAGTTACCATAGGTTGATTTCCAATTGGAATTATTTGAAGACATGCTGCCATGTTTATACTGTGTATAATCCTATAAAATGGGTTTGTGTTGGATACAGAGCTGGCCATAGGCTATACTAAATTGCATATCTCCTCCCTCCCTCCTAAACTAAGGAGTAATGCTCTTTAATTGTTATGTTTGTGATGGAGTGGTAATAGGTGAGTATTTTCCATTGGCTCCCTTAGGTGCACCTTACTATCAGGGATGTCAAACCCCAACACATATTAACGAAAATATTCACGGACGGAGAACATTTTTTACTGACAACCTGAAATATTGCAGGAATATTAACAGGACCAATAACAGATTTACAGTTAAAAAGTCAAAACAGTGGGACAAAATGTGAAAATGACTAAGATTAAGAAAGACTTGGGGCTTCCTGGGATAAAGCAGAAAAGCATGTTTGCCCGCATGTTGTGCAGCAGTGAACGGTGGGCATGGATAGATTTTGCCTACCAGGACAAGGAGCTTAAAGTGGAAGTGAAGGCAAAATCGAACTAATGCCCCATACACACGACCGGACTTTTCAACAGCAAAGTTCCAACAGAACAAATCCGTCCGATAATTCGATCGTGTTTGGGCTTCATCTGGCCTTTTCTGTCGAAAAATCTGCCGGACTTTAGAAATAGAACTTGTTTCAAATCTTTCTGCTGGAACTTCACCAGAACCAGTTCCTACCAAGAAAACCGTTCGCCTGTATGCAGGTCCACCGGATCAACAACGACGCAAAGGGCAGCTATTGGCTACTGGCTATTGAACTTCCTTTTTCTAGTCCCGTCGTACATCATCACATTAAACGATCGGACTTGGTGTGATCGTGTGTAGGCAAGTCTGTTTCAGCGGAACCCCGTTGAAACTCTGTCAAAAAGTCAGTCAAAAAGTCAGTCAGAGTTCAGTCTGATGGACAGTCCGGTCGTGTGTAGGCAGCATAACTCTAAACCTACTCTCAGCCACATTCTAAGCCTAATCTACCTAACTCTGTAAAGAACAAATCCATAGCTCCCAACTGTCCATGATTTTGAGGGACTGTCCCTGATTTGGACCTATGTCCCCTGTTCCTCTTTCCCCCTCAATTGTCCCTCATTTTGGTCTGATCCATATAGTTGTATATAAAATGCACTTTTTATCTTTCAAAAAGTGTTTCCCAGTGCTAAATATTTCATCCAATTTCTAAATTGCTGCATTTGTACATTTTAAAAGCCAATATAAAGGAATAGTAATGGTAAAAAAAAGCCCTTATGGGTTTAATTATCCCTTTTTTTTGTTAATTCTCCTTCAAGGGGGTGTTATAGGGGGGCGTGTCCTATTCCTACATACATTTGTTAGTAGGTGTCCCTCATTCCCATCTCAAAATGTTTGAAAGTATGCAAACCGCTATACTTACCTGCTCTGCAGCTTCTCCAGTCCCCTCTCCGGTGGTGCCCTCTGTGCGCTGGAGACAGCTGATGTCCAATGCCTGGGAAGTGATGTCACCTATTGAGTTACTCCGGGGCTTTCAATGGCCTTCTCTGGCTTCCGCCTACACACTGAAGCTGCTGACAGTTCAGCGTGGGACTGGACTGGAGCAGCTGAAAAACAGATAAGTATAGTGATTTATTTCTTTTCAGGGCTATATAGATAAGGCTTAGAATGTGGCTGAGAGCAGGTTTAGACTTAGTTAGGTTTTGCCTTTACTTACACTTGAAAGGGGATGGTTAAATAGAATCTGTGCCAAGTCACTGTATACACTGCACAGATATGCAAAAGAAAACAAGGACAGAGGGCGCACCAGCCTTGCGCATTACCTTTGCAACACTAAAATGTATTAAAAGTAACAAAAGTGTACTCATAAACGAGTGATAAAATCAGACAGATAATAATGCAAAGTCCATCATTTGTCTAATCCAGCAAGATCTGCTGGCCAGTAGACTTCGGTGGGATGAAAAAGTCAAAAGTAGGTTGACGTGTTTTGTGGGTGGCCCCTCTTCCTCAGAGGCTCTGAAGGAAGAGGGGTCACCCTTCGAAACACATCAGCCTACTTTGGACTTTTTCATCCCACCAAAGTCTACTGGCCAGCAGATCTTGCTTGTCAGGGTCATGGCGGTCACGGTACTTGCAATGCCGGCCTGAACACTCATGGACGCCCACAGAGAGTCCCATGAGTGTGCACCGTGCATCAGCGCGCATTGGTGCATACTGATGCGCATTAGCGCACATCGTTGTATACTGGTGCCCATCGGTGCACATTGGCGCACACTGGTGCGCATTGGCGCACACGTATGTGCAATACTGTGCGTGCGCGACGTCGCACAACTAGCGTGACAAACACTGGTGCCCGTGGCCCTATTTAAGCTAGCCTGCAACTACAGGACCTTGCTGGATTATCTCCTCAGCTGCCTTGTGTACCTTGACCTTGCTTCCTGATCTGAGACACCCGTTGTGACCCGGCTTGCCTTCGACCTTGCTTCCTGATCTCCTAGTCTGACCCTTAGCCTGTTCCTGGACTCTGCTTCCTGATCTCCCAGCTTCACCTTTGGCTTGCATCTGGACCCTGCCTGTGTTTGACCTTGGCTCACCCCTGAGTATTCTTTCGACTGATCTATCTGTGCATGACTTCTGGCCTGGCTCCTGGTTTCCCTGTTCATCTGAACACAGCAAGTTCAGCTCCACCTGCTCCATCCACACTGCAGCAGCCAAGCTCATCTAAGTACAAGCAAGCACCCAGCCACCCATGCTTCCTCGGGCACCGCGCTTCCTGTTCCCAACTTCAGGAGTGCGCTGCACCTAGCCGCAAGGGGAGCCCTCTTAGCATCTCGATCTCCATACACGCTCCTGACATTGCTGGATTAGGCAAATGATGGACTTTGCATTATTGTCTGTTTGTGAGTACACTATTTTACTTTTAATACATTTTAGTGTTACAAAGGTAATGCGTAAGGCTGGTGCGCCCTCTGTCCTCATTTTCTTTTAGAGTTACTCCTGGTTTCCCCCTGACCTGTAGAGAGTGGCAGCACAGCCCATGAAGTGACGTGATTTGTGAAGATTTCCCTCTTCAATTTACCCTACGGCAATCTTTTGAGCGCAGGAGCATTTGTTTCTTCTTACACATATGCCCCAGTCCTTATACCCACTAAATAGTTGTCAATTACTGTGACACAAGTGAGTCTCACAGACACATGAAACTTAGGACAAAGGATCATTAAAAAAAAAAAACGTAAGTTTCCATTGCATATGCTTTACACAAAAAATATATCAGTTTGTCTAACTGAGCCTACCTTAAGAGCCCTTTCACACTGAGCCACGCCGGGCGTTAGCGGTAAAGTGCCGCTAGTTTTACGAGCAGGGGCGGTGGAGGAGTGGTGTATTCATCGCTCCTAAACCACTCCAAAGATGCTGCTTACAGGACTTTTTCTAACGTCCTGCAACGTCCTCGGGCTCTCACACTGGGGCTGCAGGAGAGGCATTTAACAGACATGTTACAAGCACTATTTTTTACCCTTTAGCGCCTGAAAAACGACTCCAGTGTGAAAGGGGTCTAAAGCAAAAATTTATAAAACCAGCAGCTGTTGAAAACGTGAATACTTTGTTAAAGGTTATGTGACAAACAAATTAATGTATGGAGTGCAGGGGTCAAGAGTAAACAACAAACAAAGCAGCAATCTGTATCAGAGTCCCCCCCCCTTACATCAAAGTCCTCAGATTCTTGCTTTACATCAGAGTCCAAGGAGTTCTCCCTTACACCAGAGTCCACAGAAGCCTCCCTTACATCAGACTCCCCAGAGTCTCCCTTGCATTAGACTCCTCCCTTACATTAGAGACCCCCTTTACCAGATGGTCCAAGCGAGCAACAACCAACGTCAATGACAACACAGGCAATGACAGTTGGAACTGTAACCTGGGCTGGAGACTACAGGTACATTTTCACATACTTTTGTGGATAAAAGAATCATGGATCAGGATGTTTTATTTACAAGCAACAATTATAAATATGGATGGCTGGCAACCCTGCTCAACATAATAGGGTAATAGGGTTGTACCATGGCAATTCCTACCAAAAGGTAGCATTTGAATATTGTCTTGGGGTAGTATGGGACATGTGTTTCACCTTGCTTCATGGTCCTTTATACTGTATGTCTCAGACTGCTGTATATAATAAGCCATCAGCAAAAGGAAAGACATTTTTTTCACTCTGTTGACAATGTCATGATGGTCCAGGATCACAAATAAGCAGGTTATCACATTAGGGGTAATGCTAAGTGGGAGGCGTTTGGGCAGCTTTTTAGTGTAGACTCAAGTAGAACAGTGAAGAGGAACAATCTTGCGTTATATTGTCCTATAAAGGGAAACGTGTTTTATTGCTTTAAGTCTTAATCTAGCAAGCTTCAGACCTGTTTTTTCACTCTAGACTGGGAATTAAAGAATTAAAGTGCTCAACAAGGTCACAAGGATCAACTTAAATCATTTGTTACCCCAACACATCATATTCCTGATATATGTACTTTTAGGAGAAAGAATCCTGTTCTCTTTGCATTGCTTCCTTTGTGTAAAATCCCTTGTGTTCCTGCTTGTCCCCTTGCTTTCCTATTAAAAACTGTCCACACTAAGCAGAAGAACACTGTGTGTTCAGTTCTCTAGCTATGCTGGGAACTCTGTATGCTCTCCTCCAATAATCAGACTTGTCCTGACACCCCCCCCCCCCCACTGCGCAGCCATTCACTGGGAAGCTCAGTGTACTGCTGCTTCTCCTCTCCCAGCTCTTATACAGCTGAGAACAGAGGGAATGTGATCACTTATAAAAAAAATATATAAATAACTTTTTTCTATATCTATACAAAAATGTTTTCTATTTCATTTATATCTTAAACTGAATGGATTGTTTTCAAACACTTAAAGACATAAGTGCATGGTGCATGTACTGCTGTAAAGATAAAAATAAGTGTAGCACTTGTAAATGTAGATCACTATGATGGTGAACTATGTATCAATAGATGTGAACAAATATAAAGAAAGGTGAAACATGATAAAACAATAATAAATGGTGACTATGATGTAATAAAGTCCAAATATTAATCCTATTAAAAACAAACCTATGGTTGATAAAGGAACCAGGTAGAGTTCCGAAACGCATCCCTTTCTTATGACCACATCTGGTTTGTGGTCCATGATGTCCTTTACCGCTGACATCACTTCCGGGACTCCCTTCACTTCGGACTCGAATTGCATCAGTTTTGTTGGTGTCCCCAGGGTTCTGGATACTCCGCTGATAAATTGATTGGAGTCTGTGTTACAATATAGGAACAGTCCTGGGAGCTTTTTAACACAATGTGGACCCTCCTGATGTTGGATGACCTGCAATTTATCATGATGTATCTCCTGATCTTGTAAGTGTTTTTAATTCCGCTGGGGATATTAAACAGTTTTTCACTTCTACACTTAGAGGCACCTTTTCTTTTGCTTGTGTGTTTTTAGAGACTGCTTCTATCTGTAAGTTGCAGCCCTAAGTGTTAAAGAACCATCATTATTATTATTATCACCGCCATCATCATTGGACTCTTGTTTTTACATAGAGATTGTCTGCTTAATCTTGAAGCTCTGAGTGCCCTTTACACATTTATATTGTACCTGTATTTAATAGGCAATTGGTGACACAATGGAACGGTGTCACATTCAGACCATAAAAGAAAAAGAAAAGAAGGGGGGCTCCATATGGTGCAGGTCAAAAAAAATATAAGAATTTAATCTGATATAAATATGCTTACAAAATGACAGATGTTGGTATAAAAAGTGATCACTAAAAGAGGAAAAGCGACATGGGAAGCATGTGTAGCAATCACTACGCATTTCGACCTAGTGGTCTTCAACAGTACCGCAATGTACTGTGGTACTGTTGCACTAGGTACAACTTAAGCCAGCACATGCTCACTTTAAGCGCTTGCTGACCAGCTGTCATTATACTGTGGCAGGTTGGCATAATCCCGCAAACCGTCGTAGCTGTACATCGGTTCCTTTATGCAGCATAGCAGGCGCGCACCCACTGCACTATGGGGGTGCCGATGCGCGTGGCCAGCGGTCGCGATGACCGCCAACCATGAGCGATTGTGGGCACGAGAGCCAGAACAGGGACGTGTGTGTGTAAACACACATGTCACAGTTCTTTGAGGACAGGAGAGAGAGATTGTGAGTTCCTACTAGCTAGGAACAACGATCTGTCATTTCTTCCAGTCACTCGCATCCCCCTACAGTTAGAACACAAACTAGGGAACACAATTAACCCCTTTATTGCCCCCCTAATGTTAACCCCTTCCCTGCCAGTGACATTTACACAGTAATCAGTGCATTTTTATAGCACTGATCACTGTATAAATGTCAATGATCCCAAAAAAGTGTAAAAAGTGTCCGATCTGTCTGCCATAATGTCGCGGTCCCAATAAAAAAAAATCGCTGATCACCACCATTACTAGTAAAAAAAAAAAAAAAATAATAAAAATGCCATAAATCTTTCCCCTATTTTGCAGACGCTATAACTTTTGCACAAACCAATCAATATATGCTTATTGCGATTTTTATTACCAAAAATAAGTAGAAGAATACATATCTGCCTAAACTGAGGAAAAAAATAGCTTTAAAAAAAAAAAAAAAAAAAATGGGGATATTTATTATAGCAAAAAGTGCATAAATATTTAGTTTTTTTCAAAATTGTCAATCTTTTTTTGTTTATAACGCAAAAAATAAAAACCGCAGAGATGAACAAAAAATACCAGCAAAAGAAAGCTCTATTTGTGGGAACAATTTGTTTGGTTAAAGTGTTGCATGACGGCGCAATTGTCAATTAAGCGACGCAGTGCCATATCTCAAAAAATGGCCTGGTCATTGAGCAGCCAAATCTTCCAGGGCTGAAGTGGTTAAAGCAGTTGGCTATATGCCTGGCATATATCTATGCCTCACTCTTTCACATTCCATAGTGGCACACCCTACACACTCTACATCTATCATAGTTTAATTTTCAACACAAGTGTAAATATGACCAATTAAAAAGCATTGAAGTTGTATTCAAGCAAGACAGTGTTGAAATAACATTTAAATAGCAGCATAGGAAAGGCGTCATGGGAGATGTTGGCGCAGTGAGCATCATTTAACTCACTTTAATTCACTTGAATGGTTTCCTGTAGAGACGGCCAAAATGTAGAGGTGCTTATAATTAGCAGAGGCGGCTGCCTAATAGATTAACTCCTAGAAGAATGGGCATATCCGCTGGATTCTTAGCAATTCTACATAGGCGTGTGCACTGAGGACAGTATTGTCCTGCTACTGATTTACACAATGCCTGCCAGGTTCCATAGCTCCAGATATCATCATCACCGATAACAAATAATGCCAACAAAATGTAATCCCAGTTACTGACTACTGACACTAGTTTAAACTGTGCTTCCACTGTGGAGACTCTCAGAAGTTAGAGTTATGCCGCGTACACACGCTCAAACAATCAGGTGGAAAAGTCCGTCAAACTCAAGTCCGCCGGACAATCCCCCCGTGTGTAGCCTCCGTCAGACTTTTTTTACCCGAAAGTACGGCGGACTTAGAAAGTAGTTTTGCACTCCAATCTTCCCGCCGGACTGGCATACGCACGGCCGGATTGTCCGCCGAAATGCAAGTACTTTTGATATGAACTGACTTTTCCCGCCCGGAGAAAAGTCCACTCATTTTGAGCACGTCTCCAGGTAGGCGGGGCCCGCGAAGGAGACGTCGCTGGCCCCACCACCTGGTATGGACATAAAAGGGAACCCCAACGCCGAAAAAAATCGGCTTGGGGGTCCCCCACAGGTCCACATCAGACCCTTGTCCGAGCACGCTACCCGGCCGGCCAGGAAAGGGGGGGATGAGCGAGCGCCCCCCCCTCCTGAGCTGTACCAGGCCGCGTGCCCTCAACATGGGGGGTGCCTTGGGGAAGGGAGTGTTGATGAGGACAAGGGCCTCTTCCCGACAACCCTGGCCGTTGGTTGTCGGGGTCTGCGGGCGGGGGGGCTTATCGGAATCCGGGAGCCCCCTTTAATAAGGGGACCCCTGGATACCGGCCCCCCACCCTATGTGAATGAGTATGGGGTAAAATGTACCCCTACCCAGTCACCTGTGAAAAAAAGTACAAAAAAAACCACAGCACAGGGTTAAAATAGTTTATTGCACAGCTCCGGGGGTCTTCCGTCTTCGGGGGTCTTCTCGCCGGACTCCTCCGCTATCTTCTGCTAGCTCTTTTACTAGCGGAGGAGCCCGGCTTTCTTCCTCGCCGCCGGCCTCTTCTTTCGACTTCGGGGGCCTTGTCCCCCTCTTCGGTTCTTCTGCCGGGCCACCGCGCCTTCTTCTAGCTCTTTTACAGGCGGTGGCCCGGTCTTCTGTCGCCGCCGCCGCTGCCTCCGCTGTCTTCTGTTCTTCTCTTCTTCTCTTCAGATGTTGCCTCGTCGCTCCCTCCACTCACAATGACGATAGGATGCTGGGACTGTGACATCATACTGGGCGGGGACATCATCCGGGAATGTCCCTATATAAGTCGCCGCGCGCCCGGTCCCCGTCATTGTGAGCGGAGGGTGCGACGGAAGAAGAGGCCGGCGGTGAGGAAGAAAGCCGGGCTCCTCCGCTAGTAAAAGAGCTAGCAGAAGATAGCGGAGGAGTCCGGCGAGAAGACCTCCAAAGACGGAAGACCCCCGGAGCTGTGCAATAAACTATTTTAACCCTGTGTTGTGTTTTTTTTTGTACTTTTTTTCACAGGTGAATGGGTAGGGATGCATTGTACCCCATACTCATTCACATAGGGTGGGGGGCCGGTATCCGGGGGCCCCCTTATTAAAGCTCCCGGATTCCGATAAGCCCCCCGCCCGCAGACCCCGACAACCAACGGCCAGGGTTGTCGGGAAGAGACCCTTGTCCTCATCAACATGGGGACAAGGTGCTTTGGGGTGGGGGGGCGCACGGCCCCCCCTTCCCCAAGGCACCCCCCCATGTTGAGGGCATGTGGCCTGGTACGGCTCAGGAGGGGGGGGCGCTCGCTCGTCCCCCCCTTTCCTGGCCGGCCGGGTAGCGTGCTCGGACAAAGGTCTGGTGTGGACCTGTGGGGGACCCCCACGCCAATTTTTTCGAAGTTGGGGTTCCCCTTTAAGTCCATACCAGGTGGCGGGGCCAGCGACGTCTTCTTCGTGGGCCCCGCCTACCTGGAGACGCGCTCGAAATGAGCGGACTTTCCTCCGCGTGTGTGGGCGAGTCCGTTCATTTCAAAAATACAGCGGATAGTACGGCGGACTTAGTACGCCGTATTAGTTCGCTGAAAAAGTGCCGTGTGCGGGCAAGTAGCCAGTTCGGAAAGTCCGATGGACAGTCCGGCGGGAAGTTCGCCGGACTAAGTCCGCCGGATAGTCGGCTACGTGTGTACGCGGCATTAGGGACTCCAGAAAACAGGGTGCCCTGACGGGGCCTGTAGCTTAGACATGTATTTGCAAATGTGTGCAGACTAAACCCCTGTTCTTAACGCATATTGTTAGACAGGTCAATTCAGTTGGTCGCTGGTTGGTTGGTAAGTTTGAACTTGGAAATCTTTTTGTATTTGTTTGACATACGTCGCCCTTCCAGTGCCCCTATTACATAGACCAGTTATAGATGGGGACAGTGGCCACTTGTTTGTACATTTTAATGCAGCTCTGTAATCATCAATGCTTCATTTAATAGGCCCATTATAGGTGGGGCCAGTGGGCACTTGTTTGTACACATTAATGCAGCTCTATAATCATCAGTGCCTCATTTAATGCACTGTATTTTTTTCTAAATCCAATCAGTGTCTCTTACAGGCTATTGTACAGTCCATACAGCAGAGCTCAGAAATGAGAAAGGAGAAGCAACAAATGGAGAAAATCAGGTGGACTGCAGCGCAAAGAGCATACTGATAGGAGTAGAGAGCAAAGTAGCACAGAGATGAGCTCATCGGTATTCCCCTTTTCCTTCCATTGTCCAGTTGCAGGGGGGAGGTGGGGAGGAGATCAGCAGATAAAATTAGAACCGCAGCAGAGGAAAATCAAGTCCCCTCCCCTTTCTAGTAAGGGCTGGCCAGTAAGGCAGAACTGTAAAAATACAATTATGTATATTATCTGTTTGAAATTCAGCTTTTTTGCCTAAGTGCAGCCAAGATGAAAAAAAAAAAAGCAGAAACATCAGCACAAGGGATAAAACGTAGTCAGTGGGATGTAATGGGGATAATAGCACTAAGGGTCTCCCACAGTCTCTCATTGCGAGAGCACGACTATGCCCACCCTTTTTGCTGAGCTATTCCATTCATAGAAGGCATTACTTCTACCTCTATGAATGAAACATGATCTATGAATGGAGGAGGCAGCGTTATCAATCACACCCCCCTGTCCTCCATTCATAGATTCTCTTTCATACAGAGATGTTGTAGTATAGCTTCTATGAATGGAGCAGTTGGGCGGAAAGGGTGGGCATAGTCGTGCTCTCTTGATGATAGCCTGTAATAACACCTTAATTCTAATAACCCAATGGAGCATTATGGCAGCAGGGATTGGGAGGGCATGGATGGAGGACGATATCAACTAAGAGAAAAGGCATCAGTACAAGGGACATTTACTATTGACTGTAAGTTATGTCCCTTGTGCTGATTTTTCTGTTTCATTTTGGGCTGCACTTTAGACTTTAAAGTAAACCTGTCACAAGCTTGACTGAGCTATAAGTAAAAGTTGCTTTCGGTAAAAACAACATGTCAAAATTTAGATCCCAAGGCACCAAGAACACAGCTAATCTGTTCCTGTAATAGCATATGATTTATTAATTACAAAACATTACCGAAGTATAGCAAGGAAAAAGCTATTTTCCTAATCCCTCTCCCTTCACCACAAAACCCACCTTGTCTGTAAGCCTTAACTGGTGTTCCAGCTGAACCCAGGTTTCCATAATTTTATTATATTTTGATGCTTTTGTACCTCTGCAGTGTACATATTTTTTCTTTATTTGAGTCAGCATAAAAAATTGTTTCAATCTGTGTTTATTGATACAGATACTGTATAATACAAGAAAGAAGAGAAAGCATGTCCAAATAAGATTCACAAAAGAAACTATTTAAATAGATACTGTCAGGTGAGCTCTGACACCATCAGACAATAGAGCTTATCCAGGTTGACCTCCTGAAACATGGATTGGGCAGTATATCTTGTTGGGGTGTAGGCTATCAGAATTTATTGTTACTTTGACTTGAATGGTCTAATTTAGCGGTCACCAAACAATGGACCACTGATGGTCCATCAGAAAATTCTGGTAGTCCCCGGGGGGTTCTGCTGCAGTATATGTATAACGCCCAATGTTGTTCTCAATGTGCGCTGACAGTCAAAACTGTCAGAACGCATTGATACCCAATGGCTCCTCTGTAGTTCCAGCTCCTGTGAACTCAGTAGGAGGCAACAGGAGTAGTGCAGAGAGCGGAAGGTGAGGAAGGAGGGGGCTTCCAATGGCAGGGCTGATCATAGACTGCGGGAGGGAACATGGAGCTCGAGCACACGGCTGGAAAAGGAAGTAAGATCCAATGATGAATCTGTGTAAGGCAGCAATGTGATGTAGAGTGCTTGGGGGGAAAAGAGCTGGAGCATTGTGTGTATAAGGCATTTATGATTCATTCTGCGGGGTTCAAAATTGTGAGTTTAGTGGTCCATGAGGTCCAAAAAGGTTGGCGTCCACTGGTCTAACTGAGTGGTAAATACAACAATAATAAATCACTGAAAATACTATGCAACATACTTTCTCTTTAATACATTTAGCAAATCCTTGGCAGATGTTGGAATATAATCTGGCCATCGATATTGTGAAGGGACTTGTTTTTCTAGTGAGAAACAAGGATGTCATTATTGCCTTCCAGTTTCCACTACACCAGTTTTATGAGCGTAAAATAATAAAACTTATAAGCAAAATATCATCATGATTTTTATGACCACTTGAAAGTCAATTAAAGGCCTGTGGTTACAAAAGGCAAGTAGGTTTGCACTGAAAAATAAGTCATACTTTAAAAAAGCCAACCTGTGGTGCACGCCTTGAAAGGGTTTTCACACAAGAATACAGCCATAACTTCACCAGAGAAATGCCTGATAAACATAGCTCTAATGTAATGGAGATGACAGTCAAGTCAATAAATGTTGGATAAGTATCTCAATGTGCCCATATCAACTGAAAGGGAAGGAACTAGTGTCCCTTGGGACATTTTATCTTCTCAAAATTTCTACTGTAGATTCCACAGAGAGTGTAGTTTACTAAAAGCTTCATCCCACTGGGACAATTTCATAGCTTCTCTTCCTTTCACTCAGTTTTATGAGTTGCAGATTTTATTCTTTTTTATGGTCTTTATTTTCTATTGCAATGCCTCATTTTCTTTATAACTCACATGAAAGAATTTATACTGTACTACACCTATCATTTTCGTGCAAAAAAAATGAGCCCACCCCTGAGTAAATAGCAACTCTTTTTCAATGGACAGGTGATTGACAGGTAACAAGTAACTCAAGTAGATTAAGACAAAAACGAATTAAGCGTTCACTATGGCAGAGCAAGGCTTCACACTAACAGCCGTTAAAGTGGAACAATATCCAGAATTCCATATATGCTGTTTTATATTACTAGCATTAACACAGCAGGTTTTGTTTTTCTAAGTCCATCCTTTAACATATTTTATGTAATCTTTATTTTAAGAATATTTCAATAAACAACATACAAAAAAAAGAAAAAACAGAGTTCTCACATCTATGAATCTCCCCTATTGCTCCCATATGGGATATCACTGGGGAGGGCCAGGGCCCTCAGTCAGGAGAATGGATCCAACAGTGATCCATGGTGTTCAGACCAGATGAAGAGCCAGAACATAAATCCTGATAGGATGGAGAGCTTAACAACCAGAGAACCAAAAGTAAACAAAACAACAAAAGAAAAAAAGGGGGGGGGTGTTACACCTCTTAGCATGGTGAACCGACTTAGGTTGTGTTGGGTTTGACAAAGCTCGTCTATGCCTCAGTTTTCCATACCGAGCTGCCCGGTCTCCCAGGACCCACCCCCATCACTCGGGGGGGGGGGGGGTCTTCCTTTAACATATTTTTATGTTGATCCCACCTGTAGATCTGCTTTTTTTCTACTTCCTGTAGCATGGTGACAGGGTGGAACAGAGCATTCTTAGATGGATGTGTAGTTTTAAATGGACTTAGGGTAAGTAAGTTGGAGTGCCCTACCTGGTTTACCTGGGTTGGGCAAACATTACTACACTTTGGGTGCCAAAACCTAACCATATTGAAGCCAAAAGGAGCCAAATGTTAAAAAATATCAATGACCATTTCCTAGGCTAATTGGAAAATGACTGTCAAACAAATGACTTAGGGGCTGAGCAGTGTCCCTGGAATAGTGCGGCCCCATTCAGTTGAAGTAGAGATACATTTTGTCATGCTGTGATGCAAGCATCATGTCTGTGGCATATGTACACCCCCATCCACTGCAGTTGAGGGATGGTACACCTACCCAACAGCAAGTGTAAATGAGACCTTAAAGTTTATGTCAGAGCAAAATAAACAAGAGAAAAAAAGGAGTATGTCTCTGTGATAACTGCAGTTGTTTCTGTGTTTTGCCTCTTTATGCTATGAGCACAGAAATATACCTGTTGATCCTGCAGGAAATGCACACTTACTTCCTGCTGGACCGACGACACAATGCCTCTGCTCCACTGAAATCTAAAAGTGTGTTCTTAGCCTTACCGTTTTCCCCAACTGGACTAGAAAGCACTTTCCATCACCATATCCTGGGAAGGGGTTGTTCTGTAGTCCAGTAGTGAGAGCTCAAATAAGACTGACAACATCTTAATACAGCAGAGGCAGTGTTCTTGACCCAATAAAGGAAGTTTGGAGTTTACTGGGTTTCTGACAGGATCAGCTGGCATATTTCTGTACTTGCAGCATGTCCAAAAAACAAAACATAGGGAAATGTACATTATGGGATACATGTTCTAAATATGTATATATATATTTTTTTTCATTTTGCCCAGAAATACATTTTAATTGTTGGCATGCTTTTTTCGATCAGAAGGCTGTCTGAAAGCCCTTTAGCTCAGTGGTGCTGTAAATGGCCTCCAGGTTACGGCCTGCAGCTATTCTATGGCGGGCCTGTAATGTACAGTAATGCAATCAATTGTGCTTAGCACTTTGGTCCTTGCGCTAGTTATTGAATAAGCCTGTATGCCTTTTATTTGACAAGTACAATCTTCTTTCAGGCCGCATTATTGCTAACGGGCCTTGCTGTCCTTTCCCAGCATCCAGTGTCAAATTAGGTCTATCAGGAAAAAGAAGAAGTGACAGGCAGATTAAAGAAAGGACGCATGAATCTAGATAACTTGGGGACAATAGCAACATAGTTAAAGCTGTACATAATTTATTATATCATGCATTTTCTTAATTAATACTTATTGTCGTTTTCCACCGCCATCAATTCTGATTTATTGTAACCTGAATATTACGGTGATGGAAGCGATGCCTACGAGCGTGCACAAAATGTTCTTTCAATGAGGAAATCTAAACTCCTGTATATTTCATACAAAGCATTTTGTCACTTTAGTTGCTTATTATCTTTGTGTTTATGCTTTGCATTCACTCCTCCAATGTGCTTCATAGGGAAATGTCTGGACATTGTTTACAATGGAAGATAAGTGTTTGGTAATTTACTTGAGGAAGAATTGCACAAACTCAATCAAGATTGCCGAGTGCCGATCCAAAAATCATTGTCCTGATCAATCCTTGTCCAACTGAAAGACGTTTTTGGCAAAGGCCTGTTTTTCTGTTTCATGTCAAAGGAAACCTATCACGAGAGGAATATTAAGGCTGTCGTTAACCGCTTCAGTCCCGGAAGATTTTACCCCCCTCCTGTCCAGAGCACTTTTTGCGATTCGTCACTGTGTAGTTTTAACTGACAATTGCGCGGTTGTGCGACATTACACCAAAACAAAATTGACGTATTTTTCTCCCCACAAATAGAGTTTTCTTTTGGTGGTATTTGATCACCTCTGTGGTTTTTATTTTTTGCGCTATAAACAAAAAAAGAGTGTCAATTTGGAAAAAAAGCAATATTTTTTACTATAATACATATCCCACAAAATATACATAAAAAAAAAAATATATATATATATATATATAAAAAAAATGTTTTCCTCAATTTAGGCCGATATGTATTCTTCTACATATTTTTGGTAAAAAAATCGCAATAAACGTATATTGATTGGTTTGCACAAAAGTTATAGCGTCTACAATATAAGGGCTAGACTTATGGCATTTTTATTATTATTATTTTTTTATTAGTAATGCCAGCAATTTTTATCATGACTGCGACATTATGGCGGACACATTGGACACTTTTGACACTATTTTGGGACCATTGTCATCTATACAGCAATCAGTGCTCTAAAAATGCACTGATAATTGTGTAAATGACACTAGCAGGGAAGGGGTTAAACACTAGTGGGGCGATCAAGGGGTTAGGTGTGTCCTAGGGAGTGATTACAACTGTGGGGGTGATGGGCTACCACTGTCATATAACAGTGATCCCTGCTCCCGATGACAGGGAGCAGTAGATCCCTGTCACGTCACTAAGCAGAACGGGGAAATGCCTTGTTTACATGGGCATCTCTGCGTTCTGCGGCTCTGTCGCACGATCGCGGGACACTGGCGGACATTGAGTCCGTGGCGCACGCGTGCCCTCTAAGCCCCGCCAATTAACCACTTTCAGACCGGACCATTTTGCTGGTAAATGACCAGAGGTCTTTTTACAATTTGGCACTGCGCTGCTTTAACTGGTAATTGCGCGGTCATGCAATGTTGTACCCAAACAAAATTTGCGTCCTTTTCTTCCCACAAATAGAGCTTTCTTTTGATGGTATTTGATTGCCTCTGCGATTTTTATTTTTTGCGATATAAATGGAAAAAGACCGCAAATTTTGAAAAAAAATGATATTTTCTACTTTTTGTTATTAGAAAAATCCAATAAACTCAATTTTAGTCATACATTTAGGCCAAAATGTATTCAGCCACATGTCTTTGGTAAAAAAAAAGTCAATAACTGTATATTTATTGGTTTGCACAAAAGTTGTCACATCTACAAACTAAGGTACGTTTTCTGGAATTTACGCAGCTTTTAGTTTACGACTGCCTATCTCATTTCTTGAGGTGCTAAAATGGCAGGGCAGTACAAAACCCCCCCAAATGACCCCATTTTGGAAAGTAGACCCCCTAAGGAAATTGATAAGTGGCATGTTGAGCCCATTGAATATTTTATTTTTTTGCCTCAAGCGATTGAATAATGACAAAAAAAAATATTTTTTTTTTTTTACACAAAGTTGTCACTAAATGATATATTGCTCACACATGCTATGGGCATATGTGAAATGACACCCCAAAATAAATTCTGCTGCTTCTCCTGAGTACGGGGATACCACATGTGTGGGATTTTTTGGGAGCCTAGCCGCGTACAGGGCCCCGAAAGCCAAGAACCGCCTTCAGGTTTTCTAAGGGCGTAAATATTTGACTTCACTCCTCACTACCTATTACAGTTTTGAAGGCCATAAAATGCCAAGATGGCACAAAACCCCCACAAATGACCCCATTTTAGAAAGTAGACACCCCAAGCTATTTGCTGAGAGGCATGTTGAGTCCATGGAATATTTTATATTTTGCCACAAGTTGCGGGAAAATTACAAACTTAAATTTTTTTTTATTTTTTTTTCACAAAGTTGCCACTAAATGATATATTGCTCACACATGCCATGGGCATATGTGAAATGATACCCCAAAATAAATTCTGCTGCTTCTCCTGAGTACGGGGATACCACATGTGTGGGATTTTTTGGGAGCCTAGCCGCGTACGGGGCCCCGAAAGCCAAGAACCGCCTTCAGGTTTTCTAAGGGCGTAAATATTTGACTTCACTCCTCACTACCTATTACAGTTTTGAAGGCCATAAAATGCCAAGATGGCACAAAACCCCCACAAATGACCCCATTTTAGAAAGTAGACACCCCAAGATATTTGCTGAGAGGCATGTTGAGTCCATGGAATATTTTATATTTTGCCACAAGTTGCGGGAAAATTACAAACTTTTTTTTTTTTTTTTTTTTTTTCACAAAGTTGTCACTAAATGATATATTGCTCATGCATGCCATGGGCATATGTGAAATGACACCCCAAAATCAATTCTGCTGCTTCTCCTGAGTACGGGGATACCACATATGTGGGACTTTTTGGGAGCCTAGCCGCGTACGGGGCCCCGAAAACCAAGCACCCCCTTCAGGCTTTCTAAGGGCGTTACAGTTTTGAAGGCCATAAAATGCCAAGATGGCACAAACGCCCCCCAAATGACCCCATTTTGGAAAGTAGACACCCCTAAATTTAGGGGTACACTAGTGAGACTAGATGATAAATGGCGGGTGCCCTGAAACTATAAAAAAATAACTAACCAACCAGCGTCACCTGTAACCGTTATATGGTGATCACTGGTGAAAGGGTTAACTAGGGGGCAATCAGGGGGCTTTATGCGGTAGTATATGGGGGTCCCTGGCGCTATAAAAAGTTGCGGCGAACCTAAATACCTACCTGCCTAACTAGCGTCACCTGTGACACTAATACAGCGATCAGAAAAATGATCGCTTATTAGGCTGGGTTCACACTGGAGCGATGCGGGAACGCCACGAATCCGCGGCGGGTTACCGCATCGCATGCCTCCCGGCGGCAGTTCACACTGCCCTATGCGAACTGCTGGGAGTGTCAGTGAAATGTTAATGACACCCCCAGATCAGTTCGCATATCGCAGTGCGATCTGCAAACTCGGATCGCATGGTGTGAACACCCATGCGATCCGATTCTGCTGCGGACCAAAAAAAGGGTCCCGTGCGAATTTGCGGCGGGTGCGGCGCGAATTCAGCCATACTATCTGTATGGCTGAACTCGAATCGCACAGAGATCGGATGTGATTTGCACTGCAGTGCGGTGCGAATCACATTCGTTCTCATAAACCGCTGCAATGTGAACCCAGCCTTAGTGACACTGGCAACGGGGGGTGATCACGGGGTTAAACCTTTATTGGGGGGTTAGGGGGGCACATTAGAACTAAAGGGGGCTAACCCTAACTGCCCTAACAGTTATTACAGTCACAAATGACACCAATGCAAAAAAAAAAAAAAATGCAATTGGTGTCACTGTGACTGGGGGGGCAGGGGTAATTGGGGGGGTGATCGGGGGTAAAGGGGGGGTGTGAGTGTGCCTGGCATGTTCTACTGTACGTGTGGTGTGTTGGTGCAACTCACCGATCCTCTCTCCTCGGTGCCGGAACGAAAAATACCGACACGGAGGAGAGATTACATCACTTCCTCTCCTGTGTTTACATTACAGGAGAGGAAGTGATGTCACGGAGCATTTCTATTCGTCGGGAGCGATCGCGAGGGGGTGGCCATGAATGAATGGCCGCCCCCTCATCCCGGATCGCTCCTGAACGAATACCGACCGCCGCAGGCACCGGGGGGGCCCGATCGGGCCCCCCACCCGCGGGAAGGCAGGGACTTATATATACGCCCATATGCCTGCCCGTGCCATTCTGCCGACGTATATTGTCGTGCGGCGGTCGGCAAGTGGTTAAAGGGGACGTGCAAGTACGCCCATTTGCCCGCCGCTGCCATTGTGCCAACGTATATCGGCGTACAGCGATCAGCAAGTGGTTAATGACCTCCTGAAATGCAAGTTTCTTAGCTGTCTTTGCCATTAGTGCTTTTCAAGTTCCTAACCTGGAACAAGCATGGAGCAAATAAAGTCATCATTTCTGTCCTGTCTACATAAGTATAAAAGCGATTGAATCGCAATGACATCCAATTAACTAGCATTTCTAACATTTAAAGCTGAACTCCAGATAGATATAGGCAGGTGCGGCCCTAGGGTCACAGATGCCTGGGTCCTCCCCTTTACAAATGTTTCTATGGCAACGACTCAAACACAGAGATGCTCCCCTAAGGAGTCTTTGTTACCCTGGGATCCACAAATGATCTCTTAACAATAAACAAAATACAGGAAGAGAGTACTCTAATGGGACAGAGACTGCAGACATGATACAAGAGATGGTCAGAGACTGAGGACATGATACAAGAGATGGTCAGCGACTACAGACATAATACAAGAGATGGTCAGAGACTGCAGACATGATACAAGATATGGTCAGAGACTTCAGACATGATACAAGAGATGGTCAGAGACTGCAGACAACATACAAGCGATAGTCAGAGATTGCAGACATGATATAACTTTGCATCATTCTTTTCGTAGGAACCTGGAACCAACCCGACCACATTTCTTATTCCACCTTAGTCACAGCTGACACTGGATTAAAGCAACACCTACGCAATGCTACCCGCCTTGTAAATCAGTCATTGTCCCGCAACACCCTGTAGGCCTATCATACAGCCTGGAATTCCTATGGCAGGCTCCTAGCCCCAAGCTGCGCGGCAGTGTTGGGAGATCTTAAACACATCCTGGCATTTATATCATACTGCAATACACAGCTGGCTCTATCACATAATACCATCAGACTCTACTTAGCTGGCATCCAGCATTTCATCTCCTTACAGGACCCCACCAAGCCATCCTTGTTCTCGGGCCATGCAGTTAAAACCATCCTACGAGGTATCCACAGGCAGCAACCCCAAAACTAGTAGCAAGCACCTACCCGGCACTAGCACCATCTTCAGAGACGTGTCTACCATCCTGTCACGTTCCCCCCTTCGGGTTACTGCCCAGCCTGGGCCTCCAAGCAGCCATTTACCTGGCCTTTTATGGCTTCTTACGTCTAAGCGAGTTCACTGTCACCGGCCCTGGCTGTCAGGTAATACGCAGACGCCATCTGACATGCCATCAGAATCACGTCATCCTACACCTCGTAGTGTCCAAAAAATGCAACCGTCCAGTCCCGGGCTAGATTTGAAGCTGTTCCAGACACACAACACCTGGTGCCCAGTGGCCATTCTAGACCAGTCGTTATCTCATCTGCCTGACCTGTCGGAGTCTAGACCACTGCCTTCCCTTACCAACCTTCTGAGTAGTAGCCAGTTAACCAGACACATTAGCATCCTCTCGCTTAACTTAAGCCTTGACCCAGCCGATAATCTGGATATTCCTTCTGGATCTGAGCAGCGTCAGCAGCATCACAACACAGGGTACCGGATCATGTCATCAAGAGAATGGGCAGGTGTAAATTCTGCTTGCTTTGCCTGATACATTCCGAATCTGCAAGCAGAAACATTACAAGCCTTCAGCAAGCTTGCCCAGTAGTACATTATCAGCTCAAATAAATAATTACCTCCCTAACCAAGTGTTTTGCCCCCTTCTCTTAGCATACCGTCCAGCAGACCAGGGCACAATTCAGGTCTGCTTTATGTTGTTAGTCTTGTTATGTGTTTATGTGGCTCACATTTCTCCCAGACATAGGGCTCTGATCATAAATAGGAAGGCCAGTATGGTGGTCTTTAATTATGGATTATGGGAGGAGGGGTGGTACTTAAGCAGACCACCAACATTGGTCTTTGTCGGTTCCAGTGCGCGGTACCCACCCACCCATTCCTCTTATTAGGACACTTCTTTAAAAACACTTTCTCAACAAAAGCATCCACTCACTTATCTTGGGTATGCCCCCCTCTCTTGGCATACCGTCCAGCAGACCTGGGCACACTTCAGGTCTACTTTATGCTGTTAGTCTTGTGACGTGTTTATGTGGTTCACATCTCCCGCACATAGCGCTCCGAATATATATATATATATATATATATATATATATATATATATATATATATATATATATATATATATATATAATATATTTTTTTTTTTTCCATGGATCTATGTGGAGACTGATAACCTTCTGCTTGGGCTGGTATCTCTGGATCTCTGATCCAATGCTGGCCCGCTTTGACTTCTGTTGAAAAGTAATATTGGAAAATCAGCTGCAGCTACTGATCAGTGTATTCTAAATATAATTCCCTGGTGTGTGAAATTTCTCCATCCAACTCCTTTGTGTGGATGGAGGAATCTGTTTGTATTTTTTCAGGCTGAAAGAAAAAAAAATAACTAACCATATATGACCAGGTTAACTCTCCATGTTGGAGAAAGGTGGCATTTTAGAGAATTCCAACAGTGAGATCAGACTTTTAGAATCTCCAAAGGAATATAAAGAATCCAAAGGATGACCCAGCACACAAATATCTATCCAAAAAGAAAAATAAATGTTTTTAAATAGATTTAGAGAGAAGACTAAAAGCATTTTTTAAATTACAACAATCCTTTAAAATCAGCAATCATAGAGAGATTTTATGATTTACTCAATGTATGATTGACTGGTTCACTAAGGCCCCTTTCACACTGGGAGCACTAAAAATAGCGCCTACAAAGCTCCCTGAAACAGGCGCTGCTGTCTCTATCTCGGGCTTTCACACTGGAGCAGTCTGCTTGCAGGAAGGTCAAAAAAGTCCTGCAAGCCGCATCTTTGGAGCACTGTAGGAGAGGTGTATTTACCACTCCTAAAGCGCCCCTTCCCATTGAAAACAATGGGGCAGAGTTGCAAACCTGCCTGCAAATCGATGATACAGCAGTGTTAACCCTTTTTCAGCCGATAGCGGGGGTTAAAACCTCCCCGCTAGCGGCTGAATATCGCTGCTAAAATGACTGTAACATGGCGCTAAATATAGCACCACTTTACCACCAGCACCCGCAATGCTTCAGTGCAAAAGTAGCCTAACATTTCTCTACTACATGTTCACAGCATGCTTCATCTAAATATTGCTGTTGGGGGTCAGATCTGTTACGGTCCTAACAAAATTCAGATATTGTTAGCCAATTATACAGTGCACTTATCTTGATGACACAGCAGAAAAACACTTCTGCTAAATGTAGGGCTATTCGTACAGCTTTTGTAGCTTATGGTGGAACCTGCAAGTCTCATGAAAGAATAATGATAATTGCAAAGATGCTGAAAACATCAAAATAGTGACTGCATGTCAGCTGACAAGTTGTCCTAGAAAAATGGTCTATCAGAACATCCTCTACCTTTCTATTATTCAGGGACATGTAGATGGCTGTTCTGATGTCAAGATAAGTGCAGACAAGGTAGTTTGCTTTCAAATATTTGTCCCAGTTTAGTATGATTCTAAAAGTAAAAGATAATCTATTATTTGCACGGCAAGGTTCATTTCAGTTAAGGCTAGCTTCACATTTGTGCATTGCAGAAATGCATGCAAAATCGCATGATTTCCAGCTACAGTGAGGGCAAAAAGTATTTGTTCCCCTCCTAATTTTGTAGTATGTTTGCTTACTGAAAAAAAAGAAATGACCGGTCTATAATTATAATGGTAGGTTTATTTTAACAGTGAGAGGCAGAGTAACAACAAAAATATACCGACAAATGCATTTTAAAAAGTTATAAATTGATATGCATTTTAATGGGTTAAATAAGTATTGATCCCTATCAATCAGCAGGATTTCTGGCTCCCAGGTGTCTTCTATATAGGTAATGAGCTGAGATTAGGAACACGGAGAACCAAAGTTATTATATTACCCTTGGTCCACACATTCCAAAAACACCAAACGCATCACACACCCACTGGTGGCCAATACACTACAAATATGGCATAAAACTGTCTCTCGATACGGGCTTGCCACCGTACCTGGCCCACTGACCCCACTGACAAATAACCCTGACTTCTTACCGGGTCTTAATCAGAGGATACTGCCAACCCCTGGCCCGAACTCCAGCTTCTTAGCTATGCATTGTATACAGGGAACTAGGGTCAAATCACTAAATACACTAAAAACGGAACTAGGCAACGCTACCCCGAACCCCTGGTTCTACCTACAGATACAAAACTTTTTAATCAACAGTAAACACAAGCTGTCATTTTTTCAAAGGCTGACCCAGCTTGAGGACATATGCTACAAAGGAGCTCAAATTTTTGGCACCACGTCCACAGCGTATAAGTGGCTAGCCTCCCCCCCACCAAATAGTTACTACAAACATAAAGAAAAATGGGAAATAGATCTAGGCATGCAGATCAGTAGCGCTCAATGGGAAAAAGCGTGTATACTAACACACAAGTGTTCCCTTAGTTCAAGGTATCAAGAAATATCTTACAAAATACTCACCCAGTGGTATATAACGCCGGTCAAAACCAATAAATGGTTGCAAACATCATCTGATCTATGTTGGCGCTGTGAAAAAGAGGTGGGCACTTTTATGCACATATGGTGGGGATGCCCCCCGATCCAAGACTACTGGAACAATATTATTTACTGGATTAAACATATCACAAATTCCAAGATCAAATTTGATGCGGCTGCTTGTTTGCTACACATGAACTCACTCTCTATAAGCAAATACAAGAAGGCGTTATCAAGGCATTTACTGACTGCAGCTAAGAGTTTAATTCCACTGCATTGGAAATCCAAGCATGTTCCGGTGGTCAGGGATTGGCTGGACAGTGTCCACTATATATATAAAATGGAAGAAGTGATAGCCATGAAAAAAGAAAACTGTAACTATTTCCATGAAACTTGGCAACCCTGGTTGCTATTCACGCTCTCGAGGGAATATCTGTCTTTCCAGTTGTAAAATGATGTATTACATGGTGTAACCATCTCCTGAGAATCTCTGTCTTATATAGACCTAGCATAGCTCTGAGGGGCACAACATAAGCACGGACTCCCCCGAGTCCAAACTAGATCTCTATTCCGATGCCTAATGTACCATTGTTGATAGAAAACTACCGCTTATATATGTCGTATTGCCCCTTCATATACTTCCTTTTGTACCCCCTTCCTCCCCCCCCTTTTCTTTTTTCCTTTCTTCACCTATTCCCACACTTCACAACTCTACCTCGCACCTATCACCCCCACCCCTTGTCTACTACCCCTCAAAGATTGTTTTGTAACAACTTACTGAATATGATGTATTAATTTCAATTTCATGCCATGTACTATGCCATGTATATGCATACCGCTGGTTTACCCTATATTTTCATTGTTAATACTTATTTACTGAATAAAAACCTTTGATTGAGAAAAAAAAAAAAAAAAAAAGAGATTAGGAGCACTCTCTTAAAGGGGGTGCTCCTAATCTCAGCTTGTTGCCGTATAAAAGACACCAGTCCATAAAAGCAATCAATCAACCACTCAATCAATCAATCAATCAGATTCCAATCTCTCCACCATGGCCAAGACCGAAGAGCTGTCCAAGGATGTCAGGGACAAGATTGTAGACCTACTAGGCTGGAATGGGCTACAAAACCATCACCAAGCAGCTTGGTGAGAGGGTGACAATTGGTGTGATTATACGTTAATGGAAGAAGCACAAAATAACTATCATTGTATCTCAGTCTGGGGCTCCATGCAAGATCTCACCTTGTGGTGTTTCAATGATCATGGGAACGGTTAGGAATCAGCCCATAGGAGAATCTTGTCAATGATCTCAAGGCAGCTGGGACCATAGTCACCAAGAAAACAATTGGGAATACACTATGTCATGAAGGACTGAACTCCTGCAGTGCCTGCAAGGTCCCCTTTCTCAAGAAAGCACATGTACAGGCCCATCTGAAATTTGCTATTGAACCTCTGAATGATTCAGAGGAGAACTGGGTGATGTGGTCAGATGAGACAAAAATGTAGCTCTTTGGCATCAAATCAATTCACCGTGTATAGACGAGGAGGAATTCTGCCTATGACCCCAAGAACACCATCCCCACCATCAAACATGTAGGTGGCAACATTATGCTTTGGGGGTGTTTTTCTGCTAAAGGAACAGGGCAACTTCACTGCATGAAAGGGACGATGGACATGAACCATCAAATCTTGGTGAGAACCTCCTTTCCTCAGCCAGGGCATTAAAAATGGGTCGTGGATGGGTATTCCAGCATGACAATGACCCAAAACACACAGCCAAGGCCACAAAGGACTGGCTCAAAAAGAAGCACATTAACCACTTGCCGACCGCCGCACGACAATATACGTCGGCAGAATGGCACGGGCAGGCATAAGGGCGTATATATAAGTCCCTGCCTTCCCGCGGGTGGGGGGCCCGATCGGGCCCCCCCCCCCGGTGCCTGCGGCGGTCGGGATTCGTTCGGGAGCGATCCCGGACGAGGGGACGGCCATTCATTCATGGCCACCCCCTCGCGATCGCTCCCGACGAATGAAAATCCTCCGTGACATCACTTCCTCTCCTGTAATGTAAACACAGGAGAGGAAGTGATCTATTCTCTCCTCTGTGTCGGTATTTTTCGTTCCGGCACAGAGGAGAGAGCATCGGTGAGTTGCACCAACACACCACACATACAGTAGAACATGCCAGGCACACTCACACCCCCCCTTTACCCCCCGATCACCCCCCCAATTACCCCTGCCCCCCCAGTCACAGTGACACCAATGCATTTTTTTTTTTTTTTTTTTGCATTGGTGTCATTTGTGACTGTAATAACTGTTAGGGCAGTTAGGGTTAGCCCCCTTTAATTCTAATGTGTCCCCCTAACCCCCCCAATAAAGGTTTAACCCCGTGATCACCCCCCGTCGCCAGTGTCACTAAGGCTGGGTTCACATTGCAGCGGTTTATGAGAACGGATGTGATTCGCACCGCACTGCAGTGCAAATCACATCCGATCTCTGTGCACACCATGCGATCCGAGTTTGCAGATCGCACTGCGATATGCGAACTGATCTGGGGGTGTCATTAACATTTTACTGACACTCCCAGCAGTTCGCATAGGGCAGTGTGAACTGCCGCCAGGAGGCATGCGATGCGGGAACCCGCCGCCGATTTGTGGCGTTCCCGCATCGCTCCAGTGTGAACCCAGCCTAATAAGCGATCATTTTTCTGATCGCTGTATTAGTGTCACAGGTGACGCTAGTTAGGCAGGTAGGTATTTAGGTTCGCCGCAACTTTTTATAGCGCCAGGGACCCCCATATACTACTACCCCTGATTGCCCCCTAGTTAACCCTTTCACCAGTGATCACCATATAACTGTTACAGGTGACGCTGGTTGGTTAGTTATTTTTTTATAGTTTCAGGGCACCCGCCATTTATTACCTAATAAAGGTTTAACCCCCTGATCACCCGGCGGGTGTCATTTGTGACTGTAATAACTGTTAGGGCAGTTAGGGTTAGCCCCCTTTAGTTCTAAGGTACCCCCCTAACCCCCCCAATAAAGGTTTAACCCCGTGATCACCCCCCGTCGCCAGTGTCACTAAGGCTGGGTTCACATTGCAGCGGTTTGAGAACGGATGTGATTCGCACCGCACTGCAGTGCAAATCACATCCGATCTCTGTGCGATTCGAGTTCAGCCATACAGATAGTATGGCTGAATTCGTGTCCCACCCGCCGCACCCGCCGCAAACTCGCACGGGACCCTTTTTTTGGTCCGCAGCAGAATCGGATCGCATGGGTGTTCACACCATGCGATCCGAGTTTGCAGATCGCACTGCGATATGCGAACTGATCTGGGGGTGTCATTAACATTTCACTGACACTCCCAGCAGTTCGCATAGGGCAGTGTGAACTGCCGCCGGGAGGCATGCGATGCGGGAACCCGCCGCGGATTCGTGGCGTTCCTGCATCGCTCCAGTGTGAACCCAGCCTAATAAGCGATCATTTTTCTGATCGCTGTATTAGTGTCACAGGTGACGCTAGTTAGGCAGGTAGGTATTTAGGTTCGCCGCAGCTTTTTATAGCGCCAGGGACCCCCATATGCTACCGCATAAAGCCCCCTGATTGCCCCCTAGTTAACCCTTTCACCAGTGATCACCATATAACGGTTACAGGTGACGCTGGTTGGTTAGTTATTTTTTTATAGTTTCAGGGCACCCGCCATTTATTACCTAGTCTCACTAGTGTACCCCTAAATTTGGGGGTGTCTACTTTCCAAAATGGGGTCATTTGGGGGGGGGTTTGTGCCATCTTGGCATTTTATGGCCTTCAAAACTGTAACGCCCTAAGGCCGCGTACACACGCGCGGACTGTTCGCCCAACCTTGTTCGTCAAACAGTTTCGGCAAACAGTCCGCTCAAAATTAGCATGGACGGACATGGCCACACACGACGAACGAACAGTTTGCTGAAACCGTGCGCGATGACGTGAACGGCACGTACGACGGGACGAAAAATACGACGTCCTATACACTGCATTATAACTTTCGGCGTGTAAATCCTTTCTGAGCATGCGCGGAACTTAGTTTGACGAACAAGCCTACACACGGGCGGACTGTTCCCTGAAACAAGGTTTCAGCGGACAGTTTTTCGGAAATTCCGTAAAACCTTGTTCGTCAAACTGTCCGCTGAAACTGTCCGCTGAAAGCCCACACACGAGCGGACTGTCCGCCCAAACACTGTTCAGCGGACAAAGTTGGGCGAACAGTCCGCCCGTGTGTACGCGGCCTTAGAAAGCCTGAAGGCGGTGCTTGGTTTTCGGGGCCCCGTACGCGGCTAGGCTCCCAAAAAGTCCCACATATGTGGTATCCCCGTACTCAGGAGAAGCAGCAGAATTGATTTTGGGGTGTCATTTCACATATGCCCATGGCATGCGTGAGCAATATATCATTTAGTGACAACTTTGTGAAAAAAATAAATAAAAAAAAAAGTTTGTAATTTTCCCGCAACTTGTGGCAAAATATAAAATATTCCATGGACTCAACATGCCTCTCAGCAAATAGCTTGGGGTGTCTACTTTCTAAAATGGGGTCATTTGTGGGGGTTTTGTGCCATCTTGGCATTTTATGGCCTTCAAAACTGTAATAGGTAGTGAGGAGTGAAGTCAAATATTTACGCCCTTAGAAAACCTGAAGGCGGTTCTTGGCTTTCGGGGCCCCGTACGCGGCTAGGCTCCCAAAAAATCCCACACATGTGGTATCCCCGTACTCAGGAGAAGCAGCAGAATTTATTTTGGGGTGTCATTTCACATATGCCCATGGCATGTGTGAGCAATATATCATTTAGTGACAACTTTGTGAAAAAAAAATAAAAAAAAATTAAAGTTTGTAATTTTCCCACAACTTGTGGCAAAATATAAAATATTCCATGGACTCAACATGCCTCTCAGCAAATAGCTTGGGGTGTCTACTTTCTAAAATGGAGTCATTTGTGGGGGTTTTGTGCCATCTTGGCATTTTATGGCCTTCAAAACTGTAATAGGTAGTGAGGAGTGAAGTCAAATATTTACGCCCTTAGAAAACCTGAAGGCGGTTCTTGGCTTTCGGGGCCCCGTACGCGGCTAGGCTCCCAAAAAATCCCACACGTGTGGTATCCCCGTACTTAGGAGAAGCAGCAGAATTTATTTTGGGGTGTCATTTCACATATGCCCATAGCATGTGTGAGCAATATATCATTTGGTGACAACTTTGTGTAAAAAAAAAAAAAATTTTTTTTTTGTCATTATTCAATCGCTTGAGGCAAAAAAATAAAATATTCAATGGGCTCAACATGCCACTTATCAATTTCCTTAGGGGGTCTACTTTCCAAAATGGGGTCATTTGGGGGGGTTTTGTACTGCCCTGCCATTTTAGCACCTCAAGAAATGAGATAGGCAGTCGTAAACTAAAAGCTGCGTAAATTCCAGAAAACGTACCTTAGTTTGTAGATGTGACAACTTTTGCGCAAACCAATAAATATACAGTTATTGACTTTTTTTTTACCAAAGACACGTGGCTGAATACATTTTGGCCTAAATGTATGACTAAAATTGAGTTTATTGGATTTTTCTAATAACAAAAAGTAGAAAATATCATTTTTTTTCAAAATTTGCGGTCTTTTTCCATTTATATCGCAAAAAATAAAAATCGCAGAGGCAATCAAATAACATCAAAAGAAAGCTCTATTTGTGGGAAGAAAAGGACGCAAATTTTGTTTGGGTACAACATTGCATGACCGCGCAATTACCAGTTAAAGCAGCGCAGTGCCAAATTGTAAAAAGACCTCTGGTCATTTACCAGCAAAATGGTCCGGTCTGAAAGTGGTTAAGGTCCTTCAGTGGCCTGGCCAGTCTTCAGACCTTAATCCCATAGAAAATATGTGGAGGGAGCTGAGGGTTCGAGTTACTAAACATCAGCCTCTCTGAAACCTTAATGATTTGGAGAGGATCTGCAAAGTGGAGAAGGACAAAATCCCTCTTCAGATGTGTACAAACCTGGTGGCCAACTACAAGAAACATCTGACCTCTGTGATTGCCAACAAAGGGTTTTGCCACCAATTACTAAGCACTGTTTTGCGAAGGGGTCACTCATTAAAATGAAGATCAATTTATACGGTTTTTAAAATGCGTTTTTCTGGATTTTTTTTGTTCTTATTCTGACTCTCACTCAATAAACCCTACCGCTAAGATTTAAGATTATAGACAGATCATTTCTTTATCCGTGGAAAACGTATAAAATCAGCAGTGGATCAACTTTTTTCCCCTCACTGTATGCACATAAAAGGCGCATATTTTTTTGCAAGTGCATAATGGTGCCATTAATTCTTACTGGTTCCCCAATTGCACACAAATTCACATCAAAACTGATGGTAGCAAAGTACTATGCAATTTTGTTTGGTAGCATTTGAAAAAAAAATGTGCTTAAGCTTATTTGGTGCAAATTTTGTGCCTAAGGCAGCTCATTGAAATTATTGGGCAGACCTAAACCCAACACGTGCACACGCCATTATATCGGTATAGGTGTGAACAGAGCCATTCAGGGAATTAACTCATTCACTTGTGTCTTATATGTTTTACTGAATCTGTTGATATCCTAGTTTCTTTCACTGACCAATAACCACTTGTCAGGTGTATTGTGAATATTTATATTTAAATTTTCTAATTTTTCCAGATTGTTGTCAAGTATATTTGCAAACAAATTCACACTTTTACTCACTGTGTGCTCAGTAGGTTTTATTGTCATTTGCCATTAATACTAGTTTATTTCATTTGATTTATTGAGCGCAATCTACTTTACTGTAAAATATTATTTATTTAACTATTTGGATAGTGCTACACATTTTGCTTTTTACTCATAACATATCTAGTATCAGAATATTGTGTTGGCAGCTTACCTGCTTCATAAGATTTCGACCTAAGCTTATTTTTATTTTTTTATATATTATACAGTATGACTATATCTGAAGCCGCGTACGGGGCCGACTGTCTGGCCAACTTAGTCCGTCAGACAATCCGACGGACAGTCCGTCATACTTTCGAATGAACGGACTTGACCACACACACCACTTTTTGAGCGGACTAATACGGCGTACTAAGTCCGCCATACTATCCGCCCTACTTTTGAAATGAACGGACTCGCCCACACACGCGGAGGAAAGTCCGCTCATTTCGAGCGCGTCTCCAGGTAGGCGGGGCCCGCGAAGGAGACGCCGCTGGCCCCGCCGCCTGGTATGGACTTAAAGGGGAACCCCAACGCCGAAAAAAAATCTGCGTGGGGGTTCCCCCAAGTTCACAACAGACCCTTGTCCGAGCACGCTACCCGGCCGGCCAGGAAAGGGGGGCGAGCGAGCGCCCCCCCCCCTCCTGAGCCATACCAGGCCCCGTGCCCTCAACATGGGGGGGTGCCTTGGGGAAGGGGGGGCCGCGCGGCCCCCCCACCCCAAAGCACCTTGTCCCCATGTTGATGAGGACAAGGGCCTCTTCCCGACAACCCTGGCCGTTGGTTGTCGGGGTCTGCGGGCGGGGGGCTTATCGGAATCTGGGAGCCCCCTTTAATAAGGGGGCCCCCGGATACCGGCCCCCCACCCTATGTGAATGAGTATGGGGTACAATGTACCCCTACCCATTCACCTGTAAAATAAAAGTACAAAAAAAACACAACACACGAGATAAAATACTTTATTGCACAGCTCCAGGGGTCTTCCGTCTTCGGGGGTCTTCTCGCCGGACTCCTCCGCTATCTTCTTGTAGCTCTTTTGCTAGCGGAGGAGTCCGGCTTTCTTCCTCGCCGCCGGCCTCTTCTCCCGACTTCGGGGGTCTTGTCCCCCTCTTCGGTTCTTCTGTCGCCGCCGTCGCCGCCGCCTTCCGTTCTTCTTCTTCTTCTTCTTCTTCTCCAGGAGATGTTGCCTCGACGATCTCTCCGGCCGGAATGCCAGGGACACACTGCGCGGCCACTTATATAGGGACAAGGGGCGGTGTCACATGGCTTTATGTCACATGGGTTGGTCACATGGGTTGATGTCACATGGGGACTATGACATCGTAAAGGGGCGGGGTCACCATGTGACACCAACCCATGTGACATAAAGCCATGTGACACCGCCCCATTGTCCCTATATAAGTGGCCACGCAGTGCGTCCCTGGCATTCCGGCCGGAGAGATCGTCGAGGCAACATCTCCTAGAGAAGAAGAAGAAGAAGAAGAAGAACGGAAGGCGGCGGCGACGGCGGCGACAGAAGACCGGGCCACCGCCTGTAAAAGAGCTATAAGAAGGCGTGGTGGCCCGGCAGAAGAACCGAAGAGGGGGACAAGACCCCCGAAGTCGGGAGAAGAGGCCGGCGGTGAGGAAGAAAGCCGGACTCCTCCGCTAGCAAAAGAGCTACAAGAAGATAGCGGAGGAGTCCGGCGAGAAGACCCCCGAAGACGGAAGACCCCCGGAGCTGTGCAATAAAGTATTTTATCTCGTGTGTTGTGTTTTTTTTTGTACTTTTATTTTACAGGTGAATGGGTAGGGGTACATTGTACCCCATACTCATTCACATAGGGTGGGGGGCCGGTATCCGGGGGCCCCCTTATTAAAGGGGGCTCCCGGATTCCGATAAGCCCCCCGCCCGCAGACCCCGACAACCAACGGCCAGGGTTGTCGGGAAGAGGCCCTTGTCCTCATCAACATGGGGACAAGGTGCTTTGGGATGGGGGGGGCCGCGCGGCCCCCCTTCCCCAAGGCACCCCCCATGTTGAGGGCACGCGGCCTGGTACGGCTCAGGAGGGGGGGCGCTCGCTCGCCCCCCTTTCCTGGCCGGCCGGGTAGCGTGCTCGGACAAGGGTCTGTTGTGGACTTGGGGGAACCCCCCACGCCGATTTTTTTCGGCGTTGGGGTTCCCCTTTAAGTCCATACCAGGCGGGGGGCCAGCGACGTCTCCTTGGCGGGGCCCCGCCTACCTGGATACCCGCTCGAAATGAGCGGACTTTTCTCCGGGCGGGAAAAGTCCGCTCATTTCAAAGTACGGCAGACTGGCACACACACAGGCGGATTGTCCGCCGAAATGCGAGTCCGACGGACAGTATTACGGAAATTCCGAAATACTTAGTCCGCCAGACTGCACGCTGAAAAAGTCAGCTGAAGCCCACACACGAGCAGACTGTCCGCTGAAATGTGTTTCGGCGGACTAAGTAGGCCAGACAGTCCGCCCGTGTGTACGCGGCTTGAGTTTTCTTAAGGAACATAACTTTCTTTAAAAACTGCAAAATATCAAATACAAATTGGTCTATATGTAAAGTGCATCAGGAAAGTATTCACAGTGCTTCACTTTTTCCACATTTTGTTATATTTTTACAGCTACTTTACAGCTTTATTCCAAAATGGATTACATTTATTATTGTCCTCAAAATTCTGCAAACAATACCCCATAATGACAGGGTGAAAAGTTTTTTTTTTAAAAATCTTTACAAATGTATTAAAAATAAAAAATGAAAAAAATCACATGTACAGAAGTATTCACAGCCTTTGCCATGACACTCAAAATTGAGCTCAGGTGCATCCTGTTTCCACTGATCATCCTTGAGATCTTTCTACAACTTGATTGGAGTCCACCTGTGGTAAATTTAGTTGATTCAACATGATTTGGAAAGGCACATACATGTCTATATAAAGTCCCACGATTAATAGTGCATGTCAGAGCACAAACCAACCAATGAAGTCCAAGGAATTAACTATAGAAATCTGAGACAGGATTGTATTGAGGCACAAAACTGGGGAAGGGTACAGAAAAATTTCTGCAGCATTGAAGGTCCCAATGAGTACAGTGACCTCCATCATCCGTAATTGGAAGAAGTCTGGAACCACCAGGACTCTTCCTAGAGGGGGCCGCCCAGGATTGGAGAAGAGCCTTAGTCAGGGAGGTGACCAAGAACCCAAATGGTCACTCTGACAGAGCTCCAGCGTTTCTCTGTGGACTAAGGAGAACTTTCCAAAACAACAACCATCTCTGCTGCACTCCACCAATCAAACCTGTATAGCAGGGTGGCCAGACAGAAGACACTCTTCAGTAAAAAGCACATGACAGCCCACCTGAAGTTTGCCAAAAGGCACCTGAAGGACTCTCAGACCATAATAAAAATAATTCTCTGGTCTGATGAAACAAAGATTTAACTCTTTGGCCTGAATGGCAAACATCATGACTGGAGAAAACCAGGCACCGCTCATCACCTGGCCAATACAATCCCTACAGTGAAACATGGTGGTGGTAGAATAATGCCGTGGGGATATTTTTTTAGTGGCAGGAACAGAGAGACTAGTCAGGATCAAGGGGAATATGAATGCAGCAATGTACAGAGACATCCTTGGTGAGAACCTGCTCCAGAGCACTCTGGACCTCAGATTAGGGCAAAGGTTAATTTTTGAACAGGACAACGTCCCTAAGCACACAGCAAAGATAACAAAGAAGTGGCTATGGGACAACTCTGTGAATGTCCTTATGTGGCCCAGCCAGAGCCCAGACTTGAACTCAATTGAACATCTCTAGAGAGATCTGAAAATGGCTGTGCACCGACACTCCCCATCCATCCTGCAAAGAAGAATGGTAGAAACTGCCCAAAAATAGGTGTGCCAAGCTTGTAGCATCATACTCAAAAAGACTTGAGGCTGTAATTAATGCCAAAGGTGCTTCAACAAAGTATTGAGCAAAGGCTGTGAATACTTATGTACCTTGTATTTTTTTTTATAAATTTGCAAAGATTTCAAACAAACTTCTTTCACATAATCATTATGGGGTGTTTGTAGAATTTTTGAAGAAAATAATGAATTTAATCCATTTTGAAATAAGTCACGCCAGTTTGCACAGGCTAAGGTGGCTTGTCCTTTGATGCTGTGATTATATTCCTTGTTTGTGGGTATTTTCACCAGTTTTTTTCTTTAATAAATGATGTTTAAAACTTCTACACTTCGTGGATTTTCATTCTCCCTTCTTGCATAGGAGACCATCTTATCATCCTTGAGCATTTGTGGATAATACAGGGGAGAGAACCATCCATTCATCTTTGAGCAGTTCAAGCTATATGTTAATCGCTTCTGATGTTTATGAGCGTCGCTCCTAATGTGTGTGGTTGGTCATGAACAGCACAAGCAAACATCCATCCATCTACCCATGGGCAGCATAAAGTTAGACCTCCTATGTTTGGGGTCCAGTGTTACGGTAAGCCAACTGGTGTGGTGTTGGCCTTGAGCAATGGATTAGTGGAGGTGGTGCAAAGGATACACTTCACAGTGAATTTTTATTTTATAGTTTTTTTATTTCCACATCACAAATTGTTGCATTTATGCAATTAATTATTACTGATTTTATAATAGAGCAACACATTGTGCTGTGCTGTGTTCCATCCGGAAGAAAGAGCAATGTTTGTTAATTGATCCATTGAAATGTGTTGGCAGCCCTTTAATATTGGAGTTCCCTTAACCACTTAAAGGGGTTGTAAAGTAAAAATTTTTATTTTTTTAAAATAACAAACATGTCATACTTACCTCCACTGTGCAGCTCGTTTTGCCTCGAGTGGCCCCGAACCTGCTCTTCTGGGGTCCCTCGGTGGCTGTCTCTGCTTCCTCCCGCAGGTGCTTCTCACGTTAATGCGAGCTCCCTCGCATTGGTGAGAAGCACTGCGGGCGCGCTCCCGTGATACAGCCGGCGGCTATAGCCGCTCGCTGTATCACAAGGCCCCGCCCCCCGGCGCGCTGCGTCATTGGATGTGATTGACAGCAGCGCGAGCCAATGGCTGCGCTGCTTTCAATCCATCCACTCCAGCCAATCAGCGGCCAGGCTGAGCGGCGAAGAGGACGGCGGGGGCGAGCGCGGGATTTTCAAGGGGTCAGGTAAGTAAAACGGGGGGACTGGGGGCGCCGGCAGTGTCAGATGTTTTTTCACCTTAATGCATAGAATGCATTAAGGTGAAAAAACATTTACCTTTACAACCCCTTTAAGGACCGCCGCAAGGCAATGTAGGTCGGTGCAATGGCACCGACAGGCACAAGCACGTACATGTACGTGCTCGCCTTCCAGCGGGTGGGGGGTCCGATCGGAGATGAGGGGATGGCCATCCCCTCTCGATCGCTCCTGGCGAATGAGAAGCTTCCCCCGCTGTGTATAGTAAACACAGGCAGGGAGGAAGTGATGTCATTCTCCTCGGGGCGGTCTTTTTGACCGGACTACGAGGAGAACACAGAAAGTAAGTGCACCAAACACTACATTGACATGTAGGTACACATAGGCACACAAACCCCCCTAATCCCCCCTACGATTGCCCCCCACCCCCCCTCCCAGTCACAGTGTCACTGATTGCAGTGATCATTTATTTACTGATCACTGCATTTAGTGTCAGTTGTGACAGTAAAAACTGTCAGGGCAGTTAGTGTTAGGTCCAGGGTAGCCCCCTACCTCCCTCCTCCAATAAAGGTTTAACCCCCTGATTGCCCCTAGAGTTAACCCTTTCACCCCCTTTTACCAGTGTCACTAAGCAATCGTTTTTCTGATCGCTGCATTAGTGTCACTGGTGCCGCTAAGTAGCTAGTTATTTTTTTAGGTTCACCACCAGGTTTTTATAGCGCTAGGTACCCCGATATACTACCCAATAATGGTTTTAACCCCCTGATTGCCCCTAGTTAACCCTTTCACCCCCTTTTGCCAGTGTCACTAAGCAATAGTTTTTCTGATCGCTGCATTAGTGTCACTGGTGCCGCTAAGTAGCTAGTTATTTTTTTAGGTTCACCGCCAGATTTTTATAGCGCCAGGTACCTCGATATACTACCCAATAATGGTTTTAACCCCCTGATTGCCCCTAGTTAACCCTTTCACCCCCTTTTGCCAGTGTCACTAAGCGATCGTTTTTCTGATCGCTGCATTAGTGTCACTGGTGCCGCTAAGTAGCTAGTTACTTTTTTAGGTTCACCGCCAGGTTTTTATAGCGCTAGGTACCCCCATATACTACCCAATAATGGTTTTAACCCCCTGATTGCCCCTAGTTAACCCTTTCACCAGTGATCACCGTATAAGTGTTACGGGTGACTCTGGTTAGTTAGTTTGCTTTTTATAGCATCAGGGCACCCACCATTTATTACCCAATAAAGGTTTAACCCCCTGATCACCCGGCGGGTGATATCAATTAGGTTTTAGGGTCAGGGTCTGCGTCGCCCCAGGCAGCGCTAGGTTAGTGACAGTACCGCTAACACCCACACGCAAAGCATACACCTCCCGTAGTGGTATAGAATCTGAACAGATCAATATCTGATCTGATCAGATCTATACTAGCATCCCCAGCAGTTAAGGGTTCCAAAAAACGCATTGTTAGCGGGATCAGCCCAGATACCTGCTAGCACCTGCGTTTTGCCCCTCCTGTAAACTTTTATTTTTTTGTCATTATTCAATCACTTGGGACAAAAACAAAACAAATATTCAATGGGCTCAACAAGCCCCTCAGCAATTTCCTTGGGGTGTCTTCTTTCCAAAATGGGGTCATTTGGGAGGGTTTTGTGTTATTTTGGCATTTTATGGCCTTCGAAACTGTGATAGGTAGTGAGGAGTGAAATCAAAAATTTGCACCCTTAGAAATCCTGAAGGCAGTGATTGGTTTTCGGGGTGCCGTACGTGGCTAGACTCACAAAAAGTCCCACATATGTGGTATCCCCGTACTCAGGAGAAGCAGCAGAATATATTTTGGGGTGCAATTCCACATATAACTATGGCATGTGTGAGCAATATATAATTTAGTGACAACTTTTTGTGAACTTTTTTTTTTTCATTATTCAATCACTTGGGACAAAAATAAAATATTCAATGGGCTCAACATGCCCCTCAGCAATTTCCTTGGGGTGTCTACTTTCCAAAATGGGGTCATGGGGGGGGGGGTTGTACTGCCCTGCCATTTTAGCACCTCAAGAAATGAGATAGGCAGTCATAAATTAAAAGCTGTGTAAATTCCAGAAAATGTACTCTAGTTTGTAGACGCTATAACTTTTGCGCAAAAACCAATAAATATACGCTTATTGACATTTTTTTTTACTAAAGACATGTGGCTGAATAAATTTTGCCCTAAATGTATGACTAAAATTTAGTTTATTCGATTTTTCTTATAACAAAAAGTAGAAAATATATATTTTTCTCGAAATTTTCAGTCTTTTTCCATTTATATCGCAAAAAATAAAAATCGCAGAGGCAATCAAATGCCATCAAAAGAAAGCTCTATTTGTGGGAAGAAAAGGACGCAAATTTCGTTTGGGTACAACATTGCATGACCGCGTAATTACCAGTTAAAGCAGTGCAGTGCGAAATTGTAAAAAGACCTCTGGTCCTTAGGCTGACAATTGGTCCGGGGCTGAAGTGGTTAATGCAACACATGTTCATTTAAGTTATACAACAAACTAAATCACTGTGTGGGTGTTATGTCCATGTGCCTTCTACTCAGTAATGCCCCTCTATACTTTGTGGACACTTTCTCTAATGACAGTCACACCTTACCAGCTAAAATGCTGCAGAACCTGTGATCACTAGCGAGGGAAACATACCTGTTCCAGCTAGCAAGGGATCAACACCTAGGAGATGTAAATTGGTTTGTAAGAGATTTTATGCAAAATTCTATAGCCACAAAAATATTATTCTTTTTTGGGCCACAGTGAAAACTCTAAATTGTGCTCATTGACAGGCTTAAGTGAAATTTGCTTTACAAATGTTCTACTAATTGATTGTGATTTTTTTTGGTTGGGAAGTGTATTTAGGTTAATTTAGTTCATTTAATTTAGTCCACTGTATCATTTAAAATCACATAATTTGGCCTTCCTCATTGACTCCAATGCATTTTGCCAAAATGGCAGCATTTTGCAAAACTCTTCTAATTTAACAGAGATTTCAGGGAAAGAGATCTTCCAATTTTTCTTCTCTATACACCTTTCAGTTGCCTGTAACTAGCAGCTTAGGAAAACATTGCAGAGAAAAAAAGAATGCTGAAAAAATGAAAACAACCGAGTGGAGAGTGATGGCTGATAGATGTACAAGAAGCAAAGAATAGATGAGAGCAGCTGTGTCTATTAGAAAGTGTCAGTACTCATTAACTGTGGTGTTTACAGGCGATGTCTAGTCAAAGTCAAAGTCAAACATTTGGCTTGGAATATACACTGGAGACCCAGTTTGCTTTCCCATGGGTTATACTGTATACAGTATTCTTTCCTGACTCACTTAAGCATATTAGGTAATTTCATCAAGTTAAATTGAAGTAATGGAAATAGATATGCATTCAGATTTTGCACTTCCATTTTCCTGGTTTTATTTCAACTTTCCTGTTACAGCAGCTGTGCAGGATGTCTAAAATGACCGGTCAATGGGGTTGATTTATTAAAACTGGAGAGTGCAAAATCTAGTGCAGCTCTGCATAGAAACAAATCGGCTTCCAGGTTTTTGTTTTCAAAGCTTAATTGAACAAGCAAACGGTTAACACGGACACACCGGACTCCTGCTGTGAGCCGATCCATGCTGCGGTGTGAACCCCGCCTAAATTGGACTTCACAGTGAGTAACACTAATGCCTGAAAAATAACTAATCTTATGTTTCTGATTTTACAGGTCACAGATTCTCAATTCTGTTTATGAAGGGAGAAATCATAAATTTTACATTAATGCAAATCAGCAATATTCCGTTCCACATAATAATTGGACTGGCTGGCTCTGGCACATGATTTTGCTTTTCTGCTGCTCCACCTTTGAGTAATCTTGGACTATATCTTTACATTTATGTCTTATGTTTTTTAGCATAACTTTATTATTGTACTTCTGGTATACTTAAATAAGTAATTGTATATGTCTGTGCAATGATCTTTTTATAAATAGGCAAAATACTAATCTGCTAATGGATAACTGGGCAGCCAGCAACGGAAGCAATATATATAATAATTCCAAGGGCTTGATGCTGCAATTTTCTTTTTATAAGACAGATCTTTGGGGGTTGGATCTTGTGGTTGCTTTCTCATATCTAGAGCTTGCCTTACCCCTCTTAGAATTTATCTAAAATTGAAGGATCATCCCTAGAAAAGTACTTCAGAGAGTGGAGGGTTAGAGTTTAGCATTACATTTAGATGTAAAAGATAAAACCAAATATAGGGTCCTTTCCCATTGCTTGATGATATGATTGCTATGGGGAAAGAAAATCTTGCTGAAAAGGCGATCCTATATACTGCTGCAGTGTCTTCTTGTGACTGTCAGAGTACTCATTATCCCCTGGATCTCACCGGCAGGGTGGTGATGCCACATTCTGCTGAGGGGAAGTTGTGGAAAGGTAAGTATAGTTTGTTTATGCAGCATTTCAGCAAGGATGAGGGATCACAACAAAAGCAGGCCTTGCATGGGGTGCCAGGTCCATTTTAAATATTAATGCCATTATTTATTAATATGTGAGTATGCCCCCATGAATAATTCATTTACACGCAGTGATTTTTTTCAGTCCTATTAAATCATATAATTTCTTGTGTACTTTATTTGAACTTCCCTAACCATGAATATATTCTAAATATGTTAAAGAAAGGTCTGTTCATGAGATCAGGGCCCCCAAGTCTCCACATTAACATGAAAACAAAGAAAATTGTGGGGAAGAAAGGTTGCTAAATATACTTACCTTACCACCAAGCTCCTACACAGCACAGACATGCACTACACAGGACAGGAACATCTTCTCCTGAGATTAAAGACGCTCAGCGTTTTAAGGATCATCATGACGTAATCTCCGCCTAGACACCACTGACGGAAGCTGTAGGTGACGTGTGTGTGTGTGTATAGTGTTTTCTAACCTTTTTCCCCCCCCCCCCCAATAGTTTTTTGTGGCAATTTGGTATGGAGGTGTGAGATCTGATGTGTTGTTTTTTTTTTTTTTTTTTTTTTTTTTACTGCAAGGTTTTCTTTAAGAATTGCTATATAACTGCACTTATTTATTATGTTCAGGGATATAAGATTCCTCTAAATTTGTTCGGTATGTTTCATATTAGGGGATTTAAATTTATTATTTTGTTGTGTAGTACTAGGGCCATTCTAGCTTCTTGCCCCTAGTAGTGGCCGCACCCCCTGTTTCTTCCATGTTTAGCATAGCGCATTAAGTGTAATTATATTATGTTGTAAACATTCTGTACACCTGGCAATTGCAGTCATGATTTAGGAAGGCCAATAATTACAGAGCCAATTCTCAGACCTTCAGGGTCATCATGACCACCACACCTGTTATCTGTAGCCTGTAGATGTGGATTTGTCCCATTGTTTGGTTTCATGGAGAATTAGACATCTAACTGTATTCATAAAAGTGTTATTTCAGGGGTTTCGTTGTTACTTTCACCACACCCACCAACCACACGCCTAATACATCAAAGGGTCCCTGCTGTCTCTTTGTGATAAATTCTGCAAAATGTTACACCAACTCGCTAGCGCATAATTAAAGTGAATCTAAACTCAAAAACATTTTATTTATTGCAGCTTTTTCAGGCTTTATTACTTTATTCTCATTTGGAAATCCAGAAAATGACAAACTTTCTGTCCCAGGATGACTGCATGTAGTACACACTATCTAATGGAGGAGCCAAACTTGTAACCAAACCCAGTACACACTGAACATTTTTCTTTTTGTTCACCCCAGCAGGCTGAATGAAAAAAATACCTGACATACTGTTGCCAGAGTACACTGATCAGCGTTTGTAGCCATTGGCTGCAACCATTGATCAGATTCAATTTTTTAGCACATCCCTTTGACAAAAGCCGACAGACCGAAATTCATCTGGTTCATATTGAACTGCCCAATTTTTGGCCAGTGTGTCCCTGCTCTTTCCCTACTAAGCAGGAGCCTCTCCCTACTGCTATTAATGTCCCTGTCAGATGGGTGACCTGTGCCTACACTACCCACACGTACATGCCAAGCCTGGGAGCCAGGGCCGTAAATAGGGTCTGCCTGACCCAAGATTGCTGCCAGTGTCACATGGGGCTGCAGCATCCAATCAGATAACTCCCCTAGTGACCATAAAGGAACCATGTTCCTCTTGACTTCCTCTCCAACTGAAATGCTGCTGTGGTCGAGCGCCACCTGCAGTGAAGAAAATAGACGACATCTGCCTACAGGCTGCTTTGCTGGATAATACTACAAACATGTTTTTCTCTCTTCGTCTACATGAGGAGGAGTGTAAATTGTAGTTTACAGAAGATGGTTAGGAAGGAAGATTCCTTCCCATTTCAGTTCAATTCCAGGAAGTGACAAGGACACTGTATATATGGTAAAATCAATCGCTTGCCACTTTGTACTTGCAGAAGATGTTCTGTGCTGAAAAATTAAAATTAAGTCAGCCGCCACATCTAGTTATCTAATGTAATCACATCTGGTAAGCTTCAATGTATTGATTTTATTCTTAGCTTTAGATGCACTTTAAAGCGGGACTGTACTGGGGAAAAAAATATTAAAAGCCAGCAGCTATAAATACTACAGCTGCTGACTTTTAATAAGTGGACACTCACCTGTCCCGGGGTCCAGCGATGCCGGCAGCCAAGGCCGATCGATCACTCGGCTCTCGGCTGCTGCCGCCACCATTCTAGGTGAGGGAATCAGGAAGTGAAGCGAATCGGCTTCACTTCCCGGTTCCCTACTGCGCATGCGCGAGTCGCACAGCGCAATAGGAATTGTCCGCGCTGTCTCTGGGACCCGTGTGTGTCCCAGCAGACAGCGCGGCAGGACAGGAAGAGGCATAGACTCCCACGGGAGTCTATGCCCGGAAGTGGGTGTAAATACCTGTCTTTGACAGGTATCTCCACCCCCCTACCCCCTGAAAGGTGCCAATTGTGACACCGGAGGGGGGGACCGATCAGCGGAAGTTCCACTTTAGGGTGGAACCCCGCTTTAAACAAAGTGACCATTGTGATTATTTTACTCAATTGTTTTAATTATTTTCAAAGCAAACGTATATAGACAAATGGTGCATATTACTTTTCTGCTGGCATTGTTACAGTTTTACACTATAAGATTTGATATAGAATGTTTCTGGAAGAAGTCCACTAGTTGGATTGTTTTATATTTACTACAGTATCAGCCAGAAAAATTCAATACAACGTGTGATAAAAATTTTATGCTACGTTACTTTCCTTTGTCTCTCTCTCCTTATATTTACACAGTTATGCATATTGTTTTGTTATTTTGTATCGCTTATTTATTACAGGTCATATGCGTGCACACAGGGTGTGTCAAATCTGCCTGGGCACTCCCTAATCATGTGCATTAGCATTATCGCTCTGTGTACCAGCAGGATGATGGGAAAGATCTCCCTCTTACTGGCTCTGCCATAAGAGAAGTGTTTACACACTTCTCAATCTCTTTCACTGTGCCAGCAGGGAGATTAATGTGCCAGGGTCACATATATGTAGACACACACATGCATGTACGGATAGTGCTTTACATATATTGTACATTCACATTACTTGCTCAAGGAGCTTATAGTCTAAGGTCACTTTCTCACATGCATCCATACACATACTAGGACGCATATCTACCACTTTAAGAAATGCGGTCAGCGTTTTTCAAAAACATTTTTGGCATTTACAAAAAAAAACTACTATAATATGGCATGCGCTATTTTATTTATTTATTTCTTCTTTTTTTTTCTTTCACTATAAATCTTTGTGCCAGTTTATCAGAAAAAGTCTTGTAATAAGAAAGGGTATACCCATCAGGGCCGGGGCCTTACCTGATTTCAATGATTTAAGGGCACCTAGGAACTCGTCTATTGTAAGTAGAATGCGCTATTTGATTAAGTGCTGCGATATTAAAGTAGCGAAAGCTTGTGATAATTTAACACTCTGGGCAGCCGGCATCCTTTCACCTCCCTGGCGGTATTCCTGAGTCTGGCTCAGGGTGGAATTTCAGTACCATTAGCGGTAACCCCGAGCCAGACTCGGGATCCCCGCGTCAGACTCGGGATCGCAGGATACACTGTATGTGCGAGCTGTCTCCTCGCTCAATTCACACAGTGCCGAGTTCCGACGGGCTCCGTTCCCTGTGAGCGTTGCGACGCACGGGGATGAAGAACGGCCCCAAATTAAAAAAAGTAAAAACACAATACATATACAGTACATTGTAATCTTACAGACTACAATACTGTATAAAAAAATTGCCACATCCCCTTTGTCCCTAGTGGTTTCTCCAGCGCCCTGCATGCACTTTTATATTATAAATACTGTTTTTTCTGCCTGGAATTTGGAGATTGTCCATAGCAACCAAAAAGTGTCCCTTTATGTCAAAAGTGATTTTAAATCAGCTAGAAAACAGCGATAATAAATTATAATCACTTGCAGAATTGAGCGATAGTGATTTGTGTGGAAATTTGTCATCAAACACTAAATCTAATGACAGCGACAATTCTGCAACTGAGCAAATTTCTGTGTTTTTGATTTGATTACATTATTGAATCATTTTTATTATTATTATATTATTATTTGTTATAATTATTTATAGTTATTTATTATATTATAATTTATGATGAATTTTTCAAACTTTATCATACCTGGGATGTCTACTAGACTCTGGTTTGGACAGAATTAAGTGAGTTATTCCTCAAGCCGCGTACACACGTAGCCGTCTGTCCGATGTACTTAGTCTGGCGGACGTCCGCCAAACTGTCCATTGGAATTTTCGAACGGGCTACTTGCCCACACACGGCACTTTTTCAGTGGACTAATACGGCGACTAAGTCCGCCGTACTAAGTCCGCCGTACTTTCGAAATGAACGGACTCACCCACACACCCGGAGGAAAGTCCGCTCATTTCGAGCGCGTCTCCAGGTAGGCGGGGCCCGCGAAGGAGACGGCTGGCCCCGCCGCCTGGTATGGGCTTAAAGGGGAACCCCCAACGCCGAAAAAAATCAGCGTGGGGGTCCCCCCAAGTCCACAACAGACCCTTGTCCGAGCACGCTACCCGGCCGGCCAGGAAAGGGGGGCGAGCGAGCGCCCCCCCCTCCTTAGCCGTACCAGGCCTCGTGCCCTCAACATGGGGGGTGCCTTGGGAAAGGGGGGGCCGCGCGGCCCCCCCACCCCAAAGCACCTTGTCCCCATGTTGATGAGGACAAGGGCCTCTTCCCGACAACCCTGGCCGTTGGTTGTCGGGGTCTGCGGGCGGTCCCCATGTGACATCAACCCATGTGACCAACCCATGTGACATAAAGCCATGTGACACCGTCCCTTGTCCCTATATAAGTGGCCGCGCAGTGCGTCCCTGGCATTGTGGCCGGAGAGAGCGTTGAGTCAACATCTCCAGGAGAAGAAGGAGAAGAAGAAGAAGAAGAACGGAAGGCGGCAGCGGCGACAGAAGACCGGGCCACCGCCTGTAAAAGAGCTATAAGAAGGCGCGGTGGCCCGGCAGAAGAACCGAAGAGGGGGACAAGACCCCCGAAGTCGGGAGAAGAGGCCGGCGGCGAGGAAGAAAGCCGGACTCCTCCGCTAGCAAAAGAGCTACAAGAAGATAGCAGAGGAGTCCGGCGAGAAGACCCCCGAAGACGGAAGACCCCGGAGCTGTGCAATAAAGTATTTTATCTCGTGTGTTGTGTTTTTTTTTGTACTTTTATTTTACAGGTGAATGGGTAGGGGTACATTGTACCCCATACTCATTCACATAGGGTGGGGGGCCGGTATCCGGGGGCCCCCTTATTAAAGGGGGCTCCCGGATTCCGATAAGCCCCCCGCAGACCCCGACAACCAACGGCCAGGGTTGTCGGGAAGAGGCCCTTGTCCTCATCAACATGGGGACAAGGTGCTTTGGGGCGGGGGGGCCGCGCGCCCCCCCTTCCCCAAGGCACCCCCCATGTTGAGGGCACGCGGCCTGGTACGGCTAAGGAGGGGGAGGGCGCTCGCTCGCCCCCCTTTCCTGGCCGGCCGGGTAGCGTGCTCGGACAAGGGTCTGTTGTGGACTTGGGGGGGACCCCACGCCGATTTTTTTTGGCGTTGGGGTTCCCCTTTAAGTCCATACCAGGTGGCGGGGCCAGTGACGTCTCCTTCGCGGGCCCCGCCTACCTGGAGACCCGCTCGAAATGAGCGGACTTTTCTCCGGGCGGGAAAAGTCTGCTCATTTCAAAAGTACGGCGGACTGGCATACACACGGCCGGATTGTCCGCCGAAATGCGAGTACGGCGGGCAGATTGTTGTGCAAACCGAAATTCTAAGTCCGCCGTACTGTCGGGTCAAAAAAGTATGCCGGAGGCTACACACGGGGGGATTGTTTGGCGGACTTGAGTTTGCCGGACTTTTCCACCGGATTGTTTGATCGTGTGTACGCGGCATAAGAATTACAGGCCTACAATATAAAATGCCAAATTTCCATTCAAAATAATTGTACCACTTTCAGCACCAAAAATCTGAAATAATCATACAGCCAGGGCGGTTAAAAACCATTAACTGTCATGGTTGTTAAGGAGCAAGGGGCTGCCATGTCTTTGACAATAGATGAGTCAGGAGCTGTTGCCGGCAATATAAAATCATGGAAAAAAACGGCATGAGGTCCCCCCAATCCATTCCAGGCCCTTTGGCAAAAATGTTAAAAAAGGGCATGGGCTCCCCCCCAATCCATACCAGAGCCAAAGGGCCTGGCAAGGATTGGGGTGGGGGTACCCACTGCATTTTTTCTGTGATTTCTTAATTCTGGCAATTTATTTACACTAAGCAGAGAACCCCACGTAAGACAGTTACTGGTTGGTAAAGCAGAGCTTCAGTCTGCCCCTCCAAAAATGAAAATTTAGCAGCTACAAATACTGTAGCTGCTGACTTTCATTATTAGGACACTTGCCTGTCCAGGGGCCATGCATGGTTTTTCAATCAGCTCTCGGGTGCTGCCACCGCCATTCCATGTATAGGAAACCAGCAGTGAAGACTAGTGGCTTTACAGCCGATTCCCTACAGAGCATGCGCCAAGCGCGCTGCGCTTTCTGAATGGCCCGGTGGCAGTGAAATGGGGAGGGAGGCTGAACTTTCACAGCGTTGTCTCCCGGAAGTGTGGACAGGCACCTGTCAAAAACACATACCCTTTCCTCTGAAAGGTGACAAATATGGCAGCGGAAGGGGGGTGGCAAACAAGCGGAACTTCTTTTTTGTGGAGATCCGCTTTAAGGATGGGGTTGGCTTCCCTCTCTTTAACAACCAGTTACAATCATACACAATCCTAAATACCGCACGTCTGGACCTCTACTGTATTATCACATGCATTTAATTATTTCTTTCCTTCTGTGAATTGAGTTTAACATTTCATGCGGTGTTTACCGAGCATTGTTAGCATTTTGCAGTGAATACCGCATGGTGAACTGACCATTTCATGATCGCATGCAATATTTAGGCAAAATGTGTCTGGATACCTAAATACCGCAAGTGAGATGCTTTTCTGAATGGAGCCCACTGTAACATAGAGAAAAAAAATAATGTAACTGTCCAAAGGTTGTTTAAGTATTATCACCTACTAACAAATGTGAGAAAAGGAGGTGTGGCTTGAAAAACCTCACAATATATGGCACCTCATCCCAATTATTTAAACAAAAATTTATGACCAGGGATAGAGAGAGAGGGGATTATAGCGGTGCCAAGAGATAACAAATTTCAAAAAATGTATAAAAACTATCAATATACTTTATTACATATAAAAAAATACAAAAGAAACGGACAAAAGGCATCAAAAATTCAACATACAATAATATAGACGGGTACATTACAAATACATTTAAATGTATAGACATCTCTATCCCTGGTCATATTTTTTTTCTACTAACAAATATCTTTGTCACAAAATTGAACCAGTGTGATTTTTTTTATTAAAGAGAAGAAGATGTTCTGGGTGGATATGGATGAGATTGAGGTACAAGGGACTGAATTATGAAGTCATTCTTGTTACCTGAAACATGAACTCTAAATATAACCCTGGGCTTTTGTAATCCCTATCACTGAAACTCTTACATTTGCTAAGAATGTGTTTCTTTAGGGCAATGCTCCCATAGGGCGGGTGTACTAAACCTCACAGTAGGTGGTACACGGCAGGGGTCAGGCTGACTTCTAAGAGAATATACTTTTCTACCAGCTGTCCATACCCAAGAAGAATGGTGAAACAGCTTGTGTTTCTGGAGAAGACAAAGAGGTTGATATATTTAAGGCAATTAGGCTGTTTACTTTGCAAAATTTTTCATCCCAGAGTTTAGTGAATGTGGAGAACTTTCCCTTTGCTTAGCCCCTTCAATACGGGGCACTTTCCCCCCTTCCTGCCCAGGATAATTTTCAGCTTTCAGCGTTGTCGCCCTTTGAATAACAATTGTGTGGTCATGCAACACTGTACCCAAACTACATTTTTATAATTTCCTTCCCTCGAATAGAGAATTTTGGTGGTATTTCATCACCACTAGGGTTTTTATTTTTTGCTAAACAAACAAAAAAAAACCCAGAAATTTTAGAAAAAAAACTAATGGGCACTGATAGGCGACACTGATGGGCACTAATAGGTGGCACTAATAGGCCGCACTGATGGGCACTGATAGATGACACAGGATACGCAGCACTGATGAGGAGCTACTGACAGGCTTTACTGAGTGGCATCTGAAGGACACTAACAGGCATTATTGATGGGGCACTGATTGGCACTTTTATGGGCACTTTTTGGCACATTTATGGGCACCGCCTGGCACTTTGATGGGCACTAACAGGCGTTCTTTATGGGGCATATGCTGGCAGCTGATGGGCAGTGATTGGCAGCTGATGGGCACCGCTCATGGGGGCTGCACTGATAATCAATGTGCTGATTATCAGCGCAGACCCCTCGCTGACAGGGACAGACGCTGATCGGCTCTCCCTGTCAGCGTGAACTGAGAAAAGCCGTTTACCAACACTTCCTAGTTCATGCGATGATTAGCTGTGATTGGTCCGTCAGAAGCTCCTTACCATGATCGGAGATGCGGTGTGTCAGACTGTTCTGTTATCCTGACCAGACGTCATATGATGTGATCAAGATTATATGCCGGCATATATGCCGGCATATAATCGGCATATATGCCGGCATATAATCCTGATCACGTCATATGACGTCTGGTCAGGATAACAGAACCACTTTGCCAACGTCATATTGCTATATGGTGGGCAGCAAGTGGTTAGATTATCAAATCATGTGCAAGGAAAATAAAATGTATTTGCTTGCACATGATTGGATGATGGGAGTCTGCAGAGTTTCACCTTATTCACTCATCTCAGATGCTAATTCCTTTGGAAAGCGCAATTGTACTTGTCTCCCTCTTCTAACATTTTCAGCAGTTTACAGGCATGGTGGAGCTCAATTCTTTATTCAGCTTTTGCTCTGGAATAAGACGTGTAAATAGAAGGTGCCAAAACTGTTTATTTTTCCACAGCTAATTACTTGGCAGCAACATTATTTCCAAATAAGCAACCAGAGCTTACAAATATGTGCTACAAATAATAAATACTATGTTGCAAAGTCCTGCAAAGTGTTTGTATTCACAACACAAAGAATGACCTTGGGAATTCATACATTACCTTTAACCTGGTAAATTATCCACAGCACTGCCTCTGTTCTGAACTCCACAATAAATATGCTCTAACTACCACTTCCAGAAAGGCGCCATAAATCTTCAACCACCACCATAGACATAAAATACAATCGAATAATGTAATACTGCGTTATTCTAAAATAGGAATATAAAACATATAGTTGTGCTTGCAATACATAAGTGTACTGAGCACTATGATAAGCAGCGTTCCGATATGGTAAGGGTTCCACCACATCACCAAAGCTCTGGCCACATTGAACATTGCATGAATCTATTTATGGTCACCGCTGCCCTATTCATGTGCCCGGCCCCTTGTCGGGCGCCAGGCATATGAATTACAGTGGCGGGGTTACTTTGGAAGAGCCTGATTAGAGCCATAGGCTCTAATAGGCTTCCTGATTAGAGCCATGGGCTCTAATAGGCTTCCTGATTAGAGCCATGGGCTCTAATAGGCTTCCAAAAGGCTGTGCGTTCGCTGATTACTCATTGGTGTGTTAGGGAACCGAATACATTGCTTCCCTATCACTGACCCGCTTCTCTTGGACGCTGACGGGAGGAGAGGATGGGAGAAAGAAGTGCAGGAAACGCATGAAGGACCCTGCTTGTCTCCGTCACCCGCTGCCCCACAAGACAGGGTAAGTGCCAGGCAGAAGGCGAGCTGGCAGGGGGGCATACTGTCACACTGGCAGAATTTGGCACACTGTCAGCATTGGGCACACTGGCAGCATTTGGCACACTGGCAGCATTTGGCACACTGTCACACTGTCAGCATTTGAAACAGTGGCAGCATCGGGCACACTGGCAGCATTGGGCACACTGGCAGAATTTGGCACACTGGCAGCATTGGGCACAATGGCAGCACTGAGCACACTGGCAGCATTTGCCACACTGGCAGAATTGGGCACACTGGCAGCATTTGATGGGCACACCGGCAGCATTTGATGGGCACACTGGCAGCGTTTGATGGTATAGTGGTTGCAATTGATGGCACAGTCGCTGTGTTTGATGGGCACAGTCGCAGCATTTGATGGCACAATGGCAGCATTTGATGGAACAGTGGCAGTGTTTGATGGGCACAGTCACAGCATTTGATGGCACAGTGGCTGTGTTTGATGGCACAGTGGCTGCAATTGATTGCTCAGTGGCTGTGTTTGATGGCACAGTGGCAGCCTTTGATGGCAAAGTGGCTACGTTTGATGTTTTTTTTTTTCAAATTTGTTTTTTTAAAGTTTGTTTGCGCGCCCCTAAAAAATTTTAGCACCAGCCGCCACTGATTAAAACCAAACACATTAAACCTCATAAATAATACAATATGGCACAAATTATTTCCATTGGAGTATTATGGTCACAGCTTTATTAGTTTAAAGATTATAACAATAACATGATTTAGACACCATTCTTTAAAAACATACAAGAATTCTGACACAACCATTAAAGCCAGGTCCTTGACAATGCCACCCAATACCATGTTCTGTTTTAAGCCTGTACTGGCCATCAGCCATATACAACCAGTTCTGTGGGTACACACCAGTATTCACTTAGAATAAACCTTAGTAAGTACTTCTTCATGAGCACCACACAATCATATGTATTTGTGATCTGTAAGATTAAACTACGAGCAAAACATTACCAATTACTTTTTTTGGCACTATCAAGGAACCATATGGTCCACAATATGGCCCACAAGTCCACCATCCTCTTCCCATATCTCAATTCCCCTAACTTATAAACTTTCAATTTGTGCCATAGCCACACAATTACCAAGAGGGTGGGCAGGTGGATAGAAATGCTCCCCACACTGTCTATTCTTCATTGAGGTTTTACTAAGCTATGGCCACATTCTCCCTGCTCCCTACATCATATCCCTAAACTATTCCCCACCCATTGTGAACACTTCTCTTGCCTTCTAGCCTCCTTGTCATGTGTCCTTTGTCTTATATGCTCAGGGAAGCCCCGATAATGGCACATGCTTAACCTTGATCGGTGCATTTCATCGAACAACTTCAGAAAACATTTGCTGTGGACTTAATGAAAACATGCGATACTGTGGATAATTTGCCTGGTTAACCAGTTCAGTTCTTTGGACATATATAATACATCCAAAGAGTGAACCCTTAATCAGATTAGACCCCTATCGTAAAGAGTACCTGTCACCTGCCCAATGCGATCACATTTATTAACCCTTTGTGATAGCAAACGAGTAAAAATAAAGAAAAACATAAAAAAAAATTGTAATAAAATATATTAAAGTCATTTTTTTAAAATTGCATAACCCCCATTTCTCCGCACACCTGTGCAAATGCAAACGCAAGCCCGGGGTGTGCACGCGCATGTAAACCATGGTTATACCACGCATGTGACATATTGTCATGAATGTCAGAGTGAAAACAATAATTCTAGCAAAAGAGCTCCTAGTTAACTCTAAACTGATGATCTGTAAAGACTTGTAAAGCATCACCTATGAAGATTTTTGGGCACCTTAGTTTCTGGTGATTTTGCGTAGCATGCAATTTTAAGACATGGAATGTTTTACTATCTATTTACTCAATACAAGCTCATCTTTTATATTTTAACCAAAAATGGGAATTATGTTGGGTGTTTTTGCACAAAAATGTATTTTATTATATTTTTTCCTGAAAATGTGCGTTTAATAAACAGTTGCGTAAATATCATGTGACATAAAAATGTGCAACTATTACCTTTTTATTCTACAGGGCCTCTGATTTCATAAAATATATAATGTTCTGGGTTTTAAGAAATTTTATTGCCAAAAATTAAGATTTTTACATGTATACAAAAAAAATAAAAGAAATAATTGCTCTGGAACTGAACTGGTTAAGAATGGCAGAACTATTTCCAAAGACATTCTTTAGTGGTGAATGAAACAGTTACATAGAAAGACTGTGTATTTTGCAACATTCGGAGAAATTCATAAAGAGTGTCTTAAGTCTTAGAAATTCAATGTGCATCTACACTATAAATGTCAGTGCTGGTGACAGATTCGTGTGCTTGTTGTAGACCGGTGTATAAATCTGGGGTATACGCTGAGAGTGGAGTATATATATTTAATCATAACTGCTTTTCACATTATAAGGGTTTATAAAAAATGCTGATTGTTGGATAGCGCAGTTGTAGAGGGAGGATATATTATCTGCAAATTTCAACAATGTTTGAGTAAGCACTGTGAAGTTGGGTCATTTTTAACAGATTTGCTCCAATTACATTGAAAAATCCCAGTGCTTCAGTGCCCTCTTGCCGAATCAAACAAGATATCACTTTCTTCTGCCTACAGTACTCCTTATGCCGCGTACACACGATTGGACTATCCGGCGTGTCACAGTCCCAGCATCCCCGGGACTGTGACATCACAAGAGGCGGGCTCGGCATGTGACATCACCCAGTGATCCCGCCCCTTATGCCTATATAAGTCATTGCGCAACGTGTCCCCGGCATTACAGCGGGAGAGAGCGTCGTATCAACATTGGAAGAGAAGAAGAAGGAAGAAAAGAAGAAAAAGACGGCGATCGAGAATACCGGGCGAATGCTAGTAAAAGAGCTGGAAGAAGATAGCGGAGGAGCCCGGCAGAAGAACCGGAGAGTGGGAGAAGAGGCTGGAAAGCGTGGAGAAGTAGGAAGAAGACCCCCAAAGTCAGAAGAAGACTCCCGGACGGTGACAACGACGAAGGAGAAAGCCAGGCTCCTCCGCTAGCAGAAGAGCGGCAAAAGAGCAGAAGATAGCGGAGGAGCCCAGCGAGAAGACCCCCAAAGTCAGAAGAAGACCCCCAGGGCTGCCTAATAAACTACTTTAAAAACCTTTGTGTGTTTTTTTATTGACACATTTTCTCCCAGGTGAATGGGTAGGGGTATGATGTACCCCATACTCATTCACATAGGGTGGGGGGCCGGGATCTGGGGGCCTCTTTACTAAAGGTGGCTCCCGGATTCCGATAAGCCCCCCGCCCACAGACCCACCCCACCTCACGTTGAGGGCACGTGGCCTGGTATGGTTCAGAGGGGGTGCTCGCTCGTCCCCACCCCCTTTCCTGACCGGCCGGGCTGCGTGCTTGGATAAGGGTCTGGTATGGACTTTGGGGGGACCCCCGTGCCGTTTTCCAGTGTAGGGGTTACCATTAAAACCCATACCAGGCGACGGGGCTAGCAAGGTGTCAATCTCGCCAATCAAAGCAACATTGGCGACATTGACTTCCTTCTCTAGTCCCGTTGTACCTGAAGTCACGTTCAAAATGAACAGACTTTAGTCCATGTGTGGGCAAGTCTGTTCATTTGGAAAGTCCGGTGGACCTCCGCCAAAAGTTCGGCGGATTGTCCGCCGGACCTAGTCCACCGGAAAAGTTAGTTTGTGTGTGGGCAAGTCCGCTCGTTCAGAAAGTCCGGCGGACCTCCGCTGGAAAATCCGGCGGATTGTCCGCCGGATAGTCTGATCGTGTGTGGGGGGCATAAGCCTGGCCCTGCTTTATTGGCTAAATATAAAAAAGTAGTAAAACTTATTAATATAAGATCCACTTTAAAATCATTTAAAAAATAAGAACATACTTTTATTTGAAATGTGTGTAAAACCAAAATCTTTCTCCTTCTTCGGTTGGAGACCGTGGTTAGGGTTTAGGTCTTCACAGCAATCATTGTCAATATTGGAGAGATTCACCTCTCTGCAGCAGATTTCAATGACAGATTTCAATGTCCCCTCTACACCTGAATGCTGTACTTTTCTAAAAGGGCAAAGCTCCAAAGCCTCTTGGGAGTGCTGAACCTTGCAAAACAAAGCCATTGAAACTTCCCAGAGCCGCTCCAATGCACCTCAACATTCTTGCAGTCCTAACTCCTATAAATTTATGAGAGCTTTCACATTGGAAGCACATGCATTCTAATAGATAGAAAGCAGGTGAGCCGTAGGTAGCCCAGTCCTCCTTAACCATTTCCAGCCCAAGGACGTCATATGACGTCTTTAAATTTCAGTGGGGATATCTGAATGATGCCTGCAGCTGCAGGCATCATTCAGATAAAATATATTTTATCATCTTTTAGAGGCGGCGATTCTGTGCACCGTAAGAACAATCTTAGAGGCAGTTCAGCCCCTTGAACGTTCTTACAGGCAGCGGGAGGGGACATCCCCCCCCCCTCGTGCCACCCTCCGGTGCTTCTCCGGGCTCGACCGTGCGATCGGCGACCCGGAGAAAGATTCTGCCACCGCCGTACAATGATCATATACATTTCTGGTGACCAGTCATCTCTATGACCGTTGTAGGCTCATGCACGACGTTATGACGTCATGTCCGGCCGGTGGAAGTAAACAAAGCCAAGCTCTTGGCTGGAAAGAAAGAGATCGGTCGTTTTTTTTAAATCTCAATCTTTCCAGCCTGGAGGAGAGTCTTATAGAACCCACATCTCTCCATGAAGAGGGCCTGTCACGCACAATTTCTATTACAAGGGATGTTTACATTCCTTGTAATAGGAATTAAAATGATCAAAAAAAAGTAAGTAAAATAAACAATAAAAAAAAATACTTTTAAGTACCAAAGTTTGGCGTTATTCCACAAGTGTGCGCAATTTTAAAGCGTGACATGTTGGGTATCTATTTTTACTCGGCGTACCATCATCTTCTGCATTATATAAAAAAAAAGTGGGATAACTTTACTGTTTAGTTATTTTTTAATTCATGAAAATATATATTTTTTTAAAAATGTGTTTGAAAAATTGTTGCACAAATACCATGTGGTATAAAATATTGCCATTTTATTCCCTAGGGTATCTGCTAAAAAAAAGCATATATAATGTTTGGGGGTTCTGAGTAATTTTCTAGCTAAAAAATGATGATTTTTACATGTAGGAAAGGAGTGCCAGAATAGGCCCGGTATAGAAGTGATTAAAGGCCCGGGACACACTGGACACCCAGCACATAGCACAATGGCAGCAAAGGTGTCCAGTGTGTTCCCTCACCAATATTACATCAGTAACAAAAAAATGGCGCCTGTTCCCATCTATAACTGGCCTTCACATCAAGGAGCACATGGAAGGGCAATGCATGCAAGGCAAAAACAGAGAAAATTCCCAGCTCAATTCGCCAACCAGTCTGCTACCAACCAAATTATCCTGTCTAACAGTATACGTTAAAAACAGGGGTTTAGTTAACACACATTTGCAAATACATGAGTTTGTTACTGATGTTATATTGGTGAGGGGACACAGTCAACACCTGTGCTGCCATTGTGCTATGTGCTGGGTGTTCAGGGTGCCCCTGTACCTTTAAGGAGGGATGGGCTACCTCCGGCTCACCTGCCCTCTATCTATTTGAATACATATGCTTCTACTATGGAGACGCTCATACATTTACAAGAGTTAGGACAACAGAAATATTGGGGTGCCTTGGTGCAGCTCTGTAGCTTACACATGTATTTGAAAATGTGTGCTAACTAAATCCCTGTTTGTTTGTGAGTGCTGAACCTTCCCTGCTTCCTCCCGCCTCCCACACATTCCCATTGGCCTGTCATTGTGATGGACTGCCATACTCTTTTAATAGGAATGACCAGGAGCTGGGAACGTGTAAGAACCATAACTATCAGAAGGTTTCTTGGCTTTGCCCTACCAAGGCTTTAAAACTGCTGTGGATATAGGGGCTTTTATTATTATATACCTGCATTATTATTTTAAGTATCAAAGTCAATTTAACGTATAACTCCATTTTAGTTGGAAAAACAAAAATAAAAATCCGTTCCCCGGATGGTCTATGTACATTGCAAGGATTTTACCAAAGGTTTGTTGCAGGCCTCTACCTTTTTCTGGTCTGAAGAAAAAATTGTTTTTTTCATCATGTCCTTTGCAGATTGATTCTGAATGGGAGTGTTTGGTTCATTATAATAACCTGGTGCACTCAGTGATGAGGAAAGTTGCAGTGTCTGCATCCCTTTAGGAACTGCATATTGAAAAAGAGAGGTCATTTTTAATAACAATAAATTACAGTATGGCTTGTGGACATATTTTTTATGGTATATTTTTTATTTGCTATATTTTTGTGGAGTAGAATTACCCTTTAAACAAAATCATAAATAACCTCCAAGGAACATTGTATTATTCCAAGCAGTATTTATAGCTCATTTATTTTCTGTACATTGACCTTTACACTATTTAGTGTTTGCCAATATGTTAGTAGGATATTTAAAACAGGTGAGCATATTCCCAGGGTGTTTGCGATAATCCAAATATCTGTGCACATATTTTGGTTGGAATAATAATAAAAAGGGAAGAGTAAAATTCTAAATGAAGCAGCCCAGACCAACCAATCAGAATTCATCTTTTTACTGGGATTACCACAGTAAAGTGAAATCGTTCTTGTCACTAATACTGGTTACTGCACTTTTTTTCCGACACCCTACCAAATTAACCTAGCCTATGTCTAGTTCTACCTTAGATTTGGTTATATGGGAACAGTTTTTTTTCCACACTAGTTCTATCTTGTTTACTTCTTCCTTTTTCCCAGACTGATTGATGATATGTTACTGGAATTGCAAATCACCTCTGTAATGATTAATCATTGGTTTGATAGAATTAGCAAGGAAAAGATTTTGTAGCTTTGCAAGATATAGCATTTCCTGTCTACTGAACAGGGTTATTGTATTTTACAGGGCCATTGGTTTTTTAATTTAACTTTGGATACAAGTACAGAATTTTCCACAAAGACCTGGTTGATAGTCCCAGTCTGACTTCCAATCACAGATCACACAGGATCACAGATTAACAGACACACTGTTTCTATAATAATCAATATATACTGCAAGGACAGTTAAAGGATATCAAAACTCAAGAGCCAAAATGTAATATATTGTTTCGTAACAGTCCTTAGATGTGGTGGCTGCATTTGTTTTCATTTTTAACTACTTGCTGCCTGTACAACTTATATGGCGGCAAGGAGGCACTGCTGTGCCGGATCAAGCACCTAGTACGTGATCTGACACTTCTGGGGCCGCCAGCCTGCTCCCACTGTGATTGTACACAGCAGGAGCTGATCTGCAAAGCAGGAACATGGATCCATGCCTTTCCCTAGTACAAGCACCTCACACACAGTAAAAAAACACCAGCTATGCAGACATTTAACCCTTTGATTGCCACTGATATTTAAATCCCTGATCACTATATTAGTGTCACTGGTCCCCAAAAAGTGTCAAAAGTGTTAGTGTCTGACTGTCTGACGCAATATCACAGTCCCACTATAAGTCGCTGATCACCGCCATTACTAGTAATGCATAAATAAATAGAAATATCACCATAGGTTATAGATATAGCTTTTGCGCAAACCAATCAATATACGCTTATTGGTATTTTTGTTACCAAAAATATGTATCAGAATACATATTGGCCTAAATTGGTAAAGAAATTCGATTTTACATTTCTTTTTTATTGGCTATGTTATAGCAGAAAGTATAAAAATATTGGTTTATTTTTTTTCCCCAAATTGCCTGTTTTTTTGTTTATAGCGAAAAAATCAAATCTCAGAGACGATTAAATACAACTAAAACGTAACTCTATTTGTGGGGAAAAAAGGGACATACATTTTATTTGGCTACAGTTTTGCACGGTCGCTCAATTGTCAGTTAAAGTAATGCAGCGCCATATTGCAAAAAATGGTCTGGTCATGAAGGGGGGTAAATCTTCCGGAGGGTGGTTAAGGCTAAGAATATTTTCAGCATGTAAAGAAAATGCCTATTGTTCATGCCAGAAATGTGTGTCAATCACAGCTCCTGTGAGCCAAAGTAAACTACTTATTCCTATAATGCCCATGTATTAGATAAGATAAGAGCATGTTTAACCACTTGCTTACTGGGCACTTAAACCCCCCTCCTGCCAAGACCAATTTTCAGCTTTCAGCGCTGATGCACTTTGAATGACAATTGCGCGGTCATACAACACTGTACCCAAATTAAATTTTTATCATTTTTTTCCCACAAATAGAGCTTTCTTTTGGTGGTATTTAATTACAGCTGGGGGTTTTATTTTTTGCTAAACAAACAAAAAAAGATGCAAAAAAATAAAAAATCATGTTTAATAGTTCTTTATAAAATTTTGCAAACAGGTAATTTTTCTCCTTCATTGAAGTGTGCTGATGAGGCAGCACTGGTGGGCACTGATAGACTGCACTGGTGGGCACTGATAGGCATAGTTAAGGCGGCACTAATAGGCACAGATAAGGTGGCACCGATAGGCACAGATAAGGCAGTACTGATGGGCACAGATAAGGCGGCACTGATGGGCAAAGATGGGCACAGATAAGATGGCACTGATGGGTGGCACGGATGGGTGGCACAGATGGGTGGCACGGATGGGTGGCACTAAGGGGCACTGATAGGTACCACTGATAGATGGGACTGATGGGCACTGATAGGTGGCACTGATAGGTGGCTCTGATAGGTGACACTGCTGGGCACTGATGGGCTGCACTGATGGGCATTGATGGGCACTGGTAGATGACACTGATGGGCACGGAATATGTGGCACTGGGGTGCAGCACCGTTGTTGAGGCAGATTGTGGGCACTGATGTGTGGCACTGTGGGCACTGATGGGTGGCACTATGGGCACTGATGGGTGGCACTGATGGGGGGCACTTTTTTATTACTGAGGTGGCACTGGCAGGGGGCAGGTGGGCACTGGTAAGCTGGCCGTGATCGGGACTGATGTCCCGATCACGGCCGCCAGTGATCGGCTCTTTTCTTCCCTCCTCGCGCTGACAGCGCGAGGAGGAAAAATAGCCGATTACCGGCTCCGTTGTGTCACATGATCAGCTGTCATTGGCTGACAGCTGATCACGTGATAAGGGGTCGGGATCGACCCCTTGCTTTGATCCGTGATCAGGCGAGTCTCATAGACTCGCTGATCACAGAGCGTGCCGCGCGCGCCCCTCAGGGGGCGCGCAGGCCGCTCGTGCATGGGACGACGTCAATAGATGTAGTCCCGGCAAAGTTGGTCTGCGCTGTAGCCGTCATTCGGCTATAGCGCGGATCCCTAGTGGTTAAAGTCTAGCCTGGGTGATAATTATAGCTCCCTCCATAGTAGCTGCGTAGGAGTTAGCACAGTCATACTTGAACAGGAAGTGTGTTACAGTGTTACTAAACTCAGGACCCTGTATTCACTATATCTGGTCTCCCACAGTACACAGGACATGGGAATGCAATTATTTTAGTAAATATAAATGGCTAAATGCCTTTTCACATCAGCAGCATATAGCAGTTAAAGCTTGTAAGAGGAGCTTTCATTCTTCTCTGACTGTCCTATGAGGCTCCCTGACCCACTGCCTGGACAGTGCTCATTGGCCCTGTGCTGATCACATGCACCCTCCAAAAAAAAGTAACAGCTCTAGCAATAAACACCAAACTGAGCATGTGTAGAGTGTGTGCTAGGGCATGTACTATCAGCAGATGGGTTGGGACTGTGGAAGAAGGGGAGGATCAGAGAAGACAGGATCAAAAGGCCTTTTTACACAATGCAGGGGATAAACCCCTTAGGTTCCACAGTGAGTATAACAAGCATGCTTTACTGCATATACAGACTGGTTTTACTGTTGTGGGTTTAGTAAGTTGGATCTAACAACATGAGGTTAGTTTTTTTCTGTGTATCACTGGTGGTGAAAATACATATAAATATTTTATGTATTGCATCAAATACTTGCACAATACTTGCACAAGTATTTAATCATCCACAGTGGTTTCATCCTCTTCCTTATTTAATTTGGATGAATGCCCTTTACAAAAGACAAGTTTTAACGGTTTAGAAGAAGAAAAAAACAGTTTAATATTTTCAGTGTGTTTTTTTTACACATGTCAGTCTTCCAGGTTGAATCATGGCCAGATTAATTTAACCCACTTTCCTTTGAGTGTCATGGATCTGCCCTCAGGCTGGACAGTGAAAGAAAAACAGCACAGCAATGAGCTTATGTTAATGTCACGCTGAATTCTCCTCCTGTCAGCATGCTCCTTCATAGTTTATTAAAGTATATATAAACCCTCACGTTGTAAAATAAATCATTCTGTTTAAAATAGAAATAAACGGCTGTCAGGGATTGACCCAGCGCATGAATGTACACATGCATGCGGGAACGGCCACGCACACCAGTGAGACTGACGCCAATCCCCCCTATTTAAACCCCTCAGCTGCACAGAGACTTTGCTGTCTGATCTGCAGCTTGTACCTGTGAAAACCTGTTCCTGAGATCCTGATCTGATTCCTGCATTTGACTTGGCTTGATCTGACTACATTTGCTCTCTGTTATCCTGACCCCGGCTTGTCTTGCTGACTATGCTTACCTCTCCCCTGCTTGATATCCTGTTGCTGAACCTTGCATCTTGACCATTCTCTGCCTGTCGTTTATATCTGCATGATCGTCAGTTACCAAACCCGGCTTGTTGACTACGCATTCAGTGTCTCCTCAGCTCTACACATATCTGCTTCCTGTTCCTGTTTCCTGTCTGCATCAGCTGAACTGACTACACCTGCTGTTTACCTGGTGGTCTACCCTGGTGACACATTTGCTGCATGGAAGAGGATCCAGGCCCTCATATACCGCCAGGCTCTTGCGTCCACTGTTGCAACATTGTTGGCCCTTGAACCAGGGTTGTACGCAAGGCCTTCCTACTTCATGTCAGGATCACCTGTCAGGTACGTGACAAAAGCAAATCATTTGTGTATATATCTAAAAAACAACATAAATAATTATTTTTCCCTTTTTTATAAGTGATCATATACCCTCTATTCTCAGCTGCATATGGAGCTCAGAGAGCTTAGGAAGGAGAAACAGCAGTACACTGGTCTTCCCATTGAATGGCTGTGCAGGTGGGGAGGAATGTCAACACAAGTCCAATCATTGTATAAGAGCAGGCTGAGTTTTCAGCTTAGCCAGAAAACTGTCCATGCTGTGCTCTCACACATAGTATGTTCAGTTTTTGATAGGCAAGCAGAAGGTCTAGCAGGAACATCAGGTATTTCACACAAAGGAAGCAATACAAAGAGAACAGGATATTTTTGATGTAAGTGCATGGTACAGCAGGAACATATCAGGTATATGAAATATTGGGTTTACATATTCTTCAACTGATCGGCTCCTTGTGTTGTGATGATTTTCCTTTCACTCTGGATCTCTGCTGTACAGAGATTGCAAGAGGCTGATACTGGGTCAAAATCTGATATTTATGATGCACCCTCTAGTGTGTGCTACTAGAAATGAAAGTAAGCAAACTATAGTCTGGCCCAGGGATAAACCTGGGATAAACGCGGCTCTTTGGTGCCTCCCCCGTCTCTAGACTGTTAGAGAATGTTCTGTAAGATAGCTGGAGGAAGCTAGGAGAGGTTGCCTTGAATATTTAAGGGTTTTTAGCCAATTCCCAGGTTGGGGCCCTGGCAGGGAACTAGGGAGCCCTTGGATAGACTTGCACCATGTCAAGGGGGTGAGTTGGGTGGAAGATGGAGAAGCATTGCTGATGGGAGTGTGTTGGTGGCCCTTGAGGGACCCCTGCCAGGGAGAGATTTTACCTTGGGCTGGAGCTTGGGAGGCTGGCCTGGAAGGAGGCAGTTGGCGGGACCCTAAATGAAGAGGCAGCAGAGAAAGCACAGAGAGACAGTGAGTAGATCAGCAGGGACAGACAAGGGAAGAGACTGCCAACTGTAGCACGTCTCTCTTGAAGACAGCAGTGTGTCATGTCTTCATCCAACCTTGCCCTGGGGATGGGGAGTTTCCATGTGTATGTCAGTCAGGAGGACTGGGATGAGAAAGCAGCCAGTTGGGCTAGCATTCTGCAAGCAGCAGAACTGGGATCAGTGTTCACAGAGAAGCCGAAGGTGGAGCGAGATGCTGTTCACTCCACGTGTAATGGGCTGTTGCTGAGCTAACAAGAGACTGTTTATTCCTCCAAGAGTGATCCAGCAGAAGCTGTACAAAAGGGAACCAAGTTTGTGCAGGTGGAAGGAAGAAGAGGAATATGTAAATAGGGAGGATGTTGTCCCTGGTTTTGATTGATGAATATTTTGCAAGTTGGGAATCACATAATCCCTTAACCCACCCAAGTTATTATCCCCTAATAAAACAACAAAAACAAGACAATTGACTGATTTCTGTGTCTGATGCAAGAAGGAAATGCTGTGTGACTGGCTGTGAAAGCAGTGGGGAACCCTGACTTCAACAACTCATTCGGGGTAGTGCTATATATGTTGCTTTCATTTAAAAAATACATTTAATGTATTAGTGATAACAGAGATGCATTCGTTTTATATCTGCCTTGGAGGAAAGGCTGATTATTGTAATCAAATGTTTCCAAAGTGGCACTATGGATGTGTCTTTTTTTCCTTCTCCTTCCTCTTTAGCCATGAAAAAGATCACAAGTGTTCATGTTTACATAAAGACCTTCAAAGTTCTTTAGGTAGCACCAATCGCCCTCAGATCCTTCAAAGGAACCTTCAACCAAAACCTTTTTTTTCACAATTGATGAGAATAGGGAAGACTATAAGTTCCATTGGATCTTTATTACTAGCCGTGTGATCATCAAGACAGAAAGGGTAGGGAGTGGAAAATCTCCTTGATGGGGACACAGACAGCCAAAAAATCCTGAAACAAGTTGAAATCCTCCCCTCTTTATCCAAAACCTAAGTTCCATTTGTGACAATCAAAAAAACATTTTATTATGGGGAAAGAATCACATATTTTTGTACTACCGGTAATTCGTTCTTACCTAAAAATATCCCCACAATTTTATTATACTTGTTTAGCCCATACCAGATAGTCACATTCAGCTAGACTCGTTTTTTGATAATGTGGTTTTGCAACCATTTGACAAACTGGCAGAGAAATATAATTAGCCTAATAAGAATTTTTTTTCAATTTTTACAGCTGTGACATGCTATGCAGAGTCAAGCAAATAATTTTTTTTATTAAAATATAACCCTTCAACAATTCTAGCTATGGCAGTAACTATAAGTAGTGATGGCCGAACGGTTCGCCCGGCGGTCGTTTCGCGGCGAATTTCCGACTTTCGCCGTCCGCGGGTTCGAACGCCTTTTTCCGTCGTTCGCCCCGGCGGACTTACGTGTTTAATGTATACAAGAACTTTAACCTTTCGTGACACGTTTATCATGTGTTACAGGACAACCAATTGAGACATGACAGCTCATGGACACTTGGACATTCCCCCTAACCTATAAATACACCCGATCCGGTGGCCATTTTACATTCTTTCTTCTGTCACTGTAGGGAAAGGATCCTGTGTGGAGTAGGGACAGAGAAAACGCTAGCTATTTGGTACACAAAAGTTCTTTTCAGGACTGGTATAGGTGTTAGGTCAGCAGCCTGAGTTTCTTTTGTCAGTTTAGATAAAGGGACAGAGCGCTGTATGCTGCTATTTTAGGGACAGCTCAGCCAGATTAGTCTTTCTTCATCATCATCATCATCATCATCATTAGCTGTTACTATCAGGTCCACAAAAGAGCTGTTCCAGCTAATCGTTCCAGCCTACTCTTTTTTGCCAATTTGTATAGGGACAGGCAGGAAGCAGTGTGTCAGGCAGTGAGGATAATTTTAAAGACTTGCTGTTACTATTAGTTCCACAAAGGTTCTTTTCAGGACTGGTATCAGTGGTACGGTAATAGGCTTGTACACGTATAATATTCTTTCTTCCAAATATAGAAAGAATATTATACTTGACTGCTGCCCTTCTGCTGCAGTCTGCTAATCATTCACAACTCACTTGTTCCACAAAGCTCTTTATCAGGACTGGTAACTTGGTCTGTCTAGGGTGCTACGGTACATAGGCTTGGGTGCGGTACAGTCTGCTGTTCTGTAAGGACCGCTATCGGTCCACAATACATAGGGTTGCCGTGCACTACTGCTGACCGCTGCCCTATACTGCAGCAGTCCTTCATTGGTATAGGGACTGACGTACAGTCTGCTAATCACTAACACACAACCTGCTTGGTCCACAAAAGTTCTTATAAGGACTGGTAACTTGGTATAGGGTGCTACGGTACATAGGCCTGAGTGCGTTACAGTCTGCTGTTCTGTAAGGACCGCTATCGGTCCACAATACATAGGGTTGCCGTGCACTACTGCTGACCGCTGCCCTATACTGCAGCAGTCCTTCAGCGGTATAGGGACTGACGCACAGTCTGCTAAACACTAACACACAACCTGCTTGGTCCACAAAAGTTTTTATAAGGACTGGTAACTTGGTATAGGGTGCTACGGTACATAGGCCTGAGTGCAGTACAGTCTGCTGTTCTGTAAGGACCGCTATCGGTCCACAATACATAGGGTTGCCGTGCACTACTGCTGACCGCTGCCCTATACTGCAGCAGTCCTTCATTGGTATAGGGACTGACGTACAGTCTGCTAATCACTAACACACAACCTGCTTGGTCCACAAAAGTTCTTATAAGGACTGGTAACTTGGTATAGGGTGCTACGGTACATAGGCCTGAGTGCGTTACAGTCTGCTGTTCTGTAAGGACCGCTATCGGTCCACAATACATAGGGTTGCCGTGCACTACTGCTGACCGCTGCCCTATACTGCAGCAGTCCTTCATTGGTATAGGGACTGACGTACAGTCTGCTAATCACTAACACACAACCTGCTTGTTCCACAAAAGTTCTTATAAGGACTGGTAACTTGGTATAGGGTGCTACGGTACATAGGCTTGAGTGCGGTACAGTCTGCTGTTCTGTAAGGACCGCTATCGGTCCACAATAGATAGGGTTGACGTGCACCACTGCTGACCGCTGCCCTATACTGCAGCAGTCCTTCAGCGGTATAGGGACTGACGTACAGTCTGCTAAACACTAATACACAACCTGCTTGGTCCACAAAAGTTCTTATAAGGACTGGTAACTTGGTATAGGGTGCTACGGTACATAGGCTTGAGTGCGGTACAGTCTGCTGTTCTGTAAGGACCGCTATCGGTCCACAATAGATAGGGTTGACGTGCACCACTGCTGACCGCTGCCCTATACTGCAGCAGTCCTTCAGCGGTATAGGGACTGACGCACAGTCTGCTAAACACTAACACACAACCTGCTTGGTCCACAAAAGTTTTTATAAGGACTGGTAACTTGGTATAGGGTGCTACGGTACATAGGCCTGAGTGCGTTACAGTCTGCTGTTCTGTAAGGACCGCTATCGGTCCACAATACATAGGGTTGCCGTGCACTACTGCTGACCGCTGCCCTATACTGCAGCAGTCCTTCATTGGTATAGGGACTGACGTACAGTCTGCTAATCACTAACACACAACCTGCTTGGTCCACAAAAGTTCTTATAAGGACTGGTAACTTGGTATAGGGTGCTACGGTACATAGGCCTGAGTGCGTTACAGTCTGCTGTTCTGTAAGGACCGCTATCGGTCCACAATACATAGGGTTGCCGTGCACTACTGCTGACCGCTGCCCTATACTGCAGCAGTCCTTCAGCGGTATAGGGACTGACGCACAGTCTGCTAAACACTAACACACAACCTGCTTGGTCCACAAAAGTTCTTATAAGGACTGGTAACTTGGTATAGGGTGCTACGGTACATAGGCCTGAGTGCAGTACAGTCTGCTGTTCTGTAAGGACCGCTATCGGTCCACAATACATAGGGTTGCCGTGCACTACTGCTGACCGCTGCCCTATACTGCAGCAGTCCTTCATTGGTATAGGGACTGACGTACAGTCTGCTAATCACTAACACACAACCTGCTTGTTCCACAAAAGTTCTTATAAGGACTGGTAACTTGGTATAGGGTGCTACGGTACATAGGCTTGAGTGCGGTACAGTCTGCTGTTCTGTAAGGACCGCTATCGGTCCACAATAGATAGGGTTGACGTGCACCACTGCTGACCGCTGCCCTATACTGCAGCAGTCCTTCAGCGGTATAGGGACTGACGTACAGTCTGCTAAACACTAATACACAACCTGCTTGGTCCACAAAAGTTCTTATAAGGACTGGTAACTTGGTATAGGGTGCTACGGTACATAGGCTTGAGTGCGGTACAGTCTGCTGTTCTGTAAGGACCGCTATCGGTCCACAATAGATAGGGTTGACGTGCACCACTGCTGACCGCTGCCCTATACTGCAGCAGTCCTTCAGCGGTATAGGGACTGACGCACAGTCTGCTAAACACTAACACACAACCTGCTTGGTCCACAAAAGTTTTTATAAGGACTGGTAACTTGGTATAGGGTGCTACGGTACATAGGCCTGAGTGCGTTACAGTCTGCTGTTCTGTAAGGACCGCTATCGGTCCACAATACATAGGGTTGCCGTGCACTACTGCTGACCGCTGCCCTATACTGCAGCAGTCCTTCATTGGTATAGGGACTGACGTACAGTCTGCTAATCACTAACACACAACCTGCTTGGTCCACAAAAGTTCTTATAAGGACTGGTAACTTGGTATAGGGTGCTACGGTACATAGGCCTGAGTGCGTTACAGTCTGCTGTTCTGTAAGGACCGCTATCGGTCCACAATACATAGGGTTGCCGTGCACTACTGCTGACCGCTGCCCTATACTGCAGCAGTCCTTCAGCGGTATAGGGACTGACGCACAGTCTGCTAAACACTAACACACAACCTGCTTGGTCCACAAAAGTTCTTATAAGGACTGGTAACTTGGTATAGGGTGCTACGGTACATAGGCTTGAGTGCGGTACAGTCTGCTGTTCTGTAAGGACCGCTATCGGTCCACAATAGATAGGGTTGACGTGCACCACTGCTGACCGCTGCCCTATACTGCAGCAGTCCTTCAGCGGTATAGGGACTGACGTACAGTCTGCTAAACACTAATACACAACCTGCTTGGTCCACAAAAGTTCTTATAAGGACTGGTAACTTGGTATAGGGTGCTACGGTACATAGGCTTGAGTGCGGTACAGTCTGCTGTTCTGTAAGGACCGCTATAGGTCCACAATAGATAGGGTTGACGTGCACCACTGCTGACCGCTCACCTATACTGCAGCAGTCCTTCAGCGGTATAGGGACTAAGAGTTTTGTCACAGGGTCATTTAAAAAATGACATGCAGAGGAAGAGGCAGGCCCTTCCGCAGGGGTGGTAGGGGTAGGGCAGGAGCAACAGGCTTGAGCCAAAGTGGGAAGTTGCAGAAGGTGCGTTCAATTACTTTAAAGGATGCACCAGACTTGGTTGAGTGGCTCGCTCAGCCTTACTCTTCTGCACCCTCCTCATCCTCTCGATCTGCACCCTCTTCTTCACTCTCTGCTATGTGCACCCCCAAAGACACTACCACCAACAACACGACCACCACCACCACCACCACATACCTTCCGCTTGAGTCACTGGAATTATTTTCCGATCCATATCAAGAGGACATTTCTGATGCGCAGCCACTCTTGGTATTGGATCAGGAAGAGGAGGTAGCAACAAGCGCTACTCAGCAGTCTGACGCCAGTACCCAGATCAGCCCAAGGAGGAGGTTGGTCCCCGGTGTTGCTGCCTACTCTACTTATAGCGGTGGGGAAGGTGACGTTGATGATGACGTGTCTAGTGATGTCACGTGGGTGCCCACAAGAGAGGAAGAGGAGGGGAGTTCAGAGGGAGATATGGACCAGCAGATAGGGAGGAGAAGCAGCAATGACTTACATTGCACAGCAGGGACAAAGCAGACTGCAAATGTATCAGGAGCGAGTCATCGACCATGTACGGTCACATCTGGCGCTCCCAGGACACCGGCACATGGCTCCGCAGTGTGGGCTTTTTTTAACGTGTCCGCTGCTGACAATAGCGTTGCCATCTGCAATCTTTGCAGTCAACGCGTTAGTCGCGGTAAGCCCAATACTCACCTAGGGACGACCGCCTTAAGAAGGCACATGAGCAGCCATCACCGAGCCCAGTGGGAGCAACGGAACACACAAAGCCACACTGCAGGCTCTCACCGTCCAGCCTCGTCTTCTACTTCTCCTTCTCCTCTCTCCTCACAATTGTCCTCCACTCCACCTTCCATCACGCCAAGCTCACATTTTTCTGCAAAAAGGCAGGCTTCCGTGGGCCTAATGTTTGAGCGTAAAAAAATGATGACGCCGGATAACCCTCTTGCCCAACGGTTGGCGGCTGGCTTGTCAGAACTCATAGCCCGCCAACTACTGCCATATAAACTGGTGGACTCGGAGGCCTTTCGCAAATTTGTGGCCATTGGAACACCACAATGGAAGGTCCCAGGAAGGAAGTATTTCTCAGAGAAGGGCATCCCAGAGCTATATGGCCATGTTCAGCGGCAAGTGAATGTATCTCTGGCACACAGTGTCGGTGCCAAGATACATCTGACCACAGACACGTGGTCTAGCAAACACGGGCAGGGAAGGTATATCAGTTTTACTGCCCACTGGGTGAACCTTCTGACGGCCGTCAAGCATGTAACCCGTGGCACCCGTGTAGATTTGGTTTTACCGCCACGGATTGCATGCAGGCCTGACTCTTCTTCTCCTCCTCCTACTCCATCCTCCTCCCTCTCCTCCTCAGCTGCCTCCTCCTTTTCCGCTGCTAGCGTCTCTTCCACTGCACCGCCCAAGCTCCCCAGAACCTATTCCACATGCCAGGTGAGACGTTGCCATGCCGTGCTGCGTCTGTTGTGCCTGGAAGCAAAGAGCCACACTGGCCCGGCACTCCTTTCAGCTTTGCGTTCACAGGCAGATGAGTGGCTAACACCGCTCAATTTGACAGTTGGTAAAGTGGTGTGTGACAACGGTGCCAATCTGCTTAGCGCATTGAAACAGGGCAAAATCACGCACGTGCCGTGCATGGCACACGTCTTAAACTTGGTCGTGCAGCGATTCCTTGTCAAATACCCTGGGGTCCAGGACATCTTGCGGCAGGCAAGGAAAATCTCGGCCCATTTCAGAAGATCTTACACGGCCATGGCTCGCCTTGCTGACATTCAGCGGCGACACCATCTGCCGGTCAGACGTCTTATTTGCGATTGCCCGACGCGATGGAACTCAACCTTCTATATGCTTGATAGGCTGCTCCAGCAGAAACGTGCAGTTAACGTCTACCTGTATGAACTCTGCGAAAGAAACGGTTCTGGGGAGCTGGGTTTTTTTTCACCGCGCCAGTGGCTGCTCATGCGCGACACATGCAGACTTCTGCGGCCATTTGAGGAGATCACCAAACTGGTCAGTCGCAGCCATGGCGCCATCAGTGACATGGTACCTTATGCCTTCTTTCTGGAGCGTGCATTGCGTCGTGTCATTGATCAGGCTGTGGAGGAGCAGGAGCGGGAAGATGAGGAAGTCGCAATGCTGGATGAATTCCCAGGGGGGGCTACTCTATCTGAGACAAGTCAACAACAGGAGTCTGATGAGGAGTCAGAGGAGGATGGTGCCGGGGCGGATGAGCAGGAGCAAGAAGAGCATGCTTTAAACCTTTCTGGGATCCCTGTTGTGCGAGGATGGGGAGAGGAGAATGAAGAGGACGACATTATCCTGGATGATGAGCAGGAGCCAGGCCACCACACCGCTTCCACTTTAGTGCAAATGGGGGCCTTCATGCTCCAGTGTTTTAATAGGGACCCCCGTATAAAAAGCATGAGGGTCAAGGACCAGTACTGGGTGGCAACGTACTTAGACCCCCGGTACAAACACAAAATGGCGGAAATGTTACCGCCGTCGCAGAGGGCTGTCAGAATGCAGCACTTCCAGGCCTTGCTTCGAGAAATGCTGCATTCTGCTTTTGCGTGCGCTGGCAGAGGAGCAATTCCCACTCCCAGAGAAGGATTTGCGGGTACCAATCCAACAGCGCCTGCAAGAAGAGGCCGGTTTGAAGATGTGTTGGTGACTTCGGATATGAGGTCATTCTTTCAGCCGACCCATCGACAGGTGTCATCCGGATCCAGCATCAGGGAACGCCTAGACCGTCAGGTGTCCGACTACATTGGGTTAACGGCCGATGTGGACGCTCTGAGGAGTGATGAACCCCTAGACTACTGGGTGGGCAGGCTTGACCTCTGGCCAGAGCTTGCCCAATTTGCAATCGAACTGTTGGCTTGCCCCTCATCCAGTGTCCTGTCCGAAAGGACGTTCAGCGCAGCAGGGGGGATTGTGACCGATAAGCGTACTCGCCTAGCTCACCACAGTGTTAACTACCTCACATTTCTAAAAATGAATGAGGCATGGATCTCGGAGGAATTCAACACATGTGATCAGTAGACCATGTATATGTCTATAAACAATTTTTGGAATCAAGCACACAGACCTTCTTAATTCATTTGGCTCACTTCCCTGACCCAAAAAAGCACACCGTACTATATGCCCCTACCCTCCTCTTTGAAGAGGTTGAGCGGTGTCATATTTCTACTGGGGCTGCTTATTATGAGGGGTTCCCACCATCCCTGTGCTGTGCTGACTTCCTCCTGGGTGTTCTTATTATGAGGGGCTCCCACCATCCCTGTGCTGTGCTGACTTCCTCCTGGGGGTTCTTATTATGAGGGGATCACACCATCCCTGTGCTGTGCTGACTTCCTCCTGGGGCTGCTTACGGTGCTGCTGTCAGCGCTGTATGTCACGGAGCTGCTGTCAGCGCTGTATGTCACGGAGCTGCTGTCAGCGCTGTATGTCACGGAGCTGCTGTCAGCGCTGTATGTCACGGAGCTGCTGTCAGCGCTGTATGTCACGGAGCTGCTGTCAGCGCTGTATGTCACGGAGCTGCTGTCAGCGCTGTATGTCACGGAGCTGCTGTCAGCGCTGTATGTCACGGAGCTGCTGTCAGCGCTGTATGTCACGGAGCTGCTGTCAGCGCTGTATGTCACGGAGCTGCTGTCAGCGCTGTATGTCACGGTGCTGCTGTCAGCGCTGTATGTCACGGAGCTGCTGTCAGCGCTGTATGTCACGGAGCTGCTGTCAGTGCTGTATGTCACGGAGCTGCTGTCAGCGCTGTATGTCACGGAGCTGCTGTCAGCGCTGTATGTCACGGAGCTGCTGTCAGCGCTGTATGTCACGGTGCTGCTGTCAGCGCTGTATGTCACGGAGCTGCTGTCAGCGCTGTATGTCACGGAGCTGCTGTCAGCGCTGTATGTCACGGAGCTGCTGTCAGCGCTGTATGTCACGGAGCTGCTGTCAGCGCTGTATGTCACGGAGCTGCTGTCAGCGCTGTATGTCACGGTGCTGATGTCAGTGCTCTGTATTACGGTGCTGCTGTCAGTGCTCTGTATCTCCTGCACCCTCTTGTTTGCCTACCCTGGTCCCTGACCTTCCCTCTCCTCCATTGCCTTCATTAGCTCCATAGTCCTGAATTGTCAGAACAATTTCCCAAATAAAAAAAAAATGCTTGTAGTTATCGATCCCAAATTCACCTCATACATGTATTATGCTATTGTCCAGGTGGTGGGACTACGTGCTACCCCCTAATAATTACCCCGTGGCCGCAAATTCGACCTAAAGGTTTGCGAAATTCGCCTCCCATTGAAGTCAATGGAGCCCGCGGCGAACGGTCGTTTTCGCGAACGTTTGTGTCCGTTCGCGTTTCGCGTTCGCGAAACGTCCCGTCGGAAGTTCGTCCATCACTAACTATAAGCCCTTGTACACACGGTCGGACATTCTGACAACCAAGTCCGACGGATTTTGTCTGAAACTGGTGTTGCATACACACGGTCGGACAAACTTGTCGGAAAATGCAACCGTTCAGAACGTGATGACGTTATTTTGTTACGACGGGACTACGTTCAGGCTAGTAGCCAATAGCTTTGGTCTAGAATTTGATCTGAGCATGCGTGGCACTTTGTCCGATCTGAATTTTCTACAAACGTTCGGACTTTGTCCGATCGGATCATGTTGTCGGAAAATTTTATAGCCCAGCTCTAAAACTTTGTCGGTCAGATATTCAGACGGAAACAGTCCAGTGGAGCACACACACGGTTGGATTATCCAAAAGCACGGTCCGATCAGACATTTTCCGTCGGAATGTCCGACTGTGTGTACAAGGGCTAAGACAATCTAAACAGAGACTTATCGGGAACATGGAGAAAACTAGAACAAATTTACTAGAAGGTAGCTGTAGACAGTGGCATAGAGATCTGGAGACACTCAGTGATGAGGAACAGGAGCAAGCTCTGAAGAACTTATTTGGGGTATCCCTTTCCTCTTCACAGCATTTGACACAGCTGTTTACCATTCATAGAGCTCATTATACTCCTTTGAAGTTGCACTCTTGGGGAAAAGCAACTACATTAAACTGACAAGATGTACTACTGATGTTGATACACTCATACAGTACATATGTTGTGGCGTTGTCTCAAATTGCATCGTTACTGGGAAGGTGTATTTGACACTTTGAATTCCTTCTGCTATACACAGGTTCATTTTGATCCAAAGATAGCATTGTTAAGGATTGTACGTGCGGATACTCTACCGGGTGAAATGCAGGTGATGTGGCTAAGAACTACTGTATGTATGAGGCTCTTAAGCTCATACTACAAAAATGGATATCAAACTACCCGCCAATAATAGATCAATGGATTAAAGCAATTAATCTTAATTTAAGACGTGAGGAGTTGACAAAGGAGATGCCCCAAAATGTTTGTGAAAACCTGGTATTGGTGGCTAGTCTCTGATCTGTCTGAGCAGTCAATTGAGCATATTATTGATAATGAGGAAAGCTAATAATGAAATAATAAAACTTAATAATTTAAATAGAATATTTAGGTCAAATTTATAATATCGATAATTCTGTCAAGCTGAAAGGAGATTAATGGTTCTGAAGTGATGGAGGGATTTGACTGATGGCTTAAAGAGGGACTCCACCTAAAAAAAAAAATATTAAAAGCCAGCAGCTATATTTACTGCAGCTGCTGACTTTTAATAAATGGACACTTACCTTTCCTGGAGTCCAGCGATGTCGGCAGCCGAAGCCGAGCAATCGCTCGGCTCTCGACTGCTGCCGGTGCCATTCTCGGTGAGGGATATAATGTAATGTGTTTTTGTTATATATGAGAAAATTCTATAAAAATTATGTGATTTAAAAAAAAAAATAGATGTGTTTTGTAGCATACCCCAGCATTTATAGACATGTGGGTCCTTAAAGTCCATCTCTAGGCAACAGCATCACAACATCCCATGACCGCTGATTTGGGTTACTTAAAATGCATTTAGGTAGTTTTGATTTTAATCTTTTATGAGAGTGTTTCGATAAAGGAGTAGAAGGAGGGGGGTTGGAAGATGCCTGGAGAGTAGCTTTAATCTATTAACCATGTAACTATTAGGGATGGGCCGAACTGACCCCTGTTCGGTTTGCACCAGAACTTTCGAACACCGAGACAGTTCGGACCCAAATAACGAACCCCATTAAAGTCAATGGGACCCAAACATAAAAAACTCAAAGTGCCCATTTTGAAGGCTTATATGCAAGTAATTGGGCATACAATGGTTATAGGGGTCCGGGTCCTGCCCAGGGGGACATGTATCAATAAAAAAAAAAGTTTGTGAAAAACGTCATCTTTAACCACTTCAGCCCCGGACCATTTTGCAGGCCAATGACCAGACCACTTTTTGCGATTCGGCACTGCGTTGCTTTAACTGACAATTGCGCGGTCGTGTGACGTGGCTCCCAAACAAAATTGACGTCCTTTTTTCCCCACAAATAGAGCTTTGTTTTGGTGGTATTTGATCACCTCTGCATTTTTTACTTTTTTGCGCTATAAACAAAAATAGAGCGACAAATTTGAAAAAAAAAAAACATTATTTTTTACTTTTTGTTATAATAAATATCCCCCAAAAATATATATAGAAAAATGTTTTCCTCATTTTAGGCCAATACGTATTCTTCTACATCTTTTTGGTAAAAAAAAAAACGCAATAAGCGATTATTGATTGCTTTGAGAAAAAGTTATAGTGTTTACAAAATAGGGGATAGTTTTATGGCATTTTTATTAATCATTTTTTTTTTTACTAGTAATGGCGGCGATCAGCGATTTTTATTGTGACTGCGACATTATAGCGGACACATCGGACATTTTTGACACATTTTTGGGACCATTGTCATTTATACAGCAATCACTGCTATACAAATGCAGTGATTCCTGTGTAAATGACACTGGCAGTGAAGGGGTTAACCAGTGGGTGGCAGTATAGAGGTTAAGTGTTCCTAGGGGCGTGTTACTAACTGTGGGGGGCTGGGCTTTGTTTTAGTGAACACTGATCTCTGCTCCAATTACATGGAGCAGAGATCAGCGTCACTTGTTGCTAGGCAGAATGGGGAGATGCTGTTTACAACGGCATCTCCTCGTCCAGCCGCCCCGTGAGACGATCGCGGGTATGCTCGCGGCGATCGAGTCCGCGGGACCTGCGACTGGACTCATGGGGGTTTCCGGCCAGCGTGCGAGCGCGCCACCGGGCGGCATTTAAAACAGGAAGTACCTGTACGCTACGCCAATATGCCTGCCCATGTCATTCTGCTGATGTACATTGGTGTGCGCCGGTCGGGAAGTGGTTAAATGAGCAGTGATTTTCTGATTTTTAAAGTGAAAGCATAAAAATTCCTTCCAGTATAGTGCCTGGGGGTTCCCTTAGTCTACCTGTAAAGTGGCAAATCTGTACCATGTCTAGAATCTGCTGCAGCAATAATTGCATTTATAAAGTAAAAAAAAATACATTTTCCCTGCAAGCTGCCTTTATTTTGCTCAGCCAGTGTGTATGATGAGGCCACAATGTAGTGCAATGGGGAAAAGATTAAATATTTTTTTGGATACATTCTGCTGTCACTTTGACTTTGGAAGTAACGGGTGCTTAAAAATTGGTCTTTGGGTGTCATGGCGCCTTCCCACTGTAACCCTATAGAGGTACTCTTGATGAAAGCAACAGGTGCTGAAAAATTGGTCTTTGTGTGTTAATTGTGCCCATGAAACCTATACCAAAAACATTCTTCCAGGTGAAATGATTGAACACACTCAAAGCTAGGCAGTCTCGAAGTCCTGCAGAGATTCCACATCCCAAAAAGTCCACGGAGTCTGTGGACGGACGTGTTCTATGATCAGTAACAAAACCTCCTGCAGCACTGAATGCCCTTTCTGAAAGCACGCTGGATGCAGGGCAGCCCAACAACTCAATAACATACTGGGCAAGTTCTGGCCAGTGGTCTATTCTCATGACCCAGTGGATCGCAGCTGGAAAGCTCTCCATCTCTGTTTTGACCCAGAGGTAATCGGCCACCATGTGATGCAGACGCTGCTGATGGAACGTGGAAGCTGACAGCCCTTGGTGACGAGGACTAAAAAAAAATTGAAATGCCTCATTCAGGCGGACGTCTTCTCCAAAGCTCTTCTCTTGACCAACAGAAGACTCAAAACTATGTTTTCCACGACACTGTAACCTACTAGAGTCAGGTAAAACTTTCAATAAAATCCTCTTTAACGTGTCCAAATCTTCTGCACTCTCTGTGGGGATGCGATGAGTTCTGAGACCTTCCCCTTATAACGGTAGTCAAGGAGGGTTGCCAACCAGTAATCATCGTTCTCCTTTATGCCACATATTCTTGGGTCCTTTCACAGGTTTTGAAGAATGAAGTTGCTCATGCGCCTCAAATTTGCAGAGGCTTGAGAAGCAGACTCCTCGGGGTCACTCAGGATGACAGCATCTGGAACTTCCTCCTCCCAGCCACTTAATACTCCCAAGGGTCCTGGGCTTGGAAAGCCATCGCTTACAGATTTACGCATGTCTTGCTCTTCTTTGAAACCTATGAAAGTGCCAGAATCCTCCTCCTCATCCTTCTCCTCTCTCTCCTCCTGTGTGTTCTGTGACATAGGAATGATGGTGTCTGATAAAGTGGGCCTTGCTGCTGCTCTGCCTCCAGTGCCCTGTCCATAATGCCACGCAGAGTCTGCTCCAGCAGGAAAACAACAGGGATTGTGCCACTGATGCATGCACTGTCACTGCTCACCATCCTTGTGACCTCCTAAAATGGTGACAATACAGTGCATGCATCCTTAATGATCAGCCATTGGCATGGGGAAAAAAATTTGAGGCGGCTTGAGCCTGCCGTAATGCAGTACTGGCACAGGTACTTGTTGACGACCCTCTGCTGCATGTATAGCTGCTGCAGCATTCCCAAAGTTGAGTTCCACCTGGTGGGCATATCACATATCAGGCGGTTTATGGACAGGTGGAATTCCTGCTGAATTTCAACCAACCGAGCACTGGCTGTGCATGACTGCCTGAAATGGCTACAGACTCTTCTGGCCTGCTTCAGTACATCTTGCAACCCTGGGTACGTACTTAGGAAACACTGCACCACCAAACTGAGGACATGAGCCAGGCATGGCACATGTGTCAACTTTCTCTGTCAAAGGGCGGACAGGAGGTTTGAGCCATTATCGGACACCACCATTCCTGGCTCCAGCTGGCATGGCGTGAACCACTTCTGGGCCTGTCCCTGCAGAGCTGCAAGAATCTCTTCTCCGGTGTGGTTCCTGTCCCCTAAACACATCAGCTGAAGCACTGCATGGCACTTTTTAGCTTGACTCTGGGAATAGCCCTGTTTAGGGGGTACCTGATGTTCATAGGACAATTCTGCAGAGGAGGGCATGGAGGTGGCGGAGGAGGAGGCTGAGGGGGTAGAGCTCACAGGTCTGGCATCATAACCACCAGCTGTATGGAGACGTAGGGGCACAACAAGCTGCAGCACCAAGCCCTGTCCTGCATCCTTTTAAGTTGCAAGCAGCGTTACCCAGTGTGCTGTGAACAAAATATATCATCCCTGCCCATGCTTGCTGGACCACGTGTCAGCAGTAAGGTGGATTTTACGGCTGATTGCCTTGCCCAACAATGACAGAACATTCCCTTCCACGTGATGGTAGAGATGGAACGGCCTTACGTGAAAAGTAGTGGGGACTGGGAACCTGCCATTGTGGTACGGCACATTGTGGGAATTCACGGAAGAGGGCAGAATCCACCAGGCTGAAAGGCAGAAGTTGACTGACACTGACGCTATCTGAACTGTCCCTACGCTAGCTATACACTGTTGTAAAGATTACTGACACGGTCTCACTACGCTACACTGAAATTATATGAGCTGTCCCTGCTTTACACTAATGTATGTATGAAGGACTACAGTAAAACTATCTGAACTGTCCCCACTCTAGTTGCACACTATGCAAAACTGAATGATGGCCCTCCTCACTACACTCACACTTTCCCTAGACTGACACTAAACTAATATTATACATTGACAATTGAAGCAAAATAGCACAGTATAGCACACTAACTAATAGCACTGAACAGAGCCCTGTTCTATCTCTCTCAATGCCGAAATCACACTGAAAATGGCTGCCATTGAAAGAATACTTTTATACTGTGGGGCGGGAATGAGCCATGATTGGATAAAGTCATGATGACAGTGTCCAATCATGACTCTGACAGCTCTGTGCCCTGGCCGAGATGGTTTGCCCATCCCTAATAACTATTGACAATAATTTCCACCTTTTCACCTGGCTATGTAACAACAGGCATGTGTTGGGTATTTCACAGATCAGTGCAATACAAAAAGTACCTAAGCACAGTTACATGCCAGTCAGCAAAAAAAATGTAAACTGCTTTTAAAAAATGCATTAAAACAGTTTTTTTGTTGAATGCATTTAATATGAAAGCCACAATACCATGACAAAGCACCTCTGTATAGTGTGTTCCAAAAACTCCAGTCGAACACATAACAATTTATATCTGTTCCAGGCTTCATGGCATCATAACAATTGGATTATATTGAGTTGTAGATGTGAGAGAGGTGACACATCTTTAACATTACAGAACAAGTTCAGTTAAATGTGGATAACTACTACAGATTTACCATGACCTGGATGAATGGAAACCTTTACAGGCTTTTTGTGACATTATTCAGTTAAAGATTTATAGATGTGATTAGCTGCTGTAACTGGTCTTTATTCAAGAATCGTGTATATCAATCGTACATGGATACTGTATGTCGAAATAACCTAAGTTGCATAGTATTGGCAATAGATATATGCAATTAGTATCTCTACTAAAAGATTGATGTGGGAAAATTTGTTACAGGTTAAGCCAACTAGAAATTATAATGTTTATGAAAGAAACGATAACGAATACTGATACCTTTGTGCTGCAATTTGAGCCCATGCTAAATTAATTGGCACAAAGCGCACTGCAAAGAATTGCATTTGATTTGAACAGGAATGTGGTGTGATTCCTGTCTGAAGCACATGCGTTTTCTGAAGTCATTATCACAAGCCTGAGTTCACACAGGAGCAGTGGGGGAAACCGCATGGGATTCGGACAGGAATTGCACAGCATTCCTGTTCAAATAACATGCACTTCTTTGCACGGGCTCAAATTGCACCACAAAGGTATTGGTTTCAGGTATCGGAGCATTTGCACAAGAACTCGTGCAAATGTTTGGATTAGCAACAATACCTCTATCGGTGCAACCATAGCTGGGCAGTTAACATAGCAGTCCATAAGCCAGTTATCATAAGCCCATAAGTCCATAAGCCAGTTTTGGAAAGGACCAAACGCACTTGGCCCCCACCTAGGGTTACCACCTCATCCCTTTAAAACCAAACACATATTAATTACACAGGTTCTGTGGCTGATTATGGTGGTAATGAAACTCACTTGGTGCGTTACCTGCATCAAATTAGCCTTATAAGCTGTGTAATTCATATGTGTTTGGGTTTAACCACTTCAATACAGGGCACTTATACACCTTCCTGCCCAAACCAATTTTCAGCTTTCAGCGCTGTCACACTTTGAATGACAATTGTGTGTTCATGCCACACTGTACCCAAACAAATTTTTATCATTTTGCTCCTACAAATAGAGCTTTCTTTTGGTGGTATTTGATTACCTCTGGGATTTTTATTTTCTGCAAAAAATAAATAAAAAATTGACCGAAAATTTTGAAAAAAACGTTTTTTTTTGTTTCTGTTACAAATCTTTGTAAATAAGTACGTTTTCTCATTCACTGATGGGATTACACTGACGGGCGCTGATAAGGTGGCACCCATGGGCACCGATGAGGTGGCACTGATGAGGTGGCACTGATGATGGGCACTAAATTCGGCACTGATGGGGCACTGATAGGCGGCACTGATAGGTGGCACTGATATGCAGCACTGATGAGTACACATAGGCGGCACTGATGGGCACTGAAAGGTGGCACTGATAGGCACTGATAGGTGGCACAGATGGGCATGGCTGGGCACTGATAAGTGGCACTGATGTACACTAATGGATGGTACTGATAGGCATCACTGATTGGCAGGCATTGTGGGCACTGATTGGCATCCATTGTGGGCACTGATTGTTATACCTAGTGACCATAGATGGCATACCTGGTGGTGACTAGTGGTGGGCATCCCTGGTGGTCCTGGTGGAGTTCCTGGTGGTCCAGTGTGGGCATCCTCGGGGGGGGGGGGGGGGCTGCACTCATAATCAATCAGCACAGACCCCCCTGTCAGAGGAGCAGCTGATTGGCTCTCCTCTACTCGTGTCTGACAGATGCGAGTGAGGAAAAGTCGATCAACAGCTCTTCCTGTTTATACTGTTATCAGTCGCGATTGGACAGGGCTCATCACGTGGTAAAGAGTCCCCGTCAGAGACTCTTTACCTAGATTGGTGTTGCGGTGTGTCAGACTGACCCCGGGGGCGTGCAGTAGCTTGATATCCTGGCGACGTCGTATGACGTCCGGTCTGGATATTGCAACCACTTTGCCGCTGTCATTTTGCTTTATGGCGGGCAGCAGTTGGTTAAAGGAATGAGGTGGCAACCCTGCCAAATTTACTAACTTGTGCTGAGGGCTGCACAGGCTCTTCCAACCTCCATTGGTGATAAAGGTACATGATTCCCAGGGCCAGACGGTTCATGTGAAACTATCCTGATGAAAAAAAAAAATCATAATGAAGATGTGTAATAAACTGCTCTTTAACCGCTTTAACCGCATAGCTTACGGCTACAAAATCATTAGCTTGGGAATGGAAATATAAGGTCAATGGAAATGGGGTTGATTCTTCTTTATCCTAGTTTGTATCTTAAACAAAAACATGTGTTGCTAACCAGTAATATTTTGTTATCAAAGCAATGGTTGAGATGAAAACTGCTATCAATCTGCATATGGGCTGACCGCCTGTCCAGGCCCCTCTGCGGTCAGGAGGGTACGATCCAATTTGTCTTCTCTTCTAAAGAGTTATTGGTGCAAAGAAAAGACAAACATGAACCTTCAGAACAAAATGAAGACAAATCTTCTTGTTCATCTATTTGTTTGCATTACGTTATCCCTGCTAAATGTATCATTCTTTGGACTGTCCCTCTCATCTCAACAATGTTTTTTGTGCAAGTCTCCACCAGTGTGAGTTCATCTATAGTGCATTTGGTGATCACCCTTTTAATACTGAGAACCTCCTATAACCTCTAGACCTTTATGAGGGGTCATCATTGAATCTAAGGTATAACTAAAGGCAAACATTTTTTTTTTTTTTTTTGTTTTGGATAGAGTAGAAATTGATTAGAACAACTTTTAGGTTTGTATTGTTGTCCCATGTGAATATGAAGCAAAAATAGCTAATCTTGTTTATTCAAAAATAATACTTGACCACGTGGACCCTTCACCTCTATACACCACTAATAGATGGAGGCTTACCAGATCCTCAGTGACCCCCTGTTAAGGCAGGTCAAACTGCGCAGATTCAATCATGAATCACATAGACGTCTCGATACAGGATGCCGAAGAACATCCCAATCGTTCGGATGTCACGTGATCTTCAGATCCGCTCGGATACTTTCAGCTTGCCTCCAAATGACGTATAACCATGAAAAAACAAAATGCACCAAATCGTGTGATAAAGTACGGTAGGGTAGCCACGCTCACACCCATTGTGCATCTGCATTCGCATTATTAACTCATTTTGATGAGTTTTTTACCTTGCTAGCATTTTCGTTCTTTTTTTTAAAACGTTTTCTGTATCCTCATACGACTCGGTGGAGTCATTTTAAGCGCTTAAATAAATCCTGTCGAAACTTTATCACACGATTTGGCGCATTTTGTTTTTTCATGGTGATACATCATTTGGAGGCAAGCTGAGAGTATCCGAGCGGATCTGAAGATCACGTGACATCCGAACGATTGGGACGTTCTTCGGCATCCTGTATCGAGACGTCTATGTGATTCATGATTGAATCTGCGCAGTTTGACCTGCCTTAACAGGGGGTCACTGAGGATCTGGTAAGCCTCCATCTATTAGTGGTGTATAGAGGTGAAGGGTCCACGTGGTCAAGTATTATTTTTGAATAAACAAGATTAGCTATTTTTGCTTCATATTCACATGGGACATTATTTTTTATTTTGCTGCATCAATTTCTATATGGTTATTTGGATTCACAGTTTGTTTATGATTCTATTGGACACTTGAGTTTCAGAAGCATTTTTTATTAAGATTTTTCATAATATTTGTGCATTTGATTTCACAGTTTTTTTGTTTTATATTTATTAGGCCACATTCACATTTAGTGGCCAAGAGCTACACTAATTTTTTTGTTTTTCTTTGTGCCTAGTATCCTGGTTATGGTGTTTAGCTGCTGATTTATTTGTTTTTTACCAAGCGCAGATTTTTTTTAATTTTTTCAGGTTTGTATTGTTGCCTGTGCCCTGTTAGGGAGATTCATCCTTTCAATTTGTCCTGTTTAACATTAGCATTGAAAGTGAAAGGAAAGGAAAATCCTAAAAGTTGGAGTGACCCCAGAAAAGTAATTAGTAATTGAGAGGAAATCTTCCAATGGAGACACTAGTTCTGGTGACCTGGAGGGCCCCACAAGATTCCCCTTAATTTGCAGGGATTCCCTCTGTTTTGCCATGGGATAGGAAGTGAATGTAAAACTCCCCAGTGGCAAAAAAAAACTAACAAAAATAAATGACAAGGGCTATAACCCCCCAATAATCTATCCTATAGTTCTACTTTAACCTCCCTGGCGGTACGATTATTTCAGATTTTAGGTGCTGAAAGCGGTACAATTATTTTGCATGGAAATTTGGCGTTTTATATTGTAGGCCTGTAATTCTTAGCAACAATTCACTTAAATCTGTCCAAACAAGAGTCTAGTAGACATCCCGGGTATGATAAAATTTGAAAAACAAAATCATAAATTAAAATATAATAAATAACTATAAAGAATTATACCAAATAATAATATAATAATAATAATAAAAATTATTCAATAATGTAATCAAATCAAAAACACTGACATTTGCTCCGTTTTTGGCAGAATTGTCGCTGTCATTACTTTTCAGTATTTGATGACGGCTCTCCCCACAAATCATTATCGCTCAATTCTGCGAGTGATTCTAATTTATTATCGCTGTTTTTTAGCTGGTCTAAAACCACTTTTGCTGTAAAGGGACAGTTTTGGTTGCTATGGACAATCTCCAGTTTCCAGGCAGAAAGAAAATTTTTTATAATATAAAACTGCATGCAGGACACTGGGCAGACCACTAGGGACAAAAGAGATGTGAAATAATTACATACAGCAATGTAATCTGTAAGATTACATTATACTGTATGTAACGTGTGTGTTTTACTTTTTGAATTTGGCGCCGTTCTCCGTCCCTGTGTGTCGCAACGCTCGCAGGGAACGGAGCCCAGCTCTGTGATAGACCGAGCAGAGGACGAGCCGCTTACACTGCGTGGAGACATCACTGGATCCAGGGGATAAGGTAAGTGTACTCATCCTGGATTCAGCGATGCGATTACCGCTAATGGTACTGAATTTTCATCCTGAGCCAGACTCTGGAATACCGCCAGGGGGGGTTAATGCATTTGTTTTTATTTTTGCACAAATATTCTAATTGGTGTATATACTTTTTATACACATATTTCAATAAAGTTGTTAATATTTATTTTTGTAACTTAATTGTGCATAAAACATAAAACAAGTGTAATTTCATGAGATAATTTACAAGGGTGTGCTTAGGGGCGAAATTAGGGGAGGGGCAGGGTAGGGGTTGGGTGGGGCAACTGTTGGTGAGTAACTCTTAAGGCCTGGCTAGTAGCTCAGGACTTGAAATTTTGAGCCCTGATATATAATATATTCTGCTGTCATTTCTTGAGATGTTAACTCAAAGGATTTTAAAAATGTTTGAGGCTATACATCCTAATTGCAGTAACATTTCTTCAGAGACGGAAATTATAACTAGCATGGTATCATTTTTAGTAGGAATGGGGACATATGACGTTTTTTGCACTTTTCAATTTTACAGTCATTAGTCTTGCATTAAAATAATACCTGGTGATCCTGCCATGATGATCCTTATTTCGGTATTTCCTGTTATAAGGTGCAAATGGCCTGTCCCTGTCTCCCACTTCATTAGAAGTGGTAGTCTGCTGCGAGCTACCATGTCAGCTACAGAAGGTTGCTGAAAGATAACCATCTGGGGTCGGCTAGGGACTAAAACTAGGGATACGGAGGAGGGCCCACATCAAGAAAAGGAGGAAAGATGGAAGAGTTGGTTGGCATCCCTTGTTGAATTGAAACAAGTGTTGACAGTGATGTAGTTAATTGATGTAAAGAAGGAGGCTATGTATGACCTGAATAGTACCTTATACTGTGTCAGTGCTTGAAGTGAAGCATTCTAAATGGCTGATCACATGGACAATCATTTACTGGGAGCCAATGGAGGCACACTAGTGGAGAGTGGACCCCAGGCTGGGAGAAAGTGAGCAGCCAAGATGGTGTTGTTGTTTTCTTAAGGTGCGTTAAGACTCTAGTCTAGCCAAGTCATGTGAGAAGAAGGGAGGTGTCCTCGACCAGCATGACTTTTGCTTGAGATGAACCCAGCATGGTCCATTATTGTCAACATCTGGAAACACGCTGCAATGGTATACAAGGTATAAACAGTAGTTTATTTTAACCAACTGACCTCTGGAAAAGTTAACCCCCCCCCCCCTTCATGACCAGGCCATTTTTGCGATACGGCACTGTTACTTTAACTGACAATTGAGCAGTCATGTGACACTGTATCCAAATAAAATGTATGTCCTTTTTAGAGATTGCTTTTGGTGGTATTTGATCACCTCTGTATTTTTTGCACCATAAACATAAAAGTCAAACAAAAAAACAATATTTTTTACTTTCTGCTATAAAACATCCAATAAAAATTAGAAAAAAATCAAATTTCTTCATAAATTTAGATCAGTGTGTATTCTGCTACATATTTTTGATAACAAAAATCCCAATAAACGGATATTGATTGATTTGCACAAAAGTTATAGCGTCTACAAACTATAGGATATTTTTATTTATTTATGTATTACTAGCAATGGCGATGATCAGCAACTTATAGAGGGACTGTGATATTGCAATCAACATTCTAACAGTGACATCTTTGGCACTTTTTGAGAAACAGTGACACTAATACAGTGATCAGTGCTAAAAATATGCACTGTCACTTTACTAATGCCCAGTGGTGGTTGGTGTTCATTTTTTGGGGGGGAGGGGGCAAACAATGCACAACCTCCATCCCTTCCTTCCTGTCAGAATGGCGATCTGCCTTGTTTACATAGTTCTGTCTCTCTGCCCAATGATTGGCGGGTGAAAGCGGACATTGAGTACCCTGCATCCAACGATCGGCTTCTGCTGTGTATAATGACAGCAGTAGAAAGCTGCCGGTGTTGCGCATGCACGCCCCCTACTCAGAAGCGTTGGATCACATTTATTTATGTGATCTCTCACACAACTGCCACCCTGTAGCAGTAAAGTTGCTATTGGGTGGATCTAAAGTACAGTGGTGGCTGGTGTTGGGGGGCGACAACAACCACCATCCCCCGGCGGCACCTCAACACAACCTCCTCGCTGTCTGTCTGTCCGGGACTTACCCCATCTAGGTGGCAGGCATCCATGCATTTGGGCAGTGGACATTCGGGCATCCGGGCAGCGTGCATTGGCTACTGTGTCCTCTGCTCCTTGCTTCCGCTGTGCAGCTCCTCCCCTCCACCTAGGCATCCAATAGGATCACCTGTCCTTTCAGCTAGTTGGGTGACGGGTCTCATACCCGCTTCCTGATTGGCTGGGAGGAGGTCCAGTGTTAGAATAGTGAATATTCATTTGCTATTCTAACACACCTGGATGGGCTGTGAGCTCCTTCTCTGCACCCCGAGTCCATCATATTTTGAAGCCTATTATAGCCTTTGACTCTAATCAGTGCATCAAAAAAACACCCCCGTCACGCTAATTCATGTGCGATAGGGGAGGTGGTGCCCGTGTGCCCTTAAAGCGGTGTTCCGCCCAAAAATACTGCAGCTGCCGATTTTTAAAGTATGGACACCTACCTGTCCAGGGCGCCAGCAATGTCATCACCCGAAGTCGATCCATCCCCTGACTCCCGGGTGGAGGCGGCGGCATCTAAAGTAAGGAAATAAGGATGTGAAGCTTTGCGGCTTCACAGCTTTTTTCCCTACTGCGCATGCACGAGTCACGCTGCGCGTTCTGACTGGTCCCTGCTGTCTTCTGGGACCTGTGTGTCTCCCAGAAGACAGCGGGGGGGGGGGGGTGGGGCAGAGGAGGGGCCGGACATGGCATAGATCGCTGCTGATACTGCTTCCAGAAATGGAAGCAAATACCTGTATTAGACAGGTATCTGCTTCCCTCTCCCCCCTGAAAGGTGGCAAATGTGACACCGGAGGGGGGAGGAACCGGATAAGCGGAAGTTCCATTTCTGTGTGGAACTCCGCTTTAATGAACAGGCCACCCCTGATAAAGTGGTTAAAAAATAAGAGAATTGTTTATGATTTAACAAACTAAATGTAAGGCCGCGTACACACGCGGGGACTGTTCGCTCAACTTTGTCCGCTGAACAGTGTTTCAGCGGACAGTCCGCTCGTGTGTGGGCTTTCAGCGGACAGTTTCAGCGAACAGTCTGTTGAACAAAGTTTTTCGGAATTTCCGAAAAACTGTCCGCTGAAACTTTGTTTCAGCGAACAGTCCCCTCGTGTGTAGGCTTGTTCGTCAAACTAAGTTCCGCGCATGCTCAGAAAGGATTTACACGCCGAAGGTTGCATTGCAGTGTATAGGACGTCGTTTTCTAGTCCCGTCGTACGTGCCGTTCACGTCATCGCGCACGGTTTCAGCGGACTGTTCGTTCATCGTGTGTGGGCAAGTCCGTCCATGCTAATTTTGAGCGGACTGTCCGCTGAAACTGTTTGACGGACAAAGTTGAGCGAACAGTCCCCGCGTGTGTACGCGGCCTTAGGGTTCAGTTTGGGTTTATATCTGCTGTAAGTACAATCCAAAAACATACAGAATTTCAGATGTCAGAAAATGCAATCTTGTACAGACAGAACTGTTTGCATCTTTATGAAGAAGCCTATTTTGGTACTTTCAGTAATTTATAGTCATTTCCATGCTTTTATGGAGTAATATTGTTCACAGTTATTGCTTTTCAAGAAACTTTTAGCTAGTCATTTAATTAGTGCAGATTGAAGTGCTTCTGTTAAGAGCTTAATGGCTATTTCTGGGAAGCATAGGGATGTAGGTGAGAGACTGAAGACTGGAATGTTAAGAAGAGCCGCCTTTTTACAATGGCGCCTTTTTACTGGAATCCATGCACTTGAAATTCTAAACGCACAAGCCTAAACAAAAACAAATTAACAAGACATTACGGATTCTGTGCAGGGATGAACCAGGCTTTGCTGGCTGAAAGGATGGGGAAAAGGCTAGTAATGTTATCCCAATTTTAGAGCTAAGAGCCATTATGGGGTTTCAGTTTCAGGGGGCACCAACATTGTCAGTCTGGGAGGAGGGGAGCGTTAGGTGTACTAGAACATTGAAACCAAACTCCAGTTAATAATTTATAAGCAGTTAGAGCAAACATTTTTTTCCATCAGTTAGATCAAACATTTTTTTTCCTTTTGGCCTAAATGTTTTACATAAATAAATAAAAGCTGATCATTTTAGGCATCCCTGCCCAGATAGCAAGCAATTGTGCTGCAAGTTTGAAAATGACGTGCTAAGCTATTGCTAGATAGGCTTCACAAGTTTGTTGCACAATTAAAGCAATTCGACAATGTACTATCCAGATCAACTTTCTTTGCAAACATTCTACAAGTCTGCTGCAAGTTCGGGTTCAGTTATGTTGTGCAATAGTCATCCCACCACAGGGGTCACTGTGGCTGAATTTGCATGCTGTAGACTTGCAGAGCTCTTGCTGTAGACTCACAATGCAACTTTGCTCTTGATAAAGACTTTCCACACAAATTGGAAAAGCATCAACTAGAGCTTGAGCTTGTGCTTGTGCTTTTGCTCTGCAAGTGTACAACTTGCCAGTGAAAATATGCAGCAAGTTAACAGACTTACAATTCAACACTGCCACAACTTTGTGGCAAGTTATCCTTGCTATCTGGGTGCTAGTGTTAAATAATTTATCTTGTCCCCATAACTGCTACATTCTGCTGGACAGCTTGTTCTTTTGAAAAACAACAGGCCACATCACCAGGTGAAAATAGACAAAAAAAAGCCTATAAAGTAAACTAATGCAGCTATCACATCTAAGAATTAGTAAGCTGAAATATAATAAATGTTTGCTTTTGGGTTTAATAATGCTTTAAATGCTTTGTATAGGTAAAATGTCAAATCATCCTCTGTAGACTGCTTAGGTTTAAAGCTGAACTATGGGCACAGTGAAAAGATAGCAACATGTAATTTGTTTACCTTTAGCACAGGGGTCTCCAAACTTTTCATTTCAAGGGGCCACATTGTAAATTTTACACATACTCACTGGCCAGATTTTTATTTTTTTTTAAATAAACCCGGAGCAGTGGAATAGAATAAAATGTACCAGGCTACTGGATGGTGCACCTGTATCCTACTCCTGCAGCTAAATGCTGTAGCCTCATGCAGCAGGTTACACTTTCAGTATGCATTAGGGCCTTAAATCTGTGTCCCCATCATAGTTCACAACACATTTGTGTCCCCATCACCCATCAAAGGATCCCTGCAAACTAGTGTCTCCATCAGAGCCCCTCTGCACATTTATGTGCCCATCGGAGCCCCTCCACACATTTGTGTGCTCATCGCAGCCCCTCCGCACATTTGTGTGCCCATCCGAGCCCCTCAGCACATTTGTGTGCTCATCAGAAACCCCTCCACACATTTGTGTGCCCATCGGAGCCCCTTCGCATATTTGTGTTCCCATCGGAGCCGTAAAACCCCCAACAATTGTGTCCCTTTCAGTGACATAAACCCCTGCCCCACAACTGTGTCCCCTTCAGTGCCATAACCCCCTCAAACACACACAAACAAACTGTGTTCCCTGCAGTACCATCAACCCCCCCCCCCCCCCAGCTCTGTCCTCTTTAGTGCTATCACCCGCAACTGTGTCCCCTTCAGAGCAATTAACTCCACGCTGCCCCCCCTTCCCCAACAACTATGTCCCTAACATAGCCAATTCATCCCCATGCCACACATTTGTTTCCTTCCCATCAGTCTCTCAAGTGCAGACCTTCTGCACCTCCCCATCTTGGCTCACGCCCCAATGTTACACAGACATGCTGTATGCAAAATTACACTGATGTAAACAGCGGGCCAGAGCCGGGAGGTGCAGCCAGTCTGTACTGAAATACCTCATTGGTTGAGGCTGGGAGTGGTTGCGGGACCTCTGCTGCACACTGCCAGTGGTGAGTATCAGTGGCAGCTGCAGTTCCGTCTTTAAGGCAGGGCAAAAGGGGCAGCTACCTTGGGCCCTGTCATTGTTGTGGGACCCAAAGCAGCTGCCTCATACTTGCCAACTATCCCAGTTTCAATTCCCTCACCACTTTAAGTTTTAGTCCCGTGCTGTGTCCAGATATCTCAGCAAGAAGTTCTGTTACTAATGTTGCCCAGTTCTGCCCTATTGTTGTGTACAGTGCAGATGACTCACCTGCAGACCCTCTGTTTACATGTAAATACTGGCCTTGATATGTAAATAGTGGCATCACTCATATGTAAATAGATAAAGGGGCGTGCTTGAAAGTCCTGCCTACAACTGTGGTTATTAAGTCTAACATCAGCCTGTTTTACAAAGGTAAGAAAATTTGTATGGGGGGGGGGGTTAGTGTGCAGAGGAAGGTAGAGGAAGGTAGAGAAAGGCAGAGGAGGTGCACAGACGAGCAAGGAGGGTATGTATGAAAAGAAGGACGGGTGCAAAGATGAGCAGAGGATGCAGGTAGGGTTAAAGGGGAGGGGGATTGGACTTGAGAGGATGGGGGAGGTTTGGGGTGTAGAGGTTAGAATGGATTTTAGGATACAAAGGTGTACTGACAGGGTGGATAAAGATGTAGGTCACGTGTATTAATTAATTTCAATGGGCTGCTCTGTGCACTAAAAATGTGGAAGAAAGTCCCAAACCCTTTTTCAAAATCACACAGTGCCAAGGCACATGTCAAAAGATGCGTGAGGGTGTCATTAACAAGTAATGGCACTGCTGTGTATCTGCTAAAGGGCATCACGTTTCTGTGGGGTCAGGAATGCAATTTTGCATGCATTCCCGACACACACAAATGTGAATGCAGGTTAAATTTCTCTGTTCCATTGGTTGTTAGTGTAAATTTTCTCATTACATTGGTGCTCAGTGTAAAATCTTTTCATTCACATAAATGGCAATTGTGAATGTTCCCTTTACATTGGTGGTCAGTGCAAATCCCTCCTTACATTGGTGGTTTCTGTGAATGCTTCTATTACATTAGTGGTCAGTGTCAACCCCTATTACATTGGTGGCCAGTATTGAAACTCCTTTTTATATTGGTAGTCGGTAAAAGAAAAGGAAAATCAGCGCTGCCATTGATCACACCCTCCTCTCCCCCCAGCACTGCCACTGATCCAAGGAGTCCTAGGATCCCTAGGAGTTTTCTGTCTATTGATGGGTCCCCTCACCTCCCCTCACCTCACTGCCTGCCCATGGTGTGCAAGAATTTTGACAATGATGTTCTGCAATCATTTGATAAATTGGCAGAGAAATATTATTTACCTAATAATCAATGCCTACAGTTACGGCATGCCTTGCAGAGCCAAAGACCTTTTTATTAAAATATAATCCTTCATCAATTTTAGCGTTGGCAGTTACTACAAGATGAGCTACACAGGGACTAATAGGAAATATATATTCCTCTATTCAAATGACAACTAGAATCAACTCACAAGAGGGTAGTTTTGGATGGTGGCATAGAGATCTGGAGACACTTAGTGACGAGGAATGGGGGCTTTGAAAAATGTATTTAAGGTATCCTTATTCCCTGCACAGTGCTTGACCCAACTATTTATCATCCATAGAGCTCACTACACCCTTTTAAAGTTGTATTCTTGGGGTAAAGCAGTTACATCCAATTGTCTAAGATGCACAATTGGTACAGGTACACATATACATATGTTGCGGCGGTCCCCCAAATTGCATCGCCACTGGGAGTTCATATTTGACACTTTAAATTTGTTGTGCTGTACACACGTACAACCTGATCCAAAAATAGCAGTGTTAGGGGTTACACAGGGAGATATTCTACCAGATGAATCGCATTTGATGTGGCTGAGAACTATGTATGTGACACGTAACCTTTTTTTGCAAAAATGGATATCAAACTGTCCACCAATTATAGGTCAATAGATTAAAGAGTGTCCTGCTCTCTCCCAGGGGATTTTCGTTACATTGCCGTATCTCTATCTATCTTGGATGATAACAGAAGTGTAGAACGAAACGCATAGATGCATTAGGGCTCATGTCATATATAGATCGTTTTTTGCATATATGATTTTTATCAATGCTTCGTTCATGTCTCTGTTGTTTGTATTATATATATATTTCAATAAATTCTAATATTTTTGTATATTTCTACTGTTTGTTGTGCCTTTAAAGTCCAACCACAGGTTTTCCTTTTTTGGAATTATTTTTCTTTATTTCTTTACAAATTTACAGATGAGGCATTTTGAGTGCTGTTTCTTTTTTGTAGTCAATAGATTAAAGCAATTAATTCTAGTTTAAGATAAGAGTAACTGACTTGTAAACATAGGAGATGTCCTAAGAAATTTGAAAAGATCTGGCATTGGGAGTTCGTGTCTAGTCTGTCTGAGCAATCAGATGATTATATTAATAATATGTAAAATTAATAAAGAAATATAATACCAGATTGAAATGTAAATATAATAAAATAGGCATAATTCTGGAAAAATGTGAAGGTGGGAACTGAAATAGGATTTGATGAATGCAGATAAGGAAGGGAATTTCCCTTTTGTTTGTTTTTTTTGTTTTTGTTTCTTGTCTGCACCGAAGTTGGGTGGGGTAATGTATTGGTATTATTAAATGTGTTTTATTTTTTGTTGTATAATGTGAAAAAACCCAATAAAAACTAGTTGATTGAAAAGAAAGAAAAGCAAATATTTCCTTTTCTTTTCTAAAACACTCGGATGGGCTCGGAACGCAATGCGTTGTGACGCAATACATAGGGAAACGACCAGACTATGAAAAAAAAACGGAAGTGACGCAAAGGGGCCTAATGCTGTGTAAATTACAGATCCGTTGTTTTTAACTCTCATCGTTGTAAGTATCCATTTGGATGTTTTAATAAACTAGTGAGTTCTTTTATATACTACACTATGGGAGATTCCTTTTTATCCCCTATTTTTACTCACTGTGAATGAACGGCCGTATGGACGAATTGGAAGCTATCATTCATAATACACTACTCTGCAGGATATCATCCTTTGTTGCTGAATCCAAGGGAGGCCCCACATTATAGTGATCTCTGTGGCGTTTTTCACCTATATTAAGGTAAGAATATAAAGAGCACTAAGTGGAGCACATGAAGATCGTACATCAGAAATTACCTATTGAAGACTCTATTTGATAGTTTCTTGCACATTAGCACTTTTTGCACTTTTGCACCTTTATTATATTTTTTCAGAGTTAATGGATTATATCAGTATTATCATCTAAATATATGAACTGATTATTTCAGTATTCATTTACAGAGAATGGCAAATTATTAACTTTATTCATAGGATTTGATATTGCACTGAGTTTATGTATATTTACCTTATACAGGATTACTAGCATCATTTTTCGCATTATTATAGAAATTGCATATAGTTATTTGTTTGTACAGCAATATTTATATAGCAACATGTGCACATTCATTTTAAGATTTACACGGTTGTTAATAAGTTGCGCTGATCACTTTTTATATCATACCTACTTTAAGTGCACTGTATACACTTTTCAGGTCTAGCAGCAATTTTCTTATCTATAACAATTATACTCACTCATCGTTCACTTTGATGAGTAATATAGGAGAAGAAACCTAAAAAAAGAAAATGGATACAGCCACCACATCTAATGGTTGGTAAGCTGCAATCAATATATTACATTTTGGGTTTTGGGTTTAATATTGTTTAACCTCTCAAATAATGCATTTTTTTAAAGCAGAATGGAGCTGTTGAAAGGGAGGCAGATGTTTATGGTTTATGGAAGAAGTTTTTAGCAATATTAATTGCAAAATGTGGAGTGTCTGGAGATTATTTGGCTAGTGATATGTGTTTCTCATTGTTTCCACAGCTCTCCACTTATCATTCACTGTGCTCATACAGTATGTTTCTCTCTAGGTCACTAGTGATGATACATTGTGACTAAATACCAGGAGAAAGAAAGAGGAGGCTGCAGAAGTCACTGTAATCCATGAAAATAAATGACAAAAAAAGCCAGCAAACAGTCTTTGATCTGATTGGACTACATGAAGCCTGTTCATTCTGTGCTTGGCTTTTTTGGAAAGGAGCTCAGCATAATGCAGTGTATTGCAGTGTAGAAAAGCCAGTAATCAATTTTTTTACTATTTCCACCAGGACTTACCAGGACTTACTATTTCCACCAGGAGTTTTTACACTCAATAGGCTCAATTTACACAAAACACCGGCTAAGTATACTTATTTTTTTTTAAAAGTGACAGTTATTTTCATGCTAATCCCTTTATCATCAGATAAATTTCCATATGCATTCAGTCAATCACAATTATTAAAAGCATGCCACATAAAAAGTTTGTTACACAATCGTTACAAACTTTGTACAGCACTCCGTTTTTTTACATTGTATAGTTTTCATTTCCATATTGGCTTTTTTTCCTATTAAAAAGACCAGACTCAAAGAATGGGTGTCATTTCCTTGTGTTTTGTGTTCAGCAGTTGACATTCATGCTTATACTGTTGATATCAACACCTCAGTATAGAAAACCATTCCGGCCACATTGTAAATGATCAATACCTAATCTGGAAAGTGTCTCCTCTGGTTTCATTAGGGGTGTAATAGGATGGTGCTTTATTCGGTAGATTGTAACTACTGAATTAACCCTTTGCATACTGCTATACACCTTTACAAGTTATATGCACAGTTATATGTGCATAATGTGCTAGTATGCATCCAGCAAATATTTTTTCTCAGGCTACCTCTGCTAAGTGCTCTTCTGATTCACACAGGTCTTGTGTGCATGCTTGAGATCTCATAAGAAGCCTCCTGCAATTTGTGACAGACATTCATGAAGCACTCTGCAAGATCTTTTACATGAGCACAGGCACTTAAAGGCTAATCTAGTAGGCATGAGATAGAGACACAATTTCATTGCGGGGGGGGGGATTCGGCAGGGTTGGAGGTGAACTATGGGCAAAGATCTTTTGGCCCTACATCTCCTGTGGGTCTGAAGAGTGCACTTAGTTCTGCACTCCTGTGACCTAGATTCAGCCCACAGTAGTCTAAAGTCTGCTGTCAGCTGATGTCACTCAGCTGGTCCAGACTCTGGGGGGATACAGACTTTAATGTCGGGATCCATCAAGATGCCTGACTAGCAGTTGGCTCAGCCTCTCAATGTGCCTCCGAGAGCCCAAGCCAGCCACTCCTGTCCCCTCCAGTGAGCGCTGGAGGGGCAGAGCAGAAAGCCAGTGACTAATAGTCGCTGGCTCTCTGCTCAGTGAAGGCTAAGAACTGAGTGATCAGCAGTCTTTGATTGCTTAGTTCTTGGTCTTTGAGGCGGCAGGGGACAGATGCTGCATTCACCTAGATGAGTATGTACATTTTTTATTTTTTTTAATCCCACCCATTTCTTTTAAGTTCACTTCAGCCCTGGAAGAATTTACCCCCTTCCCTTCCTGACAGAGCATTTTTTGCGATTCGTCCCTGCGTCGCTTTAACTGACAATTGAAAAAATGCTCTGATGGGGATCCGTTCAAATTACTCATGTTTATAGTACCAACATCTCACAAATAATTATATATACATGGAAGATTTGGAGGTAAGGGACTTTATGGTACCAATAGGTCAAACACAAAAAAAATGATAACAAAAATATAAATTTATTAAATCATACTAAAATTACTCAGACATATAAAATCTAACATTTATTTCAATTCCTTATGGTCTATAACAGAAATCTGATATGAAAAAGCAGGTAACATTCTATTATGAACCAGCATATTCTCCATCCCAATATGTTCAACGTGTTTTGCCTTAATCGGCTTCCACAGGAACAAGGGACTAGGAGTATCCAATCCACAGAGAAAAAATATATATACATAGAAGAAAAGGAAAAAAAAATAAAATGAATAAATACCAATATCACACGCATGTCATTATAATTCAATAACGAAGCAATATACACATAAAGCATAACAGAATATTACAAATCATAATTGCAAATGTGTGGAAGAGAAAAAAAAAGGGAAGCTCCTACCCCCAAAAAGAACCTTGTACACAGCTAAGATGTTGAGTAATCCCCTTACCTCCAAACAAAGGGGGAAACACCAACACATTAGGGGGTTAGTTCCCATCAAAGGCAGTCCCCAACACTACCATTGCAAACGATGCTGGACAGCTTCCAATACATGGCCAGATAGCCCGTAGAGAGGGTTGCAATTCCTACATGTGTCTCGGAAAAATATATGCAATGATACCTGAACAAGCAATCACAAAAGATAAGACTTTTCTTAAGCTACGTAGGTATAGAGGTGGAGGCAGACGAGGACCCCAAACAGGTTTACATTAAAGGGACCACACCTACCTCCCTCAAATCACTTAAACAGAATTGTTGTGAATCATGGAGATCGGGTTGAGGACTTGAGCCTACAGATAGAAAGCATCCACAGGATCTAATGGAAAGGGAGACAACAAGCATATATATGGCCCTCTCAATGTTACTATAATAGTGTGCCCCAAAACATATCCAAAAGAAAAAGGGAAACAAAAGAACACAAAAATGCAAAGAAAAACTCAAGACTCAAAATCTCTCACCTCTAACGGTTCTGAGCTGCTAGTACTTAACTTCTCCAATTTCTCAAAGGTTGGAGAAGGGGGGAAGAAAGGAAAGGGATGGAGGGGGAGACCCTCACCTCCAATCGCAGCAACCCCGCAGTGCCCAAACAAAACCAAGTCAGATCCAACCTGCGATCTATATATCTATATTTAAACAATAATACAAGACACAACCCATGAGAAGTGTATAAATACACATCAAGTGCTAAAACACATGGCCATAAAAAACATTTTTACCTATCAAGTGTCCACACAGCGAAGTCCCGAGCACCTAAACACTCCCGGCTTGTCACATGGCAGACCGGGTTTAAATAGCCCTCTCCATGGCGCCAAAATGTGACATGTGACGTCACAGCGTCATGGCACCAAGCGGACACAAAAACGGATGCCCCAGGGCACCAGGTTACCGCTGAAACATGAAATGAGCGTAATTTGCCCTGTCAACAGGCAAGGAACATACTCTCCCTGCTGACATCTCCTGGACAAAGAGCATAATAGTCCAGAAGTCTCGGGAGGACAGTGTCCCATAGAGGGACGTCCAAGGCGGGTCCATAGGAGAGCACATTAACACCATTATGGGGATGTGTGCCCCCCAAAAAATTCAGGACCCTTGGGCGTCCATACGGGCTTCTAATGTCCAAAAGGAGCACCTGGCAAGGCCTGCAATGAAAGAAGAAAAAAATAATTTTTTATTATTAATTAATTAAATAATAATAAATCCACACATTTACATCACATAGACTTAAACATAAAAAGGTATAATACTCAATACCTGTAATCAAGGAATGCTCCTGGCACCAGGGCCGAATCCCATGGCCATAGTACCATGTACACTCCATAAACAATAAAAAATATAATTCTAATTACAGTATCCAAACAAGGAGATAAAGGCATCAAACGCTCGAGTCTTGCCCAACAGGGCCAACCCCTCAAGGCACGGATTCTAAAAGCCAAATATCAAATTAAGTATGCCCACCTGGGCTGAGCCACTTCACTAGAGAAATGGCTTATAGCTAATCCCCTCATTGAGGCCAGGAAAGCGAGTCGCCTGTAAGGAATAAATCCATTTTGTTTCTAGCTTTAATGTGGAGTAAGGTGTTCCAGGCTGAATAAACCGATGGATTTAAGATCGAAAATATGATAAAGCCCCACATGGCGGCTAATGGGGGTCTCCATCTACCTTTTCGATATTAAAGAGACATGGTCCCTTATACGGCAAAAGAAGGGGCGTTTTGTTTTGCCCACATAGAAGGCTCCACATAGGCATTACATAAGGTAAACTGATCCTATTGACTGACAATTGGTCCTTTGTTTGGGTGTCCACACATTACCATCCGGAAGAGTCACACTCCTCCCCTCCAGGATAAACCGACAGAAATCACATTTACCACACTGGTAGGTGCCGGTGTGGTGATTCTCGTAGTTTCACCACTTCTATAGCGGCTTGAGACCAGACTGTCCCTAAAGGAGCGTGACCTTTTGTAAGTAATTTCCGAGTAGGGTTTCACAAATCATATGTTTTTTTGTGTTTGACCTATTGGTACCGTACAGTCCCTTATCTCCAAATCTTCCGTGTATATTTAACTGACAATTGCGCAGTCGTGCAATGTGGCTCCCAAACCAAATTGATGTCCTTTTTTCCCAAAAATAGAGCTTTCTTTTGGTGGTATTTAAACACCCCGGCTGTTTTTATTTTTTACGCTAAAAACAAAAAAAGAGCGACAATTTTGAAAATAAAACACATTATTTTTTACTTTTTGCTATAATAAATATCCCCCAAAAATATATAAAAAAAACATTTTTTTTCCCTCAGTTTAGGCCGATACGTATTCTTCTACATATTTCTGGTAAAAAAAAAAAAAATCGCAGTAAGCGTTTATTGATTGGTTTGCGCAAAAGTTATAGCATTTACAAAATAGGGCATAATTTTATGGCATTTTTATTCATTTTATAATTTTTTTTTTTTTACTAGTAATGGCGGCGATCAGCGATTTTTATAGTGGCTGCAACATTATAGCGACACATCAGACATTTTTGACATGTTTTTGGGACCATTGTCATTTATACAGCAATCAGTGTTATACAAATGCACTGATTCCTGTGTAAATGACACTGGTAGTAAAAGGGTTAACCACTAGGGGGCAGTGTAGGTGCTAAGTGTGTCCTGGGGCATGTTTCTAACTGTGGGGGGGGGGGCGTGGCTACATGTGACACGTCACTGATCTCTGCTCCCGATGACAGGAAGCAGAGATCAGTGACAGTGTCACTAGGCAGGACGGGGAGATGCTTGTTTACATTAGCATCTCCCCATTCTTCCTCCCCGTGAGGCGATCGCAGGTATCCTCGCAGAGATTGAGCCCAATGGGGCCCGCGAACCAACTGACGGAGCTTGCCACAGGCGCACGCCTGCTGGGCGCCTCTTAAAGGGCAATGTACAGGTACGTGATTCTGCCTGTACGAGCCCTTCTGCCAACATATATCGGCGTGAGGCGGTCAGCAAGCGGTTATAATATGTTAGTTGCATCATTTTATGAGGAGTTATACAGAGGAAATATGGAGGCCTCCCATTACTAGTCACTCCTACTGAAATTATTAGTTCACTGACTGTCATACTCATATGGGGTCCTAAGTACTTCCCAAATCACTGTTCAATAAGGCAAGTGCAGATCAGGAGTTTTGACTTCACTATGACTATATATTTTTGTGGATCAGTGACGTAAACTATTGAATTCACAGACAGAAAACATATCATGTGTTCAGAAGTAAGGCAGCAATGGTAGCCTCCATAATTCTCTTTAGGGCTTGTTAACACCAGGTAAAACGCATGCATTACCTTAATGCACTGTAGCACACATTTTGAATGGAACCCCAATGCATATCCACCGTGCACCAAAACGGTGTTCTGGTCAAAGCTTGGAAATCCCCATCCTTAAGAATTGCTGGAACTAAAAATAGTCAATCAAGCAATAATCCATGCCAAAACAGAGGCTATAACTCAAGATAAATTATCCAACTTTGAGAATATATGGAATCCCTGGGTGACTTTTTGCCTTCCAATTTTGATGCTTCCCTACTAAGCAGGGCCGGCGCTCCCACTAGGCGAACTAGGCAGCCGCCTAGGGCGCACTGCCGCCTAAGGGCGCAGCCACAGCCGCTGGGTCCCCTCAAGAGGATTGGTTCCCCCCTGGCAGGTGTTGGCTGGTGCGGTGCAGAGTATAGCGTGAGGTTGCTCCCGCGGCTCCATCTAGCTGGCTGCAGAGTCGCTTGGTGGCAAGAAGGAGCAGGCAGATTCTTTCCCCCCCCCGACCATACCAATGTCTAGCAGCTGTGGGTGTCAGCTCTCTGTCGGCCCCACCTCCCTCCCTGGGTGGTGTGCAGCCATTGGAGGAGCAGGGTGAGCGGCATTGTGCACAGAGACAGCCAGACTGGCCATAGGACACACGCAGGTCCTGCAGCCCGCCCTGCTTACCCAACCTCTCCGCAGTTGTCAGCCAGAGCTCGGGGAGGAACCAAATGATCAGCTGATGGGATTGGGGATGAGCTGGAGAAGGTCTCCCATGCGTAAACTATGACTCGCAGCCTGTAGGAAACCCCATCTCCTAATCCTGGGACTTGTGACAAATCGACTGCTGCCCGCTGCCATGTGGACGGAGCTGAAAAGAAGTGCCCCAAGGTAAGAACTTGTCAGGTGGTGGGGGAAGTGCTGCTGGGGATGAAGGCTTCCAGTCAGACATTTTTTACTGGTGTGTGACTGCCTCCACCTGGCTCCATCTCTCCTCCTGCCTACACCCCCCTCCTGTCCACCTGGCTCCATCCCTATACCTGGCTCCATCCCTGCACCTGGCTACATCCCCCCTCCTATCCACCTGGCTCCATCCCTCTAGCTGGCTACACCCCCTCTACCTGGCTCCATCCCTCCACCTGCCTACACCCCCATCCTGTCCACCTGGCTCCAACCCTTCACCTGGCTCCATTCCTCCACCTGGCTACAACCCCCCTCCTGTCCATTTGGCTCATTCCTTCACCTGGCCACACCCCCCTCCTGTCCACCCGGCTCCATCCCTCTACCTGCCTACACACCCCTCCTGTCCACCTGGCTCCATCCCTCCACCTGGCTATACCCCTCTCCTGTCCACCTCGCTCCATTCCTCCACCTGCCTACACCCCCCTCCTGCCTACCTGGCTCCATCTCTCCACCTGCCTACACCCCCCTCCTGTCCACCTGGCTCCATTCCTCCACCTGGCTACACCCCCTCCTGTCCACCTGGCTCCATCCCTCCCCCTGGCTACACCCCCCTCCTGTCAACCTGGCTACAACCCTCTATCCACCTGGCTCCATCCTTCCACCTGGCTACACCCCCTCCTATCCACCTGGCTCCATCTCTCTACCTGGCTACACTCTCTCCACCTGGCTACACCCCCCTCCTATCCATCTACCTGGCTACACCCCCTCCACCTGGCTAAACCCCCCTCCTATCTACCTGGCTCCATCCCTCCACCTGGCTACACCCCCTCCTGTCCACCTGGCTCCATCCCTTCACCTGGCTACACCCCCCTCCTGTCCACCTGGCTCCATCCTCCCTCCACCTGGCTGCCCCCTCTCCTGTCCACCTGGCTATAGCCTCCCTCCACCTGGCTGCACCCCCTCTCCTGTCCACCTGGCTTCATCCCTCCACCTGGCTCCATCCCTCCACCTGGCTACACCACCCTATCCACCTGGCTCCATCCTTCCACCTGGCTACACCCCCTCCACCTGGCTAAACCCCCCTCCTATCTACCTGGCTCCATCCCTCCACCTGGCTGCACCCCCCTCCTGTCCACCTGGCTCCATCCCTTCACCTGGCTACACCCCCCATCCTGTCCACCTGGCTCCATCCTCCCTCCACCTGCGTGCACCCCCCTCTCCTGTCCATCTGGCTCCATCCTCCCTCCACCTGGCTGTACTCCCTCTCCTGTCCACCTGGCTCCATCCCTCCACCTGGCTCCATCCCTCCACCTGGCTACACCCCCCTCCTATCTACCTGGTTCCATTCCTCTACCCGGCTACACCCCCTCCACCTGGCTACATCCCCTCCTATCTACCTGGCTCCACCCCTCCACCTGTCTACACCCCCCTCCTGTCCACCGGGCTCCATACTCCCTCCACCTGGCTGACCCCTCTCCTGTCCACCTGGATATAGCCTCCCTCCACTTGGCTGCACCTCCTCTCCTGTCCACCTGGCTCCATTCCTCCATCTGTCTGCACCCCCCCTCCTGTCCCCCTGGCTGTACCCCCTCCTTTCCACCTGGCTGCACCCACCCTCTCCCGTCCACCTGGCTCCATCTCCTTACCTGGCTGACCCCCCATCCTGTCCACCTGGATCCATCCTCCCTCCACCTGCGTGCACCCCCCTCTCCTGTCCATCTGGCTCCATCCTCCCACCACCTGGCTGCCCCCCCTCTCCTGTCCACCTGGCTCCATCCTTCCACCTGGCTACACCCCCCTCCTATCCACCTGGCTCCATTCCTCTACCTGGCTACACCCCCTCCACCTGGCTAAACCCCCTCCTATCTACCTGGCTTCATCCCTCCACCTGGCTACACCCCCCTCCTGTCCACCTAGCTCCATCCCTTCACCTGGCTACACCCCCCTCCTGTCCACCTGGCTCCATCCTCCCTCCACCTGGCTGTCCCCCTCTCCTGTCCACCTGGCTCCATTCCTCCACTTGTCTGCACCCCCCCTCCCGTCCACCTGGCTCCATCCCCTCACCTGGCTACACCCCCCTCCTGTCCACCTGGCTCCATCCTCCCTCTACCTGGCTGCCCCCCTCTCCTGTCCACCTGGCTATAGCCTCCCTCCACCTGGCTGCACCTCCTCTCCTGTCCAACTGGCTCCATTCCTCCACCTGTCTGCACCCCCCCTCCTGTCTACTTGGCTGCACCCCCTCCTTTCCACCTGGCTGCACCCCCCCTCCCGTACACCTGGCTCCATCCCCTCACCTGGCTGACCCCCCCCCCTTTTGTCCACCTGGCTCCATCTTCCCTCTCCTGTCCACCTGGCTCCATCCTCCCTCCACCTGGCTGCACCCCCTCTCCTGTCCACCTGGCTCCATCCCTCCACCAGGAGTTCTGGTGCTAAAATTATTGAATTAATTTAGATTTTTTTGGGGGGGGGGGGGGGGCGCAAGTAGCCGATCTCGCCTAGGGTGCAAAATAGTCTTGCACCATCCCTGCTACTAAGACCTTGGTAATCTCAATTTATACTTCCATTCTCTGCATTCATGGTATGTGTTTATTACCATGTACTACCCAGAGGACCCCTACTACCTCTCATTTCTTTCTTCCCTATCTATTTTTTCTCCTACCTAAGATTACTATTTCTTTTATCTTCTTTACATCTTCTACTTTTTCCCCCCTATTCTCTCTCTCCTCTTTCAATTTACTCTTTATATAGTTCTGGTAGCAGAACTTTTATTTTCTTGGTTATCATTATACCAATTGTACATAGTTCCAATATGTAGTATAAGATTTACAATTCTATAATAAATAATTTTTTATTTTTTTTATTTTGTAAAAACGATACTTTTAAAACTAATTAAGAACTTTTTTTTTTATCTGAGGTCAACTTATATTAACCTGGTCTAAGTTGGTTTTATCCTATCTTATACAATGTATGACGCAATATTTTGAGTAGTTAGATCCATGCTACAATTGTTTCAGTTAAACTACTTTTAGTTTATGTTGGAACGACAACTCAATATAATTACCATATATGCAATATTTTCTTTTGCTGTCACCATATGTACCTATGTATACTAATTGTTAAAATTCAATAAACAAATTTGACAAAAAAAAAAATTGTGTTCTGGTATTAATAGAAATGACTTACATCACAACTGGGAAGTGGGAAAACTCATTACTAGTGTTAGTCAAACATGGTGAAGATTTTTCATCCCCAGCGGTATGTAAAGCAGTGAGAGGCACGCAGTGTACAGAAAGACAGGTGAACCATGAAGACATTTGCATGCACTTAAGAACATGAAAAATGAAAATCGCTTTCAGGTAGACCCCTCAATAAATTGCTTCTAAAAGCACTGAATCTATAAATATGTCTTGTTTTTTCCTTTTACAAAACAAAATTGTATACCCATTAATAACCGTTTGTTCCTGTGTGTATATCTCAGTTACTGTGAATAGCTGCAGATGACTCACTCAAGCTTTGGGCCCTGTTTAAATTGAGGTATTTATTAGGTAAAGGTTTATATGGACATCATAGTTATTGTGGTCTTAGCTAGAGTTGCTTCCTGTCGACGTGACCTCATACAGACGTCAGCCTTATTTTTAGCACCGTGCTCCGGCACACCATTAGCCTCATGTCATGTGAGTGCCATTACCTGTCTGGATGCTTAGGTGCTGTTTGCCAATGGCTACCAGCTCAGACAAGCTACACACAACGGGTATTGATTCACAATTGCTCAACAGCAATTATCACAAAATACACAATGTGCTCAGCTTTCCAAGACTGAAAAGAACAGAGGACTAGGCTTATTTACAGTCCTAGGTCACTGTAAATAGATTTGAACACCATCTGAGGTCATGTTTATATGTCTCATATTATCCAAGCATAGCTAATTCTATGTTTGGCTGTCTTATGGACCTTTCGGTCTATTTGTGAGTGAGTCTTTCTGCTATCTATTAATTTGTCAATATTTCTTGAAAAGATTTACAAGCTAGGTATATTTTATGATCAGTGGTGAAGTGTTAGGAGTTGCAGGGGACAATCTGTATCTTGGTTTAATGTGGCAGTGACCAATCTTAAACTCTTCATAGATGTATAGAACTTTGGTCGGTTCAGCAGGGATCATCCAAATTTCCATTCATTAAAAGTTGATCTAATTATGAACTCCCACAAATGGACTTGTTGGATACATTTTTGTTTGATCACCGCTGCAGCCGATTGTGTGGACGGGGGAATCTGTCCATTTTTTTGGCAAGCCAGCTGTTTGATCAAAAAATAACAGCAATTCCAGCTTTAGGTCTCCCTTCACACCTGGCCATCTTGCTGTGGTGTGTAAAGCCCAGTACACACTATTAGTTTTTTCTTCCTTCAACCACGTGGGTTGAACGGAAAAAAAAACTGTCAGCTCTGGTCAGAGTCTTAGTACTAACCATGTGAGGTTAGTTCAATGATCTCCCCCACTGAGCTGTCGTGTTCTGACAGGGGGATGCCCCCCCCTCACGCCAGAACACTGAACGCTGATCATGAGCTGGTGTTCCAGCATGCATGCCCAACAGACCGACTTGGTCTGTCGGATGTGCCTGCTGGAAAACCAGCTCCTGATTGGGGCCGAATGTCAGCCATTTTTTTTTAACCGGTCGTTGTCTCCCGACATTCAGCCTGAGTGTACCCCACTTTAATGTTCATGCAATATTTCGCACATCAACATGCGTTGCATTAGGGTACTCCATTCATTTGACCTGCACTATTTTTTCCAGTGCAATGAACTGCAATATATGGTAGTGCATTACTGTGTGTTGTGGTTCACTGCGATGCAGGTGTGTTTAAAGTGCATTGATGCGTTAAGGCAGCGATGTTCAAATGGAAAATTATAGAGGGCCTCAAGTGCAGCCTCTGATACATTTTTACACCTCAACACCCAAAAATGTTGTTCCTTCTGCATTTTTTGCAGTGTATCGCATTGCACACCAAAGAAGTTGGAGTACAATTACCCCCAGTATTGCTGTCAGTGGACCCAATAATAACCCCAACATTGGTTTTAGTGGCCGCAGTAATAATCTCACAGCAGTGGTGCCAGTGGATGCAATATTAATATTCAGCAATGGTATCAGTGGATGCAATAATAGCCCCCAGCTTTGGTGTCAGTGAATGCAGTAATAGCCCCGAGCACTGCTGTCAGTGGACACAATAATAACCCCCAACATTGGTATCATTGAGTGCAATAATAACCCCCAGCACTTGTGTTAGTGGATGCAGAAATAACCCCAGCATTGGCATAAGTGGATGCAACATTAACCTCCAGCATAGGTGTCGGTAAATGTAATAATAGCCTTCAGTGCTGGTGTCATCAAACACAATAATGTCCCCCAGCATTGGTGTCAGTGGACACAATTTGAGTGATCATTTCAATGTCATAAAACTCTGAAGCAGCCAAGATTGCCAGCAAAATTGGTCAGGTTCCAGTCCTGCTGCCCACCTCCACCCTTTTAGGATATACAGTACCCAGCATGGATCTACCTGCACTTACTAGAAATATGAACACTGACATAGTTTGTTTCAGAATTTAGTTTTCGTCTGAAAAATAAATTTATTTAGTTACTCCCGAAATTCATTTTTTTTATTTTGTTACATTAAAAAATGCATTCGTCTAAAAATCCGAATGAATTAAGGTTTAATCTGTCAACTGAAGGCTTATGGTGTCTGTCAAATGTTCTAATGCCGCGTACACATGATCTGAATTCCGGCCAGAAAAAGACCAATGAGAGCTTTTCATCTGAAAATGCGACTGTGTATGCTCCATCGGAATTTAGCTGTCCGAATTTACGCCAAGCAAAAAATTGATAGCATGTTCTCAATTTTCCCGACAGAAAAACTTTCGGAAATTCCGATCCTGTGTATGCAATTCCGACACGCAAAAACTCATGCATGCTCAGATTCAACTAGGAGATGGAAGCTATTGGCTACTGGGTATTGAACTTCCTTTTTCTAGTCCTGTTGTACGTGTTGTACGTCACCGCATTCTTGATGGTCGAAATTTGGTGTGACCATGTATATGCAAGACAGCTTGAGCGAAATCCCTTCGGAATTCCGTCGGCAAAACCATCAGAGCTTTTTCCGACCAAAATTTCCAATCGTGTGTACGTGGTATAAGAAGAATCGACGAAGCAGCAAAACTGTACAATGCCACAATCATACATTTCCGGTCTAATGCTCCACCCACAAGCTATAGTAGAATTGTAATGTTGTATGACTAGTAATAATTATATTTATTAATTATTATTACTAGTCAACCAACATTACAATTCTACTAGAGCCTATGGGTGGAGCATTTGACCATAAATGTCCGCTCGCTTTGACTGCTTCGATGAATCTTCATGACGAATCGTTTCTCTCTATGTCGAATAATCTTGGACTAATAGAGTTAGGTTAGGCACATTCAACCACAGGTACGATAGACCCAGATCACTATTGTCTCCGTCATGTTGAATCTTCTATCTATATCGAACTGTTGTCGCAACAAAAGGAAAATAAAGCATTTTTTATGTCTGATCTTTTGGATTTCGGATTCTGTGCATTCTTTATCGTTTGTTAAAGCAAACTGAAAATTCGGATGAAAATGCATTCAGATGAAAACGAATGCACATGTCTAGCACTTAGATGATAAGTACTGCTTTTCTATCAAGGACTGTTTTGTGCATAAGTATCTGCTGGTACCACGAGAGCTAAAGACATTGGACGTGAATTATTTAACAAATACTTAAGACACTTTGAATGCATTTTGCCACAATGCACAAGACTTTATATGCCTATATTGCTCATGTTTTATTACATATGTGGAACCGTGCATAAGTGTCCGCTGGCATTGAGAGAGTAAAAGGGATGTATATTGTTTGCCTGATGAGCTTCCTAGATACCTGCAACATGCTTTACTTCAACATATAAGATCCTACATGCTTATACAGCCTTATCTTCTTCACTGCATATGGGACAGTATATATTTGAATATGCTGCCATGCTGCAGCTAATTTATCAATGAGTGTGACACCTACACTATTGAGAAGGTGAATGGACATTATGCTTGTTGAGTGGTTACTCTTGCGAAGGAGGGAGTGTGTGTCATTGTAAGTGATCTACACTAAAATTTCCTCTGGACCAGGAGTATTCCGCACTTCAGCCAAAGACACTTTGCCATAAGAATCTGTGTGAGGGGGGTTATATGGATTACACAAATATGGATAAACTCTAATTCTTTGCCTCCTCTAGACCACAACAGATGAATCCAGACATATTCATTGCAAACCTAATCTTCAAATACATTATCTTGCAAAAACATAGACTCAATTTATTACCAGTTCTCTCTCAGATGCCATAAGGTTAAGGGCTAAAAACTTATATAAAAGGGCCAATTTGCTCAAGGTGGAGCTAGGCAAACACTCCAAACGTGGAACTATTATTTACATTTTGTAGATGTTTTATGCTTGGCTCTCACATTGAAATACCAGATCTTTGCCTGGGTGGTTATCTACAGTATACTTATTAAATCACTGCAATATAGAAATACGCGTATTTCACTTTTTAAGCAGTTTGGTATATATTAATGAGGTAAATTGAAGGAGCTAGGGCAGCGGGACATTTTTTAGTATATTCCTGTGTTTAGTGTTGAATTTGTGCCATTTATGTATTTTAATATAAAGAATAAAGATATTAATTTGAATGCAGTTGGGAGTTGTCATGCATCTACATACAGTATATATATCATATATATTTCAATTTTTTCTTTTAAATAAGCCTAATTCTCTCCAATGCATAGAGTTTGTGATAAAGACAAGTAAAGGAGGGGCTGAGCCCATATAGATTGACTGTGGAGTTTTTGTAGTATTATATTTTTGTGGAGGGCTCCCCTACCAATTTGGAAGGAACCCGGACTTGTAGGTTTTTGTTGTGTGTTTTTTTATATAGGACGCAATAATAGCCACAAGAACTGGCGTCAGTGGACACAATAATAACCCCCAGCACTGTTGCACGTGTACACAATATTTGCCCTCAGCATTGGCGTCATTGAATATAATAATGGCCTCCAGCACTGGTGTCAGTGTATGCAATCATAGCCCCCAGCATTGGTCTCACTGAACGCAGTAATAACCCCCAACATAAAGTATCAAAAGAAAACAATACTAACCCCCAATATTGCTGTCACTGGATGCTATTATAACCCCCAGCACTAGTGTCAGTGTTTAAGCAATATTAGCCGCAGCATTGGTGACATTCAACACAATAATAACCCTCAGCACAGGTATCAGTGGATGCAATATTAAACCCCAGTATTGGTGTCAGTGAATGCAGTAATAGAGCCCAGCATTGGTGTCAGTATTATTACCTTTGGTGGTCAGTGGCTGTGAAGATTAACCTCCCTTGCATTGATGATCAGTAGCAGTGAAATTCAACCCCCCCTGCATTGGTGACCAGTGGTAGTGAAAGTTAACCCCCCACATTCATTACTGGTCAAGGAAGTTTATTTGACCCTACTCCCCCTTGGCATTGGTGGGCAACCCCTCCAATTGGAGATAATTTATCCATCACACACTCCTATGCCTCTTGTTCCCCAGGCTGGGACATTAATTGTACTGTAGGTGGAGATAACCCCCCCCCCCCCACATACACACACACACACTGTACAGTGTCTGTCCTGCACCCAGCTGCCTGCTGCCACTCTACTCTGTGTCTGGTGGCCAACAGCCCTTAGGCCATGTGTTTGGCGCCAGGGTATAAAGGTATGTATTTCTAGATAAATAAATAATCTTTATAATAAAAAAAATATTTTTGGATTGCACTAAAGCCAGAAACAGAGTATTCTTGCTTACTACAGAGCAACACAATTAGTAGTAGTTGCTTTTACCAACTAGTTCAGTGATATGTTAAACATCTGGACTGCCACTCGAATGATGTCTGAACTGCCTCACAGCCTGCCTGGTCAAATGGCTGTAAGACTGTCAAAACTCAGCAGACAATTTGGAGAGGAGAGATGGTGATGTCTTGAAAAAATTTATTGAAAAAGATACAAATCATTCTATGAATGGCAGAGGTGCAATCCGAGTGACCACTCTGTGTACAGTTTACAGCGTGGATGCAACTCTCAAAGAGAATCCAGAAGATCATGGTTCTCACTGTATGTAGCACCGACTACTACATTGATTTACAGCATCCCATTAGTCCTCTGGATATCAGCTATAGATACTTACATCAAGACAAGGTCGCAGAATATAAATATACAAAAATATAATTCAGCTTTTAGGTCCACTGTACACATGAAGAGAGGTGACCAAGCAAATATGCACAACAGTGGCCACTGGCAAATACAATGATTGGGTCTGGCTCCATTAAAAGGGGAAACTGATCTAAAACTCGGGTTGCCAGTTCACTAGCTCTTGTGTGCATATTGCCTTTCTTAGATTGAGATTTTGCCAGCTTCAAGCTCTGAGGAAAATGCACTTACAAAGTGGACAGTCTTTTTGCCTTTAGTAAATCACCCACATTATGACACCTAACTTAGACTCTGTTTCACTATTCTGCTATAAAGCACACACCAGTTGTCCCTTGGCGCTGACTATAGCCAGCTGGAATGGCAGTAGTAACATTTACTGTATGTGTGTATTCCCTGTGGCATAGTTCTACTCATAGCTCTACTCATTCATAATTTCCTGAGGAGTGGCACCATAAGCATAAAATGTATGTGAATTGTGGGTGTTATAGTTAAAGAGTGGTGTAGCCTCGGGTGGGCTGGCTGGAGGAGAGAGTGGCCCTCTATGCGGATGATCTTCTGCTTTTTTTAAATGATCCTGGTGACTCTCTGCGGGGTGCACTTGGAATCATGGATGCCTTCTCTGCCTTCACTGGGTTGAGGGTGAATTGGCATAAATCTCAGCTCTTTCCGGTGGACGAGGGGGCCAGGACCTCACCATCCTCCACCACGCTTCAATGGGTGGATAGGTTTACCTATTTGGGTATTGTCATTTCAAGAGAGACCAAGGACTTTGTCCGGCTCAATCTTGAACCTGTTCTGATAGAAATCAAGCCCAAATTAAAGGCTTGGGGCAATCTCCCCCTCTCTCTTATTGGCCGCATAAACCTTCTTAAAATGAAGGTCCTTCCCAAACTTACATACATATTTAGGAACTCCCCACAATGGCTGACTAAAGCCTTCTTTAACTCCCTGAAACAACTTTTTCTCTCCTTCATCTGGGGACCCAAGTCCCCCAGATTCAAATACACCACGCTCACCAGGCCTGTGGGCAGTGGAGGGTTAGCTCTTCCCGACTGTCACAAATATTTCCTAGCTACCCAGCTTGTAACCGTCCACTGGTGGCTGCAGCCGGACCTGACCAATTCTGCGACGGTCTTGGAGGCAGCTATAGTGGGGTCTCTGGAGGCCTTAAGGGGGTTGGTTTTCAGGGGCCCAAAAATGCCTCAATGCCTCACCCCTTCTATGCGCACCACTTTAAGGGCGTGGAGGGCGGGAGAGGCACTGAGGGCGTCCCTGCCGAACTCCTGGTCTCCTCACACCCCCCTTGGCTGAATCCTGGCCTTCCGCAGTTTAATACCATCCCGGACCCTCAGGCCTGGGCCAAGTGTAAGATACTGACGCTCGAACATGTCGTTATCAACGGGGAACTTGCTCCCTTTCATATCCTGCGTGACAAATTTAATGTGCCTACATGGGCCCACTTCCGTTATCTTCAAGTCGCGCATGCTTATCGCTGTCAATTTTTGGGACAACTGGTCGTACTGGAGTACTCTGAGCTTGAGTCCATCCTTCGGGTAAAAGACCTGGAGAAACCCATGTCTCAGATTTACAGGTCTCTACTGGTTGCTGCCGTCCCCGAGCTGTCCTCCCTCCGCAGGAAATGGGTGGTGGACATACCGGAGTTGGATGACGATGACTGGAGGGAGATTTGGGATTTTCCGTTCTCCCCTTTGGTTTCAGCCAGGGACAAATTGGTCCAATACAAAATTGTACATAGAGTCCACTACACGCCCCACAGACTGCACAAGATGTCGCAGACGCACTCCCCGGAGTGCTGGCGCTGCTCCTATCAGCCGGGAGACTTCATTCACATTTTCTGGGCTTGCCCAGCGATTGTATGCTTTTGGAAAGAGGTTCTCCTGGTGATAGTTAAGACCACTGAGGTTAATATTCCTTGCGATCCTAAATATTGCCTGCTGGGGCTGGTGGAACAAATGTCGATCCTCAGGGCTAGGAAAACACTCATATCCCTGTTTCTCTACTATGCACGCAAGGCCATCACCATGCCTGGAAACAATCGTCTCCCCCCTCTATAAAATTCTGGAAAAACCTGGTGAACGCTAGCTTACCCCTCTATAGGGCCACCTACTTCAACAGGGGTTGCCCACAGAAATTTGAGAAGGTGTGGAACTGCTGGCTGGATGATAACACAACGGCAACGGATGTAGTAAATAACCCATAGTTCGGTATGGATGTAGTATGGTTATAGGCTGACCCACCTGCTCTTATGACACTTTATCCGGTCATTTTAATACTTAGCACGAATTATCCTACAATATCCTCTCCCCACAGTGGGGTATAGATAGGCAAGTTTATGTTTGTGTTCATTTGCCCTGTTGCGGTCGGTTGCCGCATCAGAGGCAGGATATATGTTTTGTAATGTGCTTTGTTGTGGCCTGTTGCCGCATTTGGAAGTTTACCCCTGTGTGGGAAATGTTTGGCCCCTGCGTGGGCGATTTTGTATGACACTGAAAATTCAATAAAAAAAAGATAAAAAAAAAAAAAAAAAGAGTGGTGTAGCCAAGGAACTTCTGATTTGACATTTATCTGATCAACCAATCAGTTTCCTCTACATTTTATTGGATGATAATAGTGTGTATATCAGTGGAAGTTGAACTGGCTAAAATTATGAAAGAACTAACTTTCTATTCTGAAGGGTTTCTTCTCATTTTATTATTTTAAATACCGTATATTTGGGGGCGCATGCGCGGCGCGATGCGGGGCAGACATGCCTGAGTTCAGCTCCGTCTGACCCGGTCTGTCAAGCCAGATTTCCCAGGGCATTTCATCTCGGTCCCGGCCGAAAACTACTCAGCACCCCTGCGGAACACACCAGCACATGCCAAACCGAAAAAAACGGAGGATTAGCCGCTCCAAACACACCACAAACTATCTTCTAACCATGGAGAAGCCTCAGGCTAAAAAGCTCCAAGATGGCGCCGGCTCCTCCGTGATCTCCGGCCTCCCCACGCCGGCACAGCACACAGCTCCTAACAGTGAGTACAGCTCTCCTCTATCCAAAGCTGACCTGGATGAAAGCCTAACAGCTATTTATGAAAAACTAGCTGACAAAATACAACATGAACTGCATAAAACTACCAGTGCTCTCACACAAGAGATTGCTAACATAGGCAGCCGCACTGACATTTTAGAAACTAAACATGACGAACTCTCTCTCTCCCACAATGATCTCAGGAAAGATTATGAAACCCTGGCCGACAGCTTCGCATTTATGCAGGCTCAAATGGAAGATTTAGACAACAGAAACCGACGCAACAATATTAGGGTTCGCGGTATCCCTGAGTCGGTCACCGACCTTGCCCCTACTATCTCTAAACTCTTCCATAATCTACTACCAGATAAACAAATATCTGTATTTACCTATGACAGAATTCACAGGGCCCTCCGCCCTAAACCAACACCTGACAAACCTCCACGTGACATCATCATGTGTATGAAAGACTTCCTACTAAAAGAAGAGGTCATGCGTGCTTCCAGAAATACCCCAAATATTGTCTTTGAGGGTCACAGGATACAGATTTACCCAGACATATCTCCAGCTACACTTGATAGGAGACGCAGGATGAAAGAGGTCACCTCAATTCTACAAACTGCTAGAATAAGATATTGCTGGGGCTTCCCCTTTACATTGACAATATTACACAATGACTCAACCTACTCTGTCTACAACATCATTGAAGGAAAAGAACTCCTAGTCAAACTCGGCCTTTTGGACCCCGAGCCTCCCGCCAGACCTATTTCCACCCCACGTTCTTCGCCGATCTGGTCAACACCAGCTTCACGGCGCACTCAACGGAGTCAAGTAAGATGGCGTCAATCCCCCCAGGACTAACCCCTTTCTTCATTCGAGAGTTGTCAACCTTTTACCATATCCATGGTTGCTGTTGGAATCTCAACCAAGTTAACTAAAGTTCTTTGCTGGTTTTTACATATACTTAAAAACTGAGAGAGGAGAAGTCAAGTCATCCCCCCTTCTTTCCTTTTTTAATTTAATTCATTTTATTTTTATTTTTTTTCTCATAACCTGAACACCACTCAGTTAACTTCATAATCACCAAAACATGATATTGAACTCCCACACCCTATGTTTCTTATTTTGTTGTTATTTGGCCCCTACGGCCCAGTTTAAAAAATGCATTAATATTGTTTGTAGCTTTACATTGGTACAATGGTTCTACCTCACCATTACTTCTGTGATACCTCCCAACCTCATCTCATATCACACTATCCCCAACACTCGCACAAGATCCATCTTATCTAACTATCTCCGAATCGTGGGTTACTCTTACGATACACTCACACCACCTAAACTCCTACTTATCCCTTTTCAACGGACAATTAGTTCACCCTATGTCACCTCTATCAGTAATATACCTCTAACATATCTTACTCAATTCCTTCCCAATGGGCCTTAGAATACTTTCACACAATGTCCAAGGCTTCAATTCCCCTCAAAAACGCAAAAAAGCCTTTCAACATTATAAAAGACTAAAGGCCGATATTATCCTCATGCAAGAAACACACTTTTCAGCTACAAATCACCCGAAATTCTTTGATAAATCTTACAGCCAACTATACTTTACCACATTCCACAACAAAACTAGAGGGGTTGCCATATTTATTCGCAACTCTATCATTTTTGATATCCAAAACATTTATAAGGATGAAGATAGCCGCTTCATCATTATAAAGGGGAAGATTAACAATCGCCTTATTACAATTTCATCACTTTATGCCCCAAATGAATCCCACCATTCATTTTTTTCCAAATTTTTTGACACCCTGGAAAAATTCAACTCCCCGCACTTGATTCTAGCTGGAGACTTCAACCTAGCTGCTCACCCTGCTTTGGATAGAAGCCATATTGCACCATCGTCTAAAACCTTTTCTAAATTTATGAATAGAACTCTCAACGGTATGCAAATGATTGACGCATGGAGAGCCCATAACATCGGCATTAGAGAATACACCCACTACTCTCATCCTCACAACTGTTATGCCCGTCTCGATTACATATATTGCACACCTATCCTGCTCGTCAATTCATCCAAAGCACTTATCCATTCCTGCCCATGGTCCGATCATAATATTGTCTCAATTGACTTCTCATACATAGGTTTGCCCCCAACCCCCTTCAACTGGCGTCTAAATGATTCACTACTAACAGACCCCTCTAACATCCAAAAGATCTCTACTCATATCGAAAACTACTTCCTTGACAATTCCACGGACGATATATCCCCCACAACTCTCTGGTCGGCACACAAAGCGGTTTTAAGGGGCCACCTCATACACATAGCTGCAACTAAAAATAAAGAAAGACTTACAACAATAAAGTGCCTTACCAAAGATCTAGACCTCTTATACAAAAAGATAAATTTTTCACCATCACAAGAAATTAATCGTCAGATTCAAGAAAAACGTCAACAACTTGACACAATACTATCTGCAAATACTGAAAAAGCCCTAAGATATTCTAAGGCTAAATTCCTACTGCATGGCAATTCCACATCTACAATGTTTGCTCGTAAACTCAAACAAGAAATTAACCCACCACACCTATATAAATTACGCGACAATAAGGGCAACCTGGTTACACACCCCCAAGAAGTTCTAGAAATTTTCACGTCTTTCTATAAAAATCTACTCTCTGACCCAAGCCCCCATTCTCAAACCCCACCCTCTGACTGGTTAAACAACCTACACCTCCCATCCCTTACAAATGATCAAATTAAATCATTAAATGACCCTTGCACGGTTCCCGAGATTACAAAAATCATCAAATCCCTCAAAACGACCACGGCCCCAGGTCCTGATGGCTACACATCCTCTTACTACAAAAAGTTTACTCCCCTCTTAGCTCCTAAATTAACCAACCTATTCAATTATATTCTCCAGGGTAACCAGTTTCCTGAAGAAATGCTCCTAGCCAACATGTCATTGATCCCCAAGCCACACAAAGATCACACCCTTCCACAGAACTTTCGTCCAATATCTGTTCTAAACAACGACCTTAAAATTTTTGGCAGACTGTTAGCCGATAGACTTGCAGCAGTCATTAACAATCTCATTCACATAGACCAGACTGGATTTATTCCCAACCGACAAATAGTAGACAACATTAGACTTGTCACCAATATCATACAAGATGCCAACCTCCACTCTAAACCAGTTTGTCTCCTTAGCCTAGACATTCATAAGGCATTTGACAGCGTCAACTGGCCCTACCTTAATTATCTCCTCCCCAAATTTGGAATCCCTGACAAATTCTTACACGGCTTTAACGCTCTCTACCATTCCCCATATACTAGGATCAAAATACCTGGCATGAACTCCAAATTTTTCCCACTTAGTAGGGGCACTAGACAGGGCTCCCCTTTATCCCCCCTTTTATTCGCCTTAGCTATGGAACCCCTTGCCCAAGCATTAAGAAATAACATCAACATTAAAGGGTACACCAAAGGCCCCCATGAATTTAAGATAAGTTTATACGCCGACGATGCCTTATTATTTCTATCTGACCCTCTCATTTCTATACCTAACCTTCTCTCTGAACTAAAGAACTTCCAAAAACTCTCGGGTTTAAGTATCAATATCAGCAAATGTTCAGCCCTACCCATTAACATCCCCCAAAACATTTTACATCTTCTACAACAAAACTTCCCATTCTCGTGGACCACAAGTTCCTTCAGGTACCTCAGTATCCATATCTCTCCCTCATTCAAATCCCTTTACAAGGAGAACTACCCCCCATTATTTTCCCACATTAGCTCCCTACTCAATAAATGGTCCACCTACCATATCTCCTTCCTAGGCAGAATCTGTGCCATTAAGATGTCCATAGTCCCTAAACTTTTATATTATTTCAGAGCCCTCCCCATAAACGTTCCCAAAACTAGAATTCAATCCCTCCAAAGAGAATTAAACAAATTTATATGGGCAAACAAAAAACCTAGATGTAGCAACTCCCTTATGCACAGACCACAATGCCTTGGCGGTCTAGGCCTTCCAAACATTTGGCACTACTTCCTCGCTGCCAAGCTCTCACAAATTTCCCAATGGCATGCCCCTACCTATAATATCCCATGGAAAATATTTGAATCATCCTCAATCTTTCCTCTATACATACAAGGTCTTTTATGGTCCGATCAATGCAATTTTCGCAATTTAAACAAAGCCAACATGATTGTCGCTCAACTGTTTCAAATTTGGGCAAAGATCAAAGTCCCATTTAACCTTGCCTCTGCCACTCCCCCACTAGCCTCATATTTAGGGGACATTAGATTTTCACAATCAAATGATGTTCATAATCAATTTGTATTATGGTCCAATAATAAACTCACCAAATTGGGTTCCTTTATCTATAAATCAACTTTTCCGACATTTAACACACTTCAACTAAAATTCAACCTACCCCAATCTGAACTTAAACATTATAATCAAATAAAACAATTCTTTTCCCTTCACTACACCCTACAAACCCTCTCTTCGGAGACACTCTTTGAACATATCTGCATACACGAGACAGAGGTCTCATCTCACAACTCTATAGCCTTTTAAACTCCATCTCTATCCCGGAAAAATCTGCCCCAATGCTACACTGGGAAGAGGAACTTAACTGTACATTTACCCCTGAAGTATGGAACGATATGATTGGTAATCTCCAAAAAAGCAATAGTGCGATTGCCTTTAGAGAAACCCCTCTCAAGCTATTCTCAAGATGGTATATGACCCCTACCAAAATTCACTCCTTTTACCCCGAAGCATCCCCTAACTGTTTTAGAGGATGCACAGAACCAGGCACATTTGCACACATTTTTTGGAGTTGCTGCCATCTCAAACCCATCTGGCAAGCAGCTACTACCAGATTAGAACTATCCTCCAAACACAAAATCTCCCTCACACCACAAATATGCATATTGTATGCCAATGTTCCAAACACTCCAATACCCTGTACTAGACTGCTTCATTCATTAATTAGCTCGATACAATGGATGATAGCACTCAATTGGAGAACTAGTTCTCTTCCTTGGCTGCAAGTTTTGAATCGTATGGAGATGCTCAAGATCTCAGAAAGGATCTACCACACCCTACGTGATAGCATGCATATCTTTAACAACAAGTGGAAATACTGGTCCTTGCCCTAATTACTTATTATTATTCCCCCCTGATTTTGCCTTTTGCGGGTTAACGCTGGTATTTTGGGCATCCTCTCTAGGAACCATCCATAGACTAGCAAATCTCTTAAATGTATCACTTTATCTATTTTATCTAAGAATTGTACCATTCGCTTATCGTTTAAATCCCAATTTGTACTGTTATTTTTTACTCTATCCATTTTGAAACTCTATATTATGCATTATATTTGTACATTCTAACTGTCAAATAAAACTTTTGTAAACAAAAAAAAGAAATACCGTATATTTTACTGGACTTGCCACCTGTTCTGGAATCAAATTTTGTACTATATGACAACAAGCCCCTGCTGCCATAATCATATACCCCCAGGGTGGAATGCCCATGATGGCCATGGCTCACATGAAGTGAGATATATGATGATGTGATGAACTCAGAATGGGAGCCATGGTTAGAGGTGAGCATTGTAGTCAAATCAGATATTTTCTTTTTATATAGCTCCTGAGCCACTGATCTTAACTTTATCGACAAAAGGTAGATGTGGGCTCCTTCTACCCTAGAGGGATGTTGTTAAACCTGAAGTGGAGAGGAGCCATTTAGAAATAAACCTGCTTACCAAGAATACCATTAGGATAACATAATGGCTGAAATAAAAATGGTTGAGTAATGGCTCTCAGCTCTTTACTTTGTAAATCGGTATTAACTTTGGATTAGTTTAAATAGAGAAATATGTAACTTTCTGAATTCTTTCTTCATTAAACAGACCATACATGGTGCTTGGGACACAGCATCCAACAAACAATTCCAAGACAGCTAGTTCTGACAGTTTCCAGGCTTTTCCATTGTATAAATACAGCTCATGTAATCTAATGTGTTTTGTAAACTAATGTGTTGGAGAAAACATAATACAATACTAAAATGCTGCAATAGATGAACCCATCTGATTGTACCATGAAATTGTACCATTAAACATGTTACTCGTTTTTTAAGGTTTTGCATATACATACAAAATTAATTATTAAGGACAAAAAAATTACAAAACTTGCATATAATAGACAGGTGTACTGCAACTAAGGGGAGCGAGGACATTACAAATCCTGAGGGCTACACAAAGCCTTACAACTAAAAATAAGTACGTAAACCCAGAATGTACTCATACACACATGCCTACACACACACACCAGCTCCGCAATCCCCTATATACATATGCACAGTCAGGCCCGGACTGGGACAAAAAATAGGCCCGACATTTTGAATTGAGCAGCCCATGACATGTTAACTGGCCCCTTCCCCACTCTCCACCCTGACAGATCCCCCAGGAGAGGGGAGGGGGGAACCCGGCAGAGGGGTGGGGGGTTAGGGGGGACCAGGAAAGAGCATGGGGGTGGAGTGCACAGGGAGAAACCTTGATAACAAGGGGTGGGGCGAGAGCACAGGGGAGAGGTAGAAAACACAAGAAGAAAGAGTAGATCACAGGGGGTCCCGGAGAGCATGGGGGGCTGGAGAGGGGGGCTGGAGAGCTCAGGGGTGGGGGGTTGGAGAGCACAGGAGGAAGTAATAACATGGGGTGGGGTGGAGAGCACAGGGGGAAGCAAAAACATGGGTTGGGGCGGAGAGCACAGGGTGGGGTGGAGATCACTGGGAGGTGAAGAACACAGGGAGGGCAGGAGAGCAAGGGGGTCGGTGGAGAGCACAGGGGAGGGCAGAGATCCCTTTGAGGAGGTGGACAACACTGGGGGGGCTGGAGAGAACTGGGTGGAGGCGGACAACACTGAGGGGAGGCGGAAAACACAGGGGGAAGCGAAGAGCACGGGGGGGGGGGCTGGAGAGCACTGGGGTAGCTGAAGAGCACTGGGGGTGAGGCAGAGAGCAGGGAGGAGGTGGACAGCACAGGGGGATGGTGGAGAGCATGGGGGGAGGTGGAGAGCACTGGGAGGCTGAGAGCCAGGGGAGGTAGAGAACACGGGGGGCAGCAGAGAGCATAGGGGGATGTGGAGAGCATAGGGGTGGCGGGGAGAATGGGAGGAGCTGGAAAGCATGGTCGGAGCTGGAAAGCATGTGGAGGCTGAGAGCCAGGGGGTAGAAAACGGGGGTGGAAAACATGGGGGGATGTGAAGAGCACAGGGGGTGGTGAAGAGCAGGGGGGGAGGTGGAAAGCACAGGGGGCTGATGGAGAGCACAGGGGGGCAGCAGAGAGCCAGGGGAGATGTGGAGAGCACAAGGGGGCAGTGGAGAGCATGGGGAGGTAGAGAGAACTGGGGGGCGGCAGAGAGCATAGGGGAATGTGGAGAGAACTGGGGGGCAGTGAAAAGCATGGGGGATGTGGAGAGCACGAGGTGGGGCAGCAGAGAGAATGGGGGAGTTGGAAAGCACAGGGGGCAGCGGAGAGCATGGGGGGAGGCAGAGAGCACAGGGGGGTGGTGAAGACCATGGGGGGAGGTGGAGAACATGAGGGGGCAGTGGAGAGCATAGGGGAGGTGGAAAGCACAGGGGAGTGGTGGAGAGCATGGGGGGAGGTGGAGAGCACAGCATGGGGGGAGGTGGAGGGCACAGGGGGGTGGCGGAGAGCATGGGGGGATTTTTCAGTGTGTCTAAATATTTCAAAGAGCAACATGTGCAAATATATGTCTGCTTTGTACTCAAGATGTCCCAATTCTCTCTTGTAAACCTCCTCTTACACCTTGTTCTTTTGAATATCTTGGATACTCTGGCTCCCATAATGTTGCCTTCTGCTGCACTGCAGCTATCAGGTTACTATCAGTCACTTCTCTGGCCATGATGTCCCTCTATGAAACAGTGGCAAGAAGAAACAATAGAAACACAGCAGCAACTCTTGTTCGGTATCTTGCCAGGTCACTGGTCATTTCCTTCCCAAGCAGGATTTATGCAAAAATAAATACCATTTATATTTTCTTTCACTTTTGGACCAAGATTAAATTCATGCATAGCACATCTACAAATGTTTGTACAAGCTTTTACATGTGTACCATGTACAGTGGTGTGAAAAAGTGTTTGCCCCCTTCCTCATTTCCTGTTCCTTTGCATGTTTGTCACACTTAAGTGTTTCAGAACATCAAACCAATTTAAACAATAGTCAAGGACAACACAAGTAAACACAAAATGCAATTTGTAAATGAAGGTGTTTATTATTAAAGGTGAAAAAAAAATCCAAACCATCATGGCCCTGTGTGAAAAAGTGATTGCCCCCTAAACCTAATAACTGGTTGGGCCACCCTTAGCAGCAACAACTGCAACCAAGCGTTTGCGATAACGTGCAATGAGGCTTTTACAGCGTCCTGGAGGAATTTTGGCCCACTCATCTTTGCAGAATTGTCCTAATTCAGTTACATTAGAGGGTTTTCGAGCATGAACGGCCTTTTTAAGGTCATATCACAACATCTCAATAGGATTCAGGTCAGAACTTTGGCTAGGCCACTCCAAAGTCTTCATTTTGTTTTTCTTCAGCCATTCGGTGGTGGACTTGCTGGTGTGTTTAGGATCATTGTCCTGCTGCAGAACCCAAGTTCGTTTCAGCTTGAGTACACGAACAGATGGTCGGACATTCTCCTTCAGGATCTCTTGGTAGACAGCAGAATTCATAGTTCCTTTTATCACGGCAAGTCTTCCAGGTCCTGAAGCAGAAAAACAGCCCCAGACCATCACACTACCACCACCATATTTTACTGTTGGTATAATGTTCTTTTTATGAAATGCAGTGTTCCTTCTACGCCAGATATACTTGGACACACACCTTCCAAAGAGTTCCACTTTTGTCTCATCGGTCCACAGAATGTTGTCCCAAAAGTCTTGGGGATCATCAAGATGTGTTGTGGAGAAATTGAGACGAGCTTTGATGTTCTTTTTGCTCAGCAGTGGTTTTCTCCTTGGAACTCTGCCATGCAGGCCATTTTTGCCCAGTCTTTTCCTGATGGTGGAGGCATGAACGCTGACCTTAACTGAGGCAAGTGAGGCCTGCAGTTCCTTGGACGTTGTTGTGGGGTCTTTTGTGACCTCTTGGATGAGTCGTCGCTGCGCTCTTGGGGTAATTTTGGGCGGCCGGCCACTCCTGGGAAGGTTCACCACTGTTCCATGTCTTCGCCATTTGTGGATAATGGCTCTCACTGTGGTTCGCTGGATTCCCAAAGCTTTGGAAATGGCTTTATAACCCTTTCCAGACTGATAGATCTCAATTACTTTCTTTCTCAATTGTTCCTAAATTTCTTTGGGTCTCGGCATGATGTGTAGCTTTTAAGGATCTTCTGGTGGACCTTACTGTGTCAAGCAGCTCCTATTTAAGTGATGCCTTGATTGTGAACAGGTGTGGCAATAATCAGGCCTGGGTGTGGCTAGAGAAATTGAACTCAGGTGTGGACAACCACAGTTATAGTATGTTTTAACAAGGGGGGCAATCACTTTTTCACACAGGGCCATGATGGTTTGGATTTTTTTTCACCTTTAATAATAAACACCTTCATTTACAAATTGCATTTTGTGTTTACTTGTGTTGTCCTTGACTATTGTTTAAATTGGTTTGATGTTCCGAAACACTTAAGTGTGACAAACATGCAAAGGAACAGGAAATGAGGAAGGGGGCAAACACTTTTTCACACCAATGTAAATAACATCCAAATACTGACTCCAGTTGCAGAATTATCTACTTTTGGTTTATGCAGCTCAACACAGCGGAAGAATACAGAGCAAAGTACAGCTGTGTGCATGGGCCCATAGCTTGTAAAATGGATGCATTTAGATTCATCTAAAATGATATATATGCAGGGATCTGAATGCAGGTGTATGAGTCCTAAACAATCTGTGTTATCTGTAGCATGTACAGTGAAAAAGTATTCATAGCCCTTGACATTTTCCATATTTTGTCATGTTACAACCAAAAATGTATTTTATTGGGATTTTATGTTATAGACCAACACAAAGTAACACATAATTGTGGAAGGAAAATGATAAATGGTTTTCTACATTTTTTACAAATAGATATCTGAAAAGTGTGGCGTGCATTTGTATGCAGCCCCCCCAGTCAATACCTTGTAGAACCACCTTTCACTGCAATTACAGCTGCCAGTCTTTTTGGGTATGTCTCTACCAGCTTTGCAAAATTTGCAAAATTAAGCGACTGAAGGTGTCATTCAGCTTTCAACATCATACAGCGTGAATATATACACATATCATTAAATATAAATATTAATAAAAAAGTGAACCATAATGTGCTCAAGCGCATATAAGTCTGTGATACTCTGACCACCCAGTATCAGTTTTCAGTGTCCTTAAAGCAGGAGTAAACTCTGGTGGGTTTTACATCCTCTTTATTTCCCTGTAAAGGTAAAGCATAATAGTAGCCCATTATGTGTCACTTACCTGAAACCGAAGCCCGCAATGTCTCCGTTGTCCCCACTAGCAGGGAGTGTCCATCTTTGCCCTTCTTCCTTTCGGGGGCGCAAACTCAGACTCTGTATCTGGCCAGAGTTGCGTGGCATCACTCCCGTGCATGTGCACGAGAGCCGCCAGTCATGCCCTTTCTAAAGAGTGTACAACCACTTTAATACAGCAATAATAAACGTTAACTTGATAGGTGACTGTGAATATAGCGATCTGCAGCAGAAATTACACTCAGGTGCTCCCCTCCCCCTGGTAATGGCCGCTCACCTCAGAGTGTGTGACCTTGCAATTAAGTTTGGTCAATACACGCTTTTGAATCATCAAAATGGATTCCAGGTCAGGTTGCAAGGTCTAAACACTGCTCAAATATGCAGCCTCCTCACATATAAATATCAAAAAAGAAACTCCATAGTGTGATACCATTTTAAAAGATTTTATTTACTACAAAAAAAAAAGCCCTATTAAAGGGTACTCATATGGGTCTGGTGTATTAGTGATGCCTTAATAGCGTCAAGCCATGGATGAGATCGTGTGCTCCTACTCCATAAGGTAGACCAGCTGTCTCCTATGCCGTCCAGTCCCCTCCCCTTTTTTCTTCTCTCAGTATTGTTCAGCATTTCTAAGCCAGTAGAGCTGAGCCTATGGTGAACTCCACCAGCCCAGTAACCTGTCATTTCACTCCCACTGACATCAATTTGTATGCTTCACTTGAACACTAGGAAGCTTGACTTTTGGGGGGAGGTTGCAAGACGCCATGCAAAGGATACTGGGCACCAGGTGCACAACCAACCAACCAGGGCCATGACTGGCTCTTGATAAAATCCTGATACAATCAAAACCAAACTATAGTTATGATTTGAAGTTGTCCAAATCCATATAAAGAAGCCAGGAGCACCATGTGTCAAAATGAACTTTGGTCATCCCATTTAAGCATGCCATAATTTCTTCCATATGCATAAGATGACAAAAGTTCTTTTGCCCACTCTGTGATTGTGGGACTAACTGCAGATTTCCAGTGGTGCAGTATAACCACATGAGCTGCCAGTAAGAAAAAACAAAGAAGTCCCTTCTAAATATGAGTGACAGACCCAGAAAAGATTGATAAAAGCTCAATTTGAAGGGTACATGGTACATCACATGAGGTGACAAGGCTGAATATAGTGAAGACGGTGATCCAAAAAGGTCGGATATTGGGATATTCTATGCAACATATATGGTGAATGATACCATCAGGGTATCATGAGCCGAGGAGGCCACTGTAAGGCTATAAGTGAGTGTAAAAGGCTTGAGCAGATCCAACTCAGAAAGAATGCAATTAAAGTCCCTCTCCCAGTCCACTTTATAGTACGGCCTCATGGAAAAGGATTCCACAAGCAACAATCCATAAAGCATGGCGACAACATGTATTGGGGCAGGAGAGCAATGACACAACTGTTAGAATGGTGTTAATGATCTTGACAGGGACCCAATCTGCTCAAGGAGGTGCAAAAATAATGTAATTGAAAATATTTTAGCGAAAATCCACCCACGGTGACAGAGGATGATACAATGGTTGTTAGCAAGTTGAGACGTTCCAGCCTCCAAGACCAAGCACAAGGGCAAAGGGGTAGGGATATCCCATATTAAAAAAATGTAATTATGTGTACCCAATGGGAATGAACTGTAATAGAGTTATTCTAAATACTGTTAATGTCTTCCTATTCTGTACTTTATAGAAACAGTTCAGCAAACTACACTATATAAACTATGTACTATACTGTACAATATATAGCACGATAAACTATAAACACATGATAGAAACATACATATAAGGAAAAAACTTTCATTCACATTATGATTTGAACATACCTGAGTGTGACCAACAGTTGCTCCCCAGCAGCCACACTCCTCCATATGTTGGTATCCAAATGGGTGATTTGTGGTTGCAAAATCTCTAGCAAAGAGTCTTAAGTGAAGATAGCCATCTGGGGAAGTTAAAAAAAAATTCTCATATCTATGGAGATCTCGGTACCAGGGGTATAACTAGAGTCGGGCAAGCAGGCAAGTGCCCCACATCTCCTGCTGGATGCTCTGGGTCTACGGTCACCCACATTTTTATAGTGAGAGGGCTGGATTATCTAAAACCCCCCTTATTGGCCTTCTAATAATCCAAAGGTCATCCAGTAAATTGAGATTTAAAAAAAATCTCCCAAGCACATATGCACATAAATTTAGCAAAACTTGAGCATGCAGCATTCAATGTAGCAGTGAACCCAAATCTTATCCCTGCCTTTATATGGAAAACACATTTGATTATAATTTACCTTTGAGAAAACAACATCAATTAACCAGTAACATTCACCCCATACCAATTGTTTTTCCGAAGGTATCCTAACACCACCAATTCTATTAAAACATGAAATTGTATATAAATCCAATTTTTTTTTTTTTTTTTGGTAGAGTAAGGAAGTGTTTTTTATTTTTTTTTTTTTTTTTTTGTGCTGCCAATTTTGTGTGTCCAATTTAGGAGATTTCCCTTTACTTCCTGTCCTAGAGACTAAGATATGATATCTCTCCAAAGTAATGGAAATACCATTTTAGAGCACTACCATAGGAACAAGTGTCCCCATCTGAGCATTTTCCCTCTCCCATGGCTATGATAACGGCTCTAAAATTTTAGATGCTCATTCCAATGGCAGACATTCTATGTGTTTGGGCAGCACCAAAACAATAGAAACAGTTGGTGTGTATAATATTAAATTGTATCTCCTCTTTGGTTTATATGTCTGCCGACAGAACAAAATAATTTCTCGTTTCAAGGAAATAACGCGTGTTCAGTTATCTCTGTGTAAACAAACATGGAAAATACTTGAGGCAATGTAGATGCAGAAGAAAAAGTTTGTGCATTTTTCAATTTCTGTATAATTAATTGCAAAGCTTGTGGCATTGAAAGTACAAATATTTGTATTACTGGTTTTGTGTAGCCTTAAATATTAAGTTATTGTTTATGAAAAATTATTTAGACCTAAATTTTCAGAATTCATGTTTGCCAAGACTGAAGACTGTATCAGGATAAAGCAATAATTTACAACAAACATTTTTTTATGTATAGCTTATAAAGTTTAATCCATAATAATTAATATTTAATGGCTAGCCAGGTACATAGGCATATATACAGTTTATTATTTTAAATAATTAATTTAAGGTTGGAAAATGTAAAATGGCAAAAAGAAGAAGATGAAAACTTTGATACAATAATTACATTTAAAGCTCAACTTCTCTCAAAAAAAAAAAACAAAAAAAAAAAAAAAACACAAAAATCCCTGGCTGAATTGAATGTGAGTGCCACCACAGCGTCCTGCACTCACAGTAGAATGATGACAGCGATTATGACAGCGCTACACTTTACATAATTAAGGACAACCCTGTCCAGGAAGAGAAGAAATTATAAAGAGGACTCTTTTAGTCATGTTACAAGTCTAACTTCATCTGAAAAGATAATAAAAAATAAATAAAAAAAATAACTAATAAAAAAAGCATACCATGCCTCCAGGGTCTTGTGCATTTGTAAAGTTCTGTGTCTTTCCATTTTAAGAAAATGTTCTGGCATTTCTACTTTAAGAGATAGTAGGGGGAGTTGCTGCAGGATGTTTGTGTGATTAATAAAGATGGTGATCTGTTAAAGTGGTTTTAAACCCTTACAAACCACTTTGACCTACAGGTAAGCCTAGATTAAGGCTTACCTGTAGGTCCAAGAAATATCTCCCAAACCTACACGGTTCAGGAGATATTTACAAAAAGACAGGCACCGCTGTCCATGGCGCATGTGCCATAGACAGCGGTGCGCAGGCACACTGAGCATGCCACAGACAACGGCGATATGCCACTCATGGCGGCTCCTGTACGCATGCTCGGGAGTGGCGTCATTGCGGCTCCAGCGAATCACAGCGCCAGAGCAGCGAGACCCGGAAGTCACTCCGGGATACATGCCAGCGGTGAAGATGAAGGAGAAGGACCACTTTGGGGGCTTCATTCTCAGGTAAGTTATTCATAATGAGCTAGTATGCTATGCATACTAGCTCATTATGCCTTTGCCTTGCAGGTTGCATTTTTTTTTAAATGGCAGTGCCTTTACTTCCTCTTTAACAGTCTGTCTGCATTGCTGAGATACAATGGCAATAAGGACACCTGCACCCTGTGTGCAGCCTCCAGAGCAATTTCTACAGCATCTGGAAGAGTCTGCAATGCTCTGGTATCTCTGGTATGAACAATTTTCAAGCAACCTAGGACACCCACAAGCAGGGCTCCTTTTGCAGATATAGCTATATAAAACATAGAGCTGCACAATTAATCGTTAAAAAATCGTGATCTCGATTCAACCCCTCTGACGACCTCTATTGCAGAGTTTGCTGATTCTTTCATATAACAAATTTTGAGACTTATCTGCTCACTCAGCTCTCTAAAGAAAACATCCGGGCAGTCTGCCAAGTTTTTAAAGTGAAACATTGTAACTAACTTCCTTCTTAGATTAAAGGGAAACTACTGTGTGTAAAGAAAAAAATCCAGGCAGTCTGACAAATTTTTTAAGTGTAAATGCAGGAAGTTTAACCACTTAAAGTCAATTTTTTTCTTGACACTTGTTTCTTAAGTTAAAATCAATATTTTTTGCTAGAAAATTACTTGGAACCCCCAAACATTATATTTATTTTAGCAGAGACCCTATGGAATACAATGTCAATTGCTGCAATATTTTATGTCACACTGTATTTACCCAGCGCTCTTTCAAACGCAATTTTTTGGGGAAAAAATACACTTCAATGTATAAAAAAAAAAGAAACAGTAAAGTTAGCCCCCTTTTTATTTTATTTTAATGTGAAAGATGATGTTACGCTGCGAGAATCATGATCTATCTTCTAAGCAAAAAAATTGTGATTTTCATTTTAGCCAGAATCGTGCAGCTCTAATAAAACATTCAAATTAAGTGCCTATACCAGTGAGTCTCAACTTTTGTCCTCAGGACCATTAACAGGCCAGATTTTAAGTATTACTTTGGGGAGATACAGACTACAATACTGCAATCACTAAGCAGCAAACCATATCACCTGTGATGTATTTTAGTTATCTTGCAAACCTGGCCTGTTAGTGGCTCCTGAGGACAGGAGTTGAGAACCACTGGCCTATATTCTTTACAATCCAGTAATACACTGTCTCACCCTTCTCTGCACATGCTCAGTTGCTCTATATTTTTGGAATTGTGCTGAAACCATTAGCTGTCTGTCTGCTGGCAGCCTAAAGATTTATTGCTGTTCAGAGGCTCTGGGCTTCAGCAGAATGACAGGCTCCAGCAAGAAGAAACAGGAGCAATGCTTGAGGAAATTTACAGCATACATTCATTTTGGTAACATGATTATTAATGTGGAATGTATGTTTCTTACTAAAGAAAAATTTTTGTCAAAGTTTTATGGGTAAAGTTCCACTTTAAGGTTGAGGGACACTTCAGGGAGGCAGCAATAAGTGGGTGTGGCCAAGTTGGTGGAGGTAGGTTCACTTTTTTTTCTAAATGCCAGCTCCCCTATGTACCAATATAGAATTAACCACTTAACAACTGGCCCATAGCCAAATAACGGCTTCAGGGTGGTTGTTTAACCCTGGGGCGCGCACTCGAGAGCATCCGTGACAGCCGGGTCCACATGTTATGACGCCGGTTCCTCCCTCCCCTCTCTGTACCGATCGGTACAGCAGAGGGGGGAAGAGATCGGTGTCAGCAGTGCTGTGGGCTGCATCTGCAGTGCCCACATCGCTGTTCACCGAAATTTAACCCCTCAATTCCCTGACAATACTCTGCAATTCTAATACCCTGCCAATACTCTGCAATACCCTGCCAATACTCTGCCATACTCTGCCATACCCTCCCAATACTCTGCAATACTCTGCAATACCCTGTCAATACTCTGCAATACTCTGCCATACCCTGCCAATACCCTGCCAATACTCTGCAATACCCAATACCCTGCCAATACTCTGCCATACCCTGCTAATACTCTGCAATACTCTGCCATATCCTGCCAATACCCTGCCAATACCCTGCCAATACTCTGCAAAACCCTGCCAATACTCTGCCATACCCTGCCAATACTCTGCAATACCCTGACATTTTTTTTGTTTCAGGCTTCCCAGCCTAGAGGTGAGATGAGGGGTCTTATTGACCCCATATCTCACTGTAAAGAGGACCTGTCATGCCATATTCCTATTACAAGGGATGTATACATTCCTTGTAATAGGAATAAAAGTGATCACAAAATTTATTTTTGGGGAAAAAAAATGTCAAACTAAAATAAATAAAGTAAAATGAACAATAAAAAAAAGAAAAAAATGTTTTAAGCACCCCTGTCCCCATGTGCTCGCATGCAGAAGCGAACGCATACGTAAGTCCCGCCCACATATGAAAATGGTGTTCAAACGACACATGTGAGGTATCGCTGCGAACGTTAGAGTGAAAGCAATAATTTTGGCCCTAGATCTCCTCTATATCTCAAAACATGTAACCAGTAAAAAAATGTAAAGCGTCGCCTATGGGAATTTTTAAGTAGCGACGTTTGGCGCCATTCCATGAGCGTATGAAATTTTGAAGGGTGACATGTTAGGTATCTATTTACTCAGCGTAACTTCATCTTTCACATTATGCAAAAAAATTGAGATAACTTTACTGTTTTTTTTTTTTTTTAAGCACAAAACAGTTTTTTTTCCAAAAAATTGCTGCTCAAATACCTTGCGGGATAAAGAGTTGCAATGACCACCATTGTATTCTCTAGGGTCTTTGCTAAAAAAAACATATATAATGTTTTGGGGTTCTATGCAATTTTCTAGCAAATAAATGATGATTTTTACATGTAGGAGAGAAATGTCAGAATTGGCCTGGGTGCTCCAGAACGCCCGATGGTGCTCCCTGCATGTTGGGCCTCTGTATGTGGCCACGCTGTGTAAAAGTATCACATATGTGGTATCGTCATACTCGGGGGTAATAGCCCAATGTGTTTTGGGGTGTAACTTGTGGTATGCATATGCTGTGTGTGAGAAATAATCTCATAATATGACAATTTTGTGGAAAAAAAAAGGAAAAAAAATCTTGATTTTGCAAAGAATTGTAGGAAAAAATTACAACTTCAAAAAACTCATCATGCCTCTTACTAAATACCTTGGAATGTCTTCTTTCCAAAAAGGGGTCATTTGGGGGGTATTTGTACTTTTCTGGCATATTAGGGTCTCAAGAAATGAGATAGCCCATCAGTCCTTCGGGTGTGATCAGTTTTCAGATATTGGCACCATAGCTTGTGGACTCTATAACTTTCACAAAGACCAAATAATATCCACCAATTTGTACTTATTTTTACCAAAGATATGTAGTAGTATAAATTTTGGCCAAAATGTATGAAAAAAAATTACTAATCTGCTAAATTTTATAACAGAAACGAAGAAACATTCATTTTTTTACAGAATTTTCGGTCTTTTTTCTTTTATAGCACAAAAAATAAAAAACCCAGCAGTGATTAAATACCACCAAAAGAAAGCTCTATTTGTGTGAAAAAAAGGACAAACATTTCATATGGGTACAGTGTTGCATGACTGAGTAATTGTCATTCAAAATGTGAGAGCACCGAAAGCTGAAAATTGGTCTGGTTATTAAGGGTGTTTAAGTGCCCAGTAGTCAGGTGGTTAATGTACTTATTTTGCACAAATAAAATAGCTTTCCATTTATTCTACACACGCTTACCTCACTGTCTTTATGGATGTTTAAAAACACTGCTCGCTTGCTTCTGCCTTACTTCCTGGACAGACTTTAGGTCATGAAAGAAGAAGGAGTTGACCAACTGATCTCATTAATACACACCCTGCATCACCTACCCTCAGCTGGTCAACTCCTTCCTGTGTCATGATCTAAAGTTTTTTCAGGAAGTAAGACAGAAGTAATGGAGCAGGGTTTTTAAACATCCATGAAGATACTGAGGTAAGCCGATATAGAATTAATGGAAAGCTGTTTTATTTTTGCAAAATAAGTACAATAATGCTATATTGGTACATAGGGGAGCTGGAATTTAGAAAAAAAAAGCAGAGTTGCACCTGAGTCTATGCACCAATCGTTTAAACTTCCATAGCTGGTAATACATCTGAACCGCTTGCCATGTTTCAGAGTATCCTTGTAAAGAAAGTGCTGTATGTTACAGAACTAGAAGGCAGCCTTCTATCAGTGAAAAGTTTTGCAAACAACGATCTCCCAGTTACGTTTCAGGGTGATGAATGCACAATTCACAATTATCAGAATATTTGACAATAGCGCCTTGCAAAGTGCTCATGAAGAAAAACTACCCACCCCCTGCAGCTCATACACAGTGTTGTATGCGGTCCAATGAAAACTCTCACGTCAGGCAGGAACAGATATCTACTGACTTTCATTGATGATTATTCCAGGTTAGGGATGAGCCTACGGTTTGACTCAAACATTGGGTGTTCATTTGTTCTACAACAAACCGAACATATGGGGCGTTCACAGGAAATTTGAGCACTGGGGAAAACCCCTTAATGCACTACGAGATTGCAGTGCATTGCTGTATGATGATTGGACAAAGCATGCACCTGACCTGCATGCTTTGTCCAAACACAGCGCAGTCTGCTGAGAGAGTCATAATTGGCCTTTGGCCTTTGGCCAATCATGGCTCAGGGGGACTAAGTCCATGCCCCACACTATATAAGGCTGCTTACATAGCGGCTGTGTATAGTGTGTGGACGGAGATAGTTTGAGTTAAATAAGCAGGCAAGTTAGTTAGTGGCAGTGTATTAGATGGATTTGGTATGGATTTTAAGGGGAACCCCGCAACAAAATGTAAAAAAAAATGCCATGGGGCTCACCACAAAATCCATACCAGGCCCTTCACCTTATTCCTGTATAATAGCTGTTTTATATGTATTCATTTCACTCCAATGTTAACGTTCTTACCTAATGTCCCATATTAATATACTCATCAGATTTCTCAACCAAATGAGACACTAACCACCAAGGTCTTTCCAAATTTCTTAGGACATCTCTTATGTTTAAAGGTCAGGTCCTCTCATCTTAAATTAAGATTAATAGCTTTAATCCATTGATCTGTCTTTGATGGAGAGTTTGATATCTATTATTGCAACATGAGTTTCCGTGCCATGTACATGGTTCTCAGCCACATCTATGGCACCTCATCTGGGAGATTGTCTATCAGCATAACCCCTAACAATGCTACTCTTGGGCCAGGCTGTACCTGTGTGGAATACAATGAGTCAAAGTGTCAAATATAAACTCCCAGTAGCGGTGCAGTTTGGGGCAACGCTGCAACATATGTATAAGTGTACCGGTACCGTTAATACATCTTGGGCAATTCGATGTAGTTGTTTTACCCCAGGAATACAATTTTAACAGGTGTTTAGTTAGCTCTGTCAATAATAAATAGTTAAGTCATACATTGTGTGGAGGATAACAATACCTTAAATACATTTTTCAAGGCTTTCCCCCATTCCACTTCACTAAGTGTCTCTAAATCTCTTTGCCACTGTCCAAGCCTACCTTGGAATTTGTGAGTTGACTCTAGTTATCGTTTTAAAAGAAGAGTATATCTTTTCCATTAGTCCCTGTTTAGCACATCTAGTAGTAACTGCCATACTTAAGATTAATGAAGGATTATATTTGAATATGAATGTCTTTGCTTGGGACTGTAAGGCGTGCCATAATTGTAGGTATTGAAATAATTATTTATTAGACAAATTATATTTCTCTGCCAATTTATCAAATGATTGCAAAGCATCATTGTCATAGAATTGGCTAAGAAACAGAATGCCTGCCTTTTTCCATAACTCTAAAAATGTTATGTTTCGCCACTTCAGGCAGTTGTTGATTATTCCATATGGGCATATATTGTATGTAACCCTCATAATGAGTCTTTTTGTTGAACAGTGGTTCAGATCCTATATACCAAGTGGAATGTAGGATATCTGAGTTTGTTAACAAATTGGTAGGAACAATTAATTGCACTAATTGATTTATCAGCATTAGGGAGACTATCATTTGTTGTATAGGATCCTCACAATCTATGGTATTCCAACCGTTTAATTGCTGAAGTTGAGATGCCAGATAATAAAGTCTGACATTAGGGACAGACAATCCTCCTTCATCCTTAAGTAGCTGCAAAGTTTCCAAGTTAATCCAAGGATATTTATATCTCCAAATTAGATCTCTAAACAGAGTATTTATTTGTTTAAAACATTTCCATGGTAACCATATGGGACAGTTATGGAGCAAATATAATAACTGTGGCATCCACATCATCTTTATCAAATTGGCTCTACCTATTATTGTCAAAGCAATTTACTCCAGATTTTGTCCAGGCCGCTTAAGTAGTGGGGACAGGTTCCTCTCCACATATGTACCCACTTGTGATGTAATATGTACCCCTAGATATTTAAATGTAGAGACTACTGCGATCTGAGAAGCAGAGATTTGCTAATGGTCCACTGGTAAAAGTACTGACTTATCCCTATTTATCTTAAAGCCTGAAAAGGAACCATATGTTTTAACCAAAGACATTACTGCCTCCAATGATTGTGAAGTATCTCCCAGAAATAGAAGTGTGTCATCCGCATATAAGGCGATTTTGTCCTCTCCTGTAGATCTACAAAACCCAGTAATATTCTTTAATTGAGGGATAGAAACAGCCAACGGTTCTAAAGCTAAAGCAAGCAACAAAGGTAATAATGGGCACCCCTGTCTTGTTCCTTGTCCATTTACCTGCACCCGTGCCACTGGGGCAGTATAATGTAATTGTATGCATCTTATAAACTGGAGTCCAAAACCAAATTTTTCTAAACAATACCACAAAAAGTCCCATTCTATACTATCAAAAGCTTTAGCTGCATCAAGCGACAATATAGCTCTATTACCCAAATTTTCCACAGGGACCTGTAGATTAAGAAATAAACGCCGTGGATCTATTTGGGATAAAGCCTGATTGATACTTATGCATTACCTTAGGTAAGTAATGAGATTGGGCGATATGATTCAGGGTTACTAGGGATTTTATCAGGTTTTAACAGCACTATGATTGATTGCTTCATTCATAGAAGATGGCAAATAGCCACTCTCAAATGCAATATTAAAGACCTCCAACAATTCTGGGAGAAAGTCTTCTCCAAAAACTTTGTAAACCTCCCCTGGAAACCCATCTGCTCCTGGGGATGTTATTATTAGGCAAAATTAGCTGAAGCTATTTGGAGTTTTACTAGTGACAGAGTCCAGTATCTCCCTATCACGCTCTGATGATTCTGCTAGAGTAATGGAGTTCAGAAAAAGTTCCAAATCAGCCTTTGTATAGGATACTTTACTACTATACACGTTTTTATAGAAACCAATAAAATCTGCTGAAATCTCCAAAGTTGTTCAGGAATTTTTAGTGGGATTTGTAATTCCACTATTTGTGACATTGGTTTTTGGGATTTTACAATTGCAGACAAGAGGTGACCCGTGTTTTCCTCATCTTCAAAATGGGGTTGCTGAAGAAAAAAAGTTTCTGCTCTGCTTTTTTACGAGATACCGGAATATATCTGTTTTTTTGTATCCATTTCTGCTGTGTTTCTTTAGTAAGGTTCACTATATATTGAGATTCAGCCTTTAAGACATCTTCCATCACTAATTCTTCCCAGGCCCTAGATCTTTTTTTTATTCTAGAAATTTGTGAAATAAACAGACCTCTCATATAAGCCTTTAATGAATCCCAATAGATCTGCGAAGATACAGTAGGCTTATTACTAGTGCGTCAAAATATCAAGTTTTATTTTCTGTTTTGATGGAAATAGGTCAAACCAATAAGTGCTAGTATGGGTTAAATTTAAGGTCAACCTAAAGCGGAGTTCCAACGACATTTTTTTTTTTAATGCATTTCTTAGGATCATTACATTGACTAATGTCACTCACTTGTTTTGTTAATTTCGCCACTAGATTGTAGACTATAGATTATTAAATACCTTATATTCTGATGTCTCGGCAAATCCCATATTGCTTGTGGGCATGTGAAGCCCACAAGCAAAATCTTGCAGGATATGGTGCAGCTGAGTGACCAGCATGCACCACCCGTTCTCACGCATGCGCAGTATGTTTGGCTCGCATCGCCGTAAACTTCTGACATTGCCATCACAACGGGTGGCGTCGCCGAAAGTGCTGGCAACGAATAAATCTCGTGATACAATATCGCAATGCTGAGCGGCGGCGATCCACACTGACTCCTGGGAATTATGACACCAAGCTCCCAGGAGACAGTGAGCCGCAGGAAATTACATTATCAGACACAGGTGGGAGAAGGAGGAAGAAAAAAATGAAAAAGCTTATAAACATGGTAAGGTGACAGAAAAAAAAAAAAAAAGATTGATGATGAAACTATTGCCATATATATGTTACATAAGAGAAAGTTAAAAAAGTGGGTGGAACACCACTTTAAGGGCCATTGGAGAATGATCGGATAATCCTCTAGCTGCATATGTAACTTCAGATATGACAGGTAACATTGTAGGCGTAACCAATGCCATATCTATTCTAGATAAAGTCCCATGGATGCTAGAGAAGCATGAAAACACTCTCTCTTTCTGGGATGATGCATTCTCCAGAGATCCATAAGGCCTATCTCCCAGATATATCCAGAAAAAGGAGTGCATACTAAATTTCCTGGATATGTATCCAAGCTAAATCTATCAAAAGAAAAATCAAGATAATTGTTAAAATCTCCTATTATTAACCAAGGAACTTCTATTTTGTCAGACGTAAAGTTCAATAGCTCTTTAAAGCGGGGTCCACCCTAAAGTGGAACTTCCGCTCATCGGAACTCTCCCCCCCTCCGGGTGTCACATTTGGCACCTTTCAGGGGACAGGTATTTGCACTCACTTTCGGGCATAGACTCCCACGGGAGTCTATGCCGTTTCCTGTCCTTCCACGCTGTCTGCTGGGACACACGGGTCCCAGAGACAGCTCGGACCATTCCTGGTGCTCTGCGTGACTCGCGCATGCGCAGTAGGGAACCGGGAAGTGAAGCCGCAACGCTTCACTTCCTGATTCCCTCACCTAGAATGGCGGCGGCAGCTGCCGAGATCCGGGCGATCGATCGGTCTCGGCTGCCGACATCGCTGGACCCTGGGACAGGTGTGTGTCTATTTATTAAAAGTCAGCAGTTGTAGTATTTATAGCTGCTGGCTTTTAATATCTTTTTTGTAGGTGGAATCCCTCTTTAAGTACCTCTGATGAATATGGGGGAAGTATATATATATTAGCTAGGACATATGACTTTCTGTACATAGTGTAGTACAGAAAAATATATCTGCCTTTTGTATCTATTTGTACCTGTCTACAGGAGAAATTCAATTTATTTGCAAGCAATATAGGTACTCCTCTAGAATATTTTTTTACGACTGATTTTAGCCCAAACTTGTCTGGCATACACACGTTCGCACAAACTTGTAGGAAAATCTGATTGTTCAGAATGAGGTGACGTACAACACGTATGACGGGACTATAAAGAGGCCAGTAGCCAATAGCTTTTGTCTCGTAATTTATTCTGAGCATGCGTGGCACTTTGTCCATTGGAATTGTCTACACACGATTGGAATTTAAACAATCTGATTTTGTTGTTGGAAAATTTTAGATCCAGCTCTCAAGTGTTGTGTGTTTTCCGACGGAAAAAGTTGATAGAGCCCACACACGATCTGATTTGTCGACAACACGATCCGATCGCATATTTTCCGTCGGAAAGTCTGTGGGTACAGGACATAATACTTGCTTTGAAACTGACACATTAAGTTTTTGGGACATATCCCTGGATGAAGTAATTCTTATTAGCATTACAAGAGAGATCATTTAAAGTACTTTGTGAGGAGCGAATTTCGATATTTATTTTAACTAGCTCATGAACGCATAGAAAATGTCTATATAAAAAGAAAACAATCCATATTCATATTCATAAAAAATAAAAAACAAAAAAGGCAGAAAATCCCTCAACTTGTGCAAATAATATATATTTCCCTGGTGAGCTACCCCAGCCCCCCTCCCCCCAACCCCTGCGCCTCATCCATAGCCTTCCTCTAGATGACTCTGTATGAAAAACTTCACAGTACACACCAGGAAAATACCCGAAACCAAGACAATAACCCCCACAACACATGACAATAAATACAATAATTAAAAACTAACATCCAGACATTTCCTTCAGGAAAAAAGTTTAGAGAATCCATTCTGCGATTGACACTGGAACTCTTTCCTCTGACCCAAAACAAAAAGCTTGGCCAACTCCCAAAACTAGGTGGAAAAAATAGGTAAGCTGAGGGGGCTGGAGAGGAGAGGGGGGGGGGTAAGTGGAGGGAGAGAGAAAAAAATAATAAAAATAAATTCTTCCCCTCTCCCCCCGCATTGTACCCTCCCACTGCTCTATCCATAGTGCCTACCCAGCCATTCTTCAGCTGCCTGTGGCTTGTAAAAAAATATGCCGCATAGTTGCAGGGACTGCAGCCCCTTTTTTACGGCTTGGAATTTAGCCCGCTGTTTAGGAGAATAGTCTGGGAAGAACATAATTTTAGTTCCATGACTTCCTTCAAATTTCTAGCTCTTCTAAGAATATGATCTCTGTCTAGTTGGTTAAGAAGTCGTATTATGAATGGCCATGGGAGGCTCCTGCAGGTAATGGCCTACTTGGTACTCAATGTGCTCTTTCAGCCGAGAAATACATAGAAACATATTTTTTTCCAATCGTTTCCCAAATACATGTTTCCGCAAATTCTATTGAGTTTACCCCCTCAGACTTCTCTGGGAGGCCCACCAGCCTTTTGTTGTTACGTCGAAAACAATTTTCAAGATCTTCCAACTTATGAGCATTAGCATCAGATTTTTTTCTTTGCTTCTTTAATATCTTTGCTCAGTGGCTGCGTTGAATCCTCTAATTCTTTGTCTCGAGTTTCCAGTATTTTCTGTACGTCTTGCCGCAAAAAATAAATTCTTCTCTGAGCTCCTGTACTTGACCAGTCAGATTACCTATGGGGCTCTGGCATTGTTGTATTGCCTTTAGCATGTCTAGTAATGTAGGCTCTATTGGTGTTATTGATGTTGTTATTTGCATGTCATTTGGCTATTTATTAAAGTGGAGTTCCACCCAAAAATGGAACTTCTGCTTTAAGGGAGGTGACCTCCTGACATGCCACATTTGGCATGTCATTTTTTTTGGGGGGGAGCTGGTACCTTCTTTTTAGAGGGTCCCAGCTCCCACTTCCTCCCGGTGCACCATGGCACTGCAAAGGAGATCACTCCTCCCTCTCGGCAATCATCTGGGACATATCACAGGTCTCAGATGATTGCCCAGCCAGTCAAGGAATGTGGCTTGCGCATGCACAGTAGGTGCCTGGCTGTGAAGCTACAGCCAGGTGCTTACAGGTATAATGCTTGCACCGCAGAGAGGAGGGGGAGACGAGCGAGGCTTCGTTCCACTACATCACTAGACCCTGGGACAGGTAAGTGTCTGATAATTAAAAGTCAGCAGCTGCAGTATTTGTAGCTGCTGATATTTATTTATTATTATTTTTTAAGCAGAACTCTGCTTTAATATGTGATTTTGCATTCTGAGTGTTCATGCATATTAACTATATCAGTGCAAGAGGCTTCCATTTCTTCATTAGCCATATATTGTGACACTTTATTTTCTCCGTCTTTTAACGGCAATACATATTTTGCGAGTTTTGCTGCTGTGGCTTCTTTTAACCTTTTCTTTTGGGGGTTTACCACTTTGCTATTGTTGGGGAATTCCGCCATCATCTTGCATAGAGGCATCAGTATTAGAAGTCCCCTGCCTCTCTTTACATATTTGGGCCGCTCTAATACCACCACTTCTCTTCATTCCTCCTCTTTCTTCCCATTGTCCCCTTCTTAATTGGTTATTTATTTATTTTCTTGGTTTATTTTATTTTGTTTTTGTTTAATTTTTATATATCTTTTTCTTTTTTTCCCTTCCCTTCCTTCTCCTTTTCCTTTCTTTCTCCTTTTCTTTCTTCCTTTCCTTTTCGTTTTCCCCTTTCTGCTTCTATGTTTGGTTCTGTGTGTGCTCATTCCTTAGTCTTATATCACCGTTTTTTATTTTTTTTTCTTCTTTTCCCCAAGTTTTCTTTTCCTTTTTTTTTTCAATTACAGTTTTTAATTACAGTTCTTGATCATTTTGAGTTTACCTGCTCCTGCAGTTGGATTCTTCTGATTTCTGCGGAATCCTTCTGATTTTGTCTGTTTTTTTATAGATGATTGCCGAGCCTCCGCCTGGTCCCCAAGCAGGAAGCAGGTGCCAGCACGATATTTAAAGGAATATTTCATTTTTATTAGCATTATTAAAATCACTGCTCCTGAAAAAACTGCTGTTTTTAAAACTTTTTTTGCATTGATACAGTACCAGGGTCCACATACACTTTTTATGGAAATAACTTAAATAGAACCCTTTAAAATGAGCACTCTGGATTTTTTCATGTTTGTGTCTTATAGACTTTAACGGTGTTGGCATGCTCGCAAACATTTTTCTGTTTGCATGTTCTGGTGCAAACCGAACCGGGGGGGGGGGGGGTGTGTTCGGCTTATCCCTACCAAGCAGAGGAGATGACTGCTTAGGGACACTATAATTATTTCCATAAGAAGCTGAATATAATTTGACAAAGCTCATGCTGTTGAGAAGGGGTGTTGGAAAAGAAGCAACAGCAATACCTATCTATACCAGTAGATGGCACTTCAGTATTATAGTGTGTATCCTCTGTGGTAATGTAATCACAGGATGTACCTGTATCTAAGCATGCACTTGTATCCTCCTTGTTCCTGTTCCATGCTGTAAGAAATACATTGCTAATCCTCCATGAAAGTAAAGTATACTCTGTGTACAACAAGCTTCCAAGCACATGAATGTGTCTGCTTTCTGTGAGCAAGCTGACCAGTCACCTTACTATCCCTTACTACTCCTTGCAGGAGTGTAGAGCAGCAAGCCCAGCATCACCCACCATGTTTTCCCACATCTCAGCCCATCTAGATGCATGTAACTCTCATGACCCCTCAGGATGTCTCAAATGGTGTGTGGGGGATCTTGGGAGTTGTAGTCAGTCTGAACACAATTATGTGTACAAAAGGCACATAGAGCACCCTACTTACACCTTCCACTAGCTGAAACTGACTGCATGAGAAATAGAGCCCTGTGATGACTTGGAAGCAGGTTAATAAGAAAAACTGTTATAAAGAAGAGGAAGGCATGTGATGAGGTAACTTTTCAGCTGCACACAAATGTGATGAAGAAACAGGATTTTTTATTTATTATTATTTAATAAATGTGTTCATCAAATACAACCATTTACACGTTTACCACTTTCCCTTGCAATGGGAAAGAAGCTAATATGCAGATCATGAACTGACACGTTTGAATCTTTGTTTCTCTGTTCATTCCCTTTGTTGTCTAATGCTCACTGTACAATTAACTTGTATCAGTTCAGAATTTATTTTTTATTTTCTTGGTTCTGAACTGCTTAGTTATGGCAGGCTGAGAAATTGCCACTCACAGAATCAGGAGCTACCATCTCTATATTTGTGGACATTATACAGTAAAACAAATTGAGCTTCTTTGCAGATTAATGCCGTGTACACACAAAAATGCCCGACAAAAAAAGTCAGATGGGAGCCTTTCATCGTATATTCTGATCTTGTGTAAGCCCCATCCGACTTTTTACATCAAAAATTCTGATGGACCTAGAAATGGAACATAGTCTAAATATTTCCGATGGAACCAATTCCTATCCGGAAAAACTTTCGTCTGTATGCTGTTCCGACGGACCAAAAACTATGCATGCTCTGAAGCAACTACAAGATGGAAGCTATTGGCTATTGAACTTCCTTTTTCTAGTCCTGTCGTATGTGCTGTATGTCACCACGTTCTTGACGATCGGACTTTGGTGTGCAAGACAGTTTCAGAGGAATTCCATTCAAATTCCGTGGGAAAAAACCTTCAGAGTTTATTCCAATGGGAAAACCAGTCGTGTGTACAGGGCATAACAGTGGTGGCTTTCTTTTTAATGTACCATTTTAAATTAATATAGTGCTTTCCAAGCTCCTAATTAGATGGTTTTATATATGTTTAAAATCCTGCTACTATGTATCCTAAAGTGGTGCTAAAGCCTTAAAGTAATATTAAAGCTTCAGGTTTTTGGGGGGCTTTTTTAAATAACAAACATGTTATACTTACCTGCTCTGTGCAGTGGTTTTCCTCTTCATTTTGTGTCTTGGTTCCCCCCCCCCCCACCTCGAGCAGTGGCAGTGTTCTATCAAGAAATTCCTCCCGTCTAAATATGCCTCTGATGGGTCTGCGCATGTACAGTACCAAACGTCACTCCAGCTGATATGTTAATAAGCTGGCATGACGGAAACACAGCGAATGCAAAGACCGTTTGAGGTTTTCTCCGATGCTATGCAAACAGTGGAGGAAGAACATAATTGACAGATTCTACCTTGTTGTTGCGGGGCAGGTTTTGGGAGTGTTGAACGACGTGTTTTCTGTCTGTTGCACAGTGGATCCAGTGTGTTAAACGGCGGGATTTGCCTGTGTCTAGGGGCAGGTTAAAACACACAAAACCTGCCCTTCAACACACCCAAAACCCGCCCCACAATAGCGAGGCAGAATCTGATAATTACATTCTCCCGCTGAATACTGCCCCCGAAGATCTGCGCATTAGCTGTATTGATGTCACGCTAGCTGATCAACATATCAGATGGAGTGACATTGCGTAGTGCGCATGCGCACACTCATCAGATGCATTTTTCGACGGGGCATTATTCGACAGAACACCCCCAGAGAAAGCTTGCTCCCAAGCTCTGCTCTATGCGTCCATAAGACACATAGAGCCGTGGCTCGGCCTCTCCCCCCACTCTCTCCTTATTGGCTCACAGGCTGTGATTGACAGCAGCGGGAGCCAATGGGCTCCCACTGCTGTCTCTGCCAATGAGGAGGAAGGGTCCCCATACAGCCGAGGCTATTGTGAAAATTGCTGGATCAGAGGGGGCTCAGGTAAGGATTGGCGGGGCTGGGGGGAGAGCTGCTGCACACAGGAGGTTTTTTACCTTCATGCACAGAATACATGAAGGTAAAAAACCTTCAGCCTATAGAACCACTTTGAGGCTTTTTACCTTAAAAGATTAATTTACCTTTTAACAAAAATAATTTTTGCTAGTAAAATAGAATTTATTGTTTTTTGTTTCTGGAGCCAGTAAAGCATTGCAGCAGCGATCTGCTGATCTTCTGAAGACCTGTCAATGTATGTTTGTGTTACTCAAGTTATGCAGTGGATGTTATAGGGTCCCAGACCCTATATCATTTTTTAAAGATATAGATATTAAAATGTAATGTAGAGTATCACCCCTCACATTTTTGTAAATATTTTATTACATCTTTTAATGTGACAACACTGAAGAAATGACACTTTGCTACAATGTAATGTAGTGAGCATACAGCTTGTATAGCAGTGTAAATTTGCTGTCCCCTCAAAATAACCCAACACACAGCCATTAATGTCTAAACCGCTGACAACAAAAGTGAGTACACCCCTAAATGAAAATGTCCAAGATGGGCCCAATTATCCATTTTCCCTCCCCAGTGTCATGTGACGTGTTAGTGTTACAAGGTCTCAGGTGTGAATGGGGAGCAGGTGTGTTAAATTTGGTGTTATCGCTCTCACTCTCTTATGCTGCTCATGGATTGTTTGAATTATTTATGACAATCATATATAATTTATTTATATGTTTATTACATGTATTATTGTTCTCTGTACTAATCATGCTCATTCAAGATTAAATATGTTATTATTATTAATATTATTATTATTATTATTATTATTATTATTAATGGTTTTCTTTGTAAACTCCATGCATTATGTATTTTTATACGATGCATTATATATTATTTTCATTTATCAAACCTTTTAAAATTATTTAATTATCAACTAATTTTATCATAGCTATGTGGATTATACACCGGAGACTGGTCTAATAAAACCATCTATGGTTATGGTCATAGAGTTTATATATTTATCGGTAGATACAGAGAGGCTTCATTTAAAGTCCCGCACTCTTTTCCTTTTTCTCTGTTTTCGCATATATTTAGGGATGGAAGCCTATCTCTGTCTTGTTTGGGTATTAAAAGGTCAATTTCCGTTTTTCAGTCTGCTTCCCCTCTGGCTTCCGTTGACTTCATTAGGGTTCAGATTCGGCCCCTGACCTTCAGTAATATTTACCGAACCCAACTCAAATCGAACCCAAGTACATTTAGCTCATCCCTATGCATAAACAGCATCCCTCTTAGTGAAGTCTAGGGTAGCTCTGGTAACACAGGTGAACAGTTGGGGGGATCCAAGGCCCATAAACAAAGAGCCACCTCACTGGGTACTCTGGAAGAGGCTCCCCAGAGTTGCTGTGTCTTCTTGAGAGGTTGCAAGCTATGTGGCTATTGCCCAGTTGCCAGCATGCTGGTTTTAAAAGTAGAGGCCGGCTCACCTGGCTGCAGGTCACTTGCCCATTCAGAGTGATAAGGTAGCTCTGGTAAGGACATGTTAAATAATTTAGTTTTTCATTTCAGATAGCTGAAAACTAGTTTGGGTGAGATTTGAACTGTGTATGGGCAGGCTGTATGTAGCAAGCTGATCGATCGATCAACTTGGGTATAACCAGCCTGCCGGGTCTTACCTGTGATTATCTTACTAGCGGGTGCTGTACCTAGCTCCTAACCTGACATCACAAAAGTATCCCTCCAGAAGAAGTTCTTTTGTGATGAATCCAGTCGTGTTAAGAGCTGTTTTCTGCTATTGTGTTTGTTTGCACAGTGCCTAAATATCTTAAGGCGGCCACCTATATTGTACACAACGCTGGTTTTACCTGTACAAATGTAAATGTAATACTTTATATTAAACAAACCTTTTGGGATTTTACACTATCTGGCGTCTCTTTCATTTCATGATCAATCTGATCGCGGGGATGGAGTTTTGGTTTGAATATCCAGCTTATACCCTGTTTGATCTGAGGACACATCTCGAGCTGATGATCCCTGCAAAGATTGTTACATCAAGCCTGTTTGACCCCTCATAAGAAAGGGTCCAGGCTCTCTGGTAATGCCACGTACACACGACTGGACTTTCCGGCAGAAAAGGTCAGACGCAATCATTTCATCAGATAATCCGATCATGTGCGGGCTTCAGCTGACTTTTTTTTCAAAAAGTCTGACGGACCTAGAAATAGAACATGTTTTAAATCTTTCCGGAGGAATCAATTCCTATCGGAAAAAACATTTTTCTGTATGCTAGTCCGATGCTCCAAATATGACACAAGGGCAGCTATTGGCTACTGGCTTTTGAACTTCATTTTCTAGTCCCGTTGTACGTCATCACGTTCGCAACGAACAACCTTTAGTGTGATCGTGTGTAGGCAAGTCCGTTGGTCGGAAACTCAGTCGGAAAGACCATCAGAGTTCATTCTGACGGAAAGTCAGTTCGTTTGTACGCGGCATTTGAGTCTATATTGCCTGTGGTGACAGTGCACACACGAGGTGGAGGCTTTTTTGGTTTCAACTACTTATTACAGATTTGTGTTTTCTACAGTTGGATTTAATAACCCAATATGAGATTTTTGTTTAGCGCATCATTTTTTTTTTCTACATGTTGTTTAAATATTGACTTGATTATTTTCCAGGTACTGCGTTCCCACCCCTGTGCCTACGCTTTATAAATATAATGTAATTTCTCTAACCTTTTAGTATGCTATTTTGATAAAATTCAAACAATTATTATCTGATGACCTATTATTTATAATACTACCCATGTAGTATTAATTAATTAATTTAACACCAAGGTAGGAAATCACAGTCATTTTTCACTATGTTGACATTCATTTATTGGGACTATATTTGACTATTTTTTATTAATTTGCTTAGCACTGTTTACATAGCCGATTGCATATTTCTGTTTTGTAAATACTGAATAAAAGAACAGATTTATAAGGAGAGTATTTATTACCTGCTATTTAAGTTCCATCCATTTCATGCAAAAGCGATGACATTTGGGCTAAAGGTAATTCATGAGCACTGCAAGAGAACTGGAATTCCCCTGTAGGATAGGGTCCTGATATTTGGTAAGGGTTCCCCTTGGTCTTTTAAAAATACAAGTTTGATGACCAATGGGAGGTGCATAAGTGAGAGTTGTGGACAGGGACACAGAGGTGAGCTGTGGACAGGAGGTGCAAAATTGAGAGCTGTGGACAGGGATGCAAAGGTGAGCTGTGGACGGGAGGTGCAAAAGGGAGAGCTGTTGACAGAAAGTGAAAAAGTGAGAGCTAGGGATGGGAGGTGCATGAGTGAGAGCTGTGGATGGGAGGTGCACAAGTGAGAGCTGTGGACAGGGATGCGGCGGTGAACTGTAAACAGGGACGCAGAGGTGAGCTGTGGACAGGAGGTGCAAACGTGAGAGCAGTGGACAAGGATGCAAAGGTGAGCTGTAGACAGAAGGTACAAAATTGAGAGCTGTGGATGGGAGGTGCAAAAGTGAGAGCTGTGGATGGGAGGTGCATAAGTGAGAGTTGCAGACAGGGACGTGGAGGTGAACTGTGAACGGGAGGTGCAAAAGTGAGATCTGTGGATGGGAGTTGCAAAAGGGAGAGCTGTGGACTTTTATCACAGCTTCCTTTAAAAGTAGCAGAAAAAGGGGTAGATCCCCTTCCTCTGCTCTGGGTTCCCTATCGAATGGGCATTCTGGTAATGAGGAAGCATCACTATCCAGGGATGGGGCCTGGGAACAGTCAGACAATTCAGGGGAAGAGAAGAAGCTCTCTTCTGCCTCTTAGGCCCTCAAAATGCAGGTACAATATTATACTGAGTTGGTGCGTACCACATAGAAATTGCCCTCTGCTGAGGCTGCCATATCCTCTGTTTCCTCCTTGGGATCTCGGAAATCCCCACAGGCAGCCTTCCCAATTTATCCCTTGCTGGAGAAATTGTTGTATGAGGACTGGGTTCACCCAGATAAACGATTTTCTCCTCCTAAGAGGTTTTCCATGCTTTATCCAGTTGAGGAAAAGTTCACCAAGAAATAGGGGGTGCCAGCAATTGATGCGGCTATTTCCTGTGTGAATAAAAACCTGACTTGTCCTGTCAGGGGTTCAAAGATCCAACTGATAAAAAGCTAACCACTTCTTCCACCTCTCCTTCTTCCACATCTCTTTCTTCTACATCCTGAGGTTGTTGTGTCCTCTGCTCCCCTTCTTTCAGTGGTGGGGTGTCTCTGGTGTCCCCCAACGTCCCGAGTCTTTTCTCCCCTATGTATGATAATGAAACAAAAGGTATACTTAGCACACAGATATTTGAGGCCAGAAATAGGAATATGAAACATTGCTTGGAAGTGGGGTACAATTGTCTGTTTTGGCAAAGGTCCAAGTTGAAGACATGATTTTTTCCTTTAACAAAGCTGGAATACTTACCTTTTTTGGACAAGTTTCACACCTGGAGACACCCCAAGTATCCACTGGAGCACCTGTGTGGGACACCCTAAAAAGTTTATTCTGGTGTCCCACGCTAGTGCTCCTGAATCCAGATGTGTAAACAGCTGCTGAGTGTACTCCCCTTACATTACACTGAATCAAGTTTGCAATTCATTCTAGTTTCAACCACATCTAGACAACAATGTCCTAAACTTCTTTTAATACAAATTAGCATGACCAAATGTAGTTAACCCTGTATCTGCCAAAAACATCATATTTAGTTGTCAAACAAATGGTTTCCTACGGCCAATTACTGTGCCCACAAACATGAAAGTAGCCATTTTAAACTGTACAAAAGTAAAGAAAAGCACATGGAGCAGCATGCAAGGAATAATAATAATAGGAACACACGACAACTACTTACTTTTTAGAAGAACTCTCTTGATCCTTCTGTACTGATCCTGCTCCTTCAATTTCAGGTCTGACCACCATTTCCTCAATTGCTCCTTGGATCGTTTTACCCCAAAATTCCGTCGCAGACTCATCACAACTTTAGTCATGATCTTAGCCTTTCTCACATTTGAGTTTAGGTACGGTCCATACTTCCCATTATAGTCGGCCCTCTTCAATATGTCCACCATCTCCACCATCTCACCAAAGGACATATTTGAGGCCTAAATCTCCTCCAGGATTGTGACGTTTCTTGCTCCAGGCTTTCCTCCTCATTACTGCTATTATGCACCTGCTGTATCTTCACCATGTTCTTCTCCCACTGTGAGGAAAGAGAAGGGGCAGGGAATATTCAGGGCCTGTTGACGTGGGCAGAGTTTCACGCATGTACAGGGTATATAAAGTTAACACGCGTGTGTCGTATGTACGTTCTGTCTGTGGAGGAAGGAGGACGAACGTTCTAACGAAGGTAACATTTTAACTTGTGACATCAGTGGCCTATACTGATTCTAGATTAAGGCCTATATTTGGATAAGATTAGGAGAGTTTAGCCTGATATTAGTGTTTTGGTCTTGTGTTTTGTCTTTCAGCAAATATGAAACAATTCAAATACCCTGAATTCATGGGCCAGTTCATCGACAAATACAGGGATATGCGAAATTAGTGGGAGGTTAAAAACCCCTTATATCGCAATAAACCAGCTAGGAAGGCATCGCTGGAGAAACTGCTGGAATTTGTGAAGATGCAGGTCCCTGACGCATACATCGAGTTTGTGGAGAAGAAAATTGGTAGCTTGACAAGCACGTATAGGAAGGAGCTTAATAAGGTCCAGGCTTCCATGAGATCATTATCATTATTAACATTCAACTTGCAACAGTCATGACCTGAAAATTAAAGTAGAAAAATATTGTGCTAACCAAAAACAAGTGAAAATAAGCAGCTACATACGAATGTGACCAAATTCATATACAAACAAAAAACTACAATGTAGCGCTAAAAAAAGTAGTGGAGTAAAAAAGAGTGAAGTGTATGGCACTAAAAAAGAAAGGAACAAATACAGTCCAAATCTTTAAGTGAATAAATGAGTCCTTAGAGTCCACGTAGAACTCAGATGTAATGTTTCACACGGTGTATGAACCAGGAAGTAATCCCACGAAACTTTTCACATCAGTAACATCTAGGTAGGTAGATAAGATGGGTACTCTTACCGGAACCACTGGACCTGTGTATGTACACTAGGTCATGCATGCGTGTATAGATCGATGAATCCCCGCAGGTCTATCCACCACTGGAAGGGCCGTAGGTCCTCTGGTCGATGAAGGGGTAGTCTGCCCCGTCCATGAGGTTCCAATTCACCATGAATCCAGACAGGGTGGAAATGAAGGAAAAACTCCAACCAATAATTTGACAATAGATGAGGCCAAACTCGTAAGGGGGATCATATATGAGACAAAAAAGAAAAACAGCTTCCCATAGTATAGATGAAAATATAAAGATAGCTGTTTATTGCCATAAAATCAGCATATACAAATAAAAAATATTTAAATAAAAACGTGATCACATAATAAAAAAGGCAATACAGGGAACATGACAACCCCACCCTACACGTTTTGTCCCATAGGACTTCAACAGGGGCATCTGAATCTGAAAGTCTCACCCAATCTCAGGTGCCTACCCTCCGCCTTACAACAAAAAGGGCCAGGAAGGGGAGTAACGTGATGGAGGCAGCATTGGGCCTCATTCAGGGGGATAATGTGACCCTGAACCTCCCCCCCCCCACACACTGAAGAGGCCTATGGCTGCTATATAGCTGCAAAATTTCAGAAAATGGAGGAGCGACAACGCCTCATGTGTGAGAAAATTATTTTTGAGGCCATTCATAAGGGTTTGAGGGACCAAATGAGTGATAACATGCACTTATGTGCGCTTGCCCATCCTCCTCCTCCTCCTGCCACAAGTCCACCTCCAGAGCCACAGCCTCCAAGGAAGGCTGCAGGGAAGGCTGCAGAGAAGCATGGAGGGAAGACTGCAGGGTAGACAAGAAAGTGATAGCCTGGGTTCAGTCTGGTCTGACAGAAGACGCAGGCTGTTGTAGTACCACAGCCTGGGGACATATATGTCATCTGCTGCTGTTCCTGATCTCTGGGAGTCCTGGACCATATTGTGCTCCCTATTCTATGGACTTCTCAAGCTACCAATTTTGATTTCCAAAGAGCTGATGTATGCCCTGGGGTAGAAAGGCTTTACAAATTCCAGCAGTTGCCTTCCTCTTTATTTTGTTATGAGCCAGAATAAATGGAGATTTTTTTATATGAAAATACTTGGCTATGTGTTTTTCTTCAAATAGGACAGTTTGTTTGTGAGTAGGCAGGTACATTTCAAAAATACAATGTCTAATTAACAAGGGGCAACAACCAACCTCCTTGAGGTTAAAAAATACAAGATAATAATGTTGCTGCGGAAACTTGACACAGCAAAAAAAAAAAATATGGTGATCACTAGAAAATATTTTAAAAATAATCAAAAAAAAGGAATTCCGCCAGCAAAATGCGGATGAACCATACACGAGGTCGCATTTTCCGACCAAAACCTCACATCGGACTTTTGCTGGCAGGATTTCCAATCATTTGTACACAGCATTAGCAGAGCAAGGCTCAGGGTTCTACTAAAACCTCTTTACGGTTACAAAACCGAACGGGGAGGTCAGACCTATTCTAGATCAAATAGACCTGAATCAGTTTCTAAACATTCACTCTTTCTGCATTGAGTCAATCCGCTCAGTAGTTTCCACCCTTCAGGGAGGAGAATTTTTGGCATCAGTAGACATCAAAGATGCATATTTACATGTGCCAATATTTCCAGCTCACCAAAAGTTTCTAAGGTTTGAGGTGGATCAGCGCCACTTCCAATTTGTGGCCCTAGCTTTTGGTCTTGCTACCGCACCTCAAGTGTTCACAAAAATTCTAGCCCCACCCTTGGCAAAACTAAGGGTTCAGGACATAACACTGACAGCCTATCTGGACAATTGGCTGCCCGTAGAACAGTCCGTAGCATGATTAGACCACAATTTACTTGGAGTACTTAGACTGAGTCCTCAATCCAGAAAAATCCTCCTTACAGCCCCTAAAAAGGCTGGAGTATTTGGATATGGTCATAGACACAATCCAAAACAGAGTATTTTTACCCAGGTCAAAAGCCAAAGCCATAAAGGATTTGGTCCGGGTAGTCATAGCAAGGAAAAATCCTTCCATTCAGCTATGCATGAGACTATTAGGGAAAATGGTGGCCTCATTCAAGGCTGTTCTTTATGCCCAGTTTCACTCAAGGCCCTTACAGAGCATTCTTTCGGCCTGGAACTAAAGAGTTCAAGCCTTGGATCTTCCAATGTGCCTATCACCATGGGTATGCCAGAGCCTCAATTGGTGGTTGCTGACCAAAAATCTACTAAAAGGAAAATCCTTTGTCCTGGTTACTTGGAAAATCCTAACCACGGTTGCCAGATTAATAGGCTGGAGAGCGCTTCCGGAAGAAGTTTCCACTCAGGGAAGATACCCATCAACATTCTGGTGATTCGGGCAATTTGACTAACCCTCAGGGTATGGTCTTACAGGTTGCAAGTTTGCCCCGTCCGGATACAGTCTGACAATGCTATGGCAGGGGCCTATATCAGTCACCAAGGAGGCACCAGGAGTCTGGATGCTCAAAAAGAGGTGAATCACATTTTTTCTTGGGCAGAAAGGCATGTTCCTTGCCTGTCTGCGGTCTTTATTCACACAGCTGTGTCCAGGAGAATGGTCTCTACAGCCCAACATTTTTAGGCCAATCCGTCAATTAAGCCTCCCGTGTGCCCATGGGATTTAAATTTGGTCTTGTCTGTCTTACAGGAACAACCTTTTGAACCGTTGCACCATACTTCTTTAGTTCTTTTGACAAAGAAATTGGTTTTTCGGAGGGTATCAGAATTCATAGCTCTTTCTTGTAAAGAGCCATATTTGGTTATTCACAAAGACAGGGTGGTGTTGCGTCCTCAACCTGACTTTTTTGCCTAAAGTGGTTTCAGGATTCCATCTGAATCAAGATGTGATCCTACCGTTGTTGTAAGAGCAGTCAAAATCTATCTGCAGGCAACGGCTCAGATACGAAAGACTGATTGTCTATTTATTTTGCCAGAAGGCCCCAAAAAGGGCCAGACAGCATCAAAATCCACTATCTCTAGATGTATTGGACAGGTTATCATTCAGGCTTATGGTGTAAAGAAGAAAGTTCCTCCTTTCCAGGTTAAAGTGCACTCGACTAGGGCAGTTAGTGCTTCCTGGGCAGTGCATCACCAGGCCTCCATGGCTCAGATCTGCAAGGCTGCAACTTGGTCTTCGGTCCATACATTCACTAGATTCTACCAAGTGGATGTAAAAAGGGCATGAGGATGCTGCATTCGGGTGCAGTGTGCTGCAGGCAGTGGTATAAAGCCTCTCGTCCGTTGGTGGTCTGTGTTTTCTGATCTGTGTCTCCCTCCCCTCAAATTTTGGCATTGCTCTGGGACATCCCACTAAGTAATCATCAAAGGCTCTGTGTCCCATGATGTATGAACAAGAAAATAGGATTTTTTTAAAAACAGCTTACCTGTAAAATCCTTTTCTTGGAAATACATCACAGGACACAGAGCTCCCGCCCCTCTACAGGATCATGCGTGAGGATACTTATTGCTTTGCTACAAAACTGAGGTACTATCCATGTGGGAGGGGTTATATAGGGGAGGAACTCTTGATGAGTGATGATTCACGAAACGCATGTGCGGCAACCCTATTGATTGACTCATAAATACCATGTACTCTATTATTTTTGTCTTGATTGCTGTATGCTTTATTGCTGTCATTTTGCTGAATCAACAGTTTCAATGTAATGCTTTGACCCTTTTGCAACATGGTTACAACTGTGAATAGACGCTCTAATAAAGTGCTCTTAAAATGTGCATTTATCTTTGGTTTATAGATCAATGTATTCCCACTTTGGTTATGTTCACCGCACCAATCTTTGGTAACACCCCTCATTTAAGTCCCAAACTTTCCCTTATTTTTTTGTGATGCCACAGGGATGGAGATGCATGTCTATGTCGCCTCATTTAAAGTCCCAAATCTCCTCTTATTTAGAGGGCAAACTCATCTTATAATTAGGGTTGCCAGTGTCCAATCGCCTGATGATGACAATCTAACCCAGTGATGGCGAACCTTGACACCCCAGATGTTTTGGAACTACATTTCCCATGATGCTCTGGCACTCTGCAGTGTAGTGGAGCATCATGGGAAATGTAGTTCCAAAACATCTGGGGTGCCAAGGTTCGCCATCACTGATCTAACCCATTAAATAATTATCAAAGGGTCTGTGTCCCGTGATGTATTCCCAAGAAAAGGATTTTACAGGTAAGCTGTTTTTAAAAAATCCTATTTTTTCAGTGCCTCATTTAGGGATAAGCACTACATATTTATAAAGAAGTTTGCCCATGTATGATACCGTATGCTGCTATATTGTGTCACAAATCAGGAAGTCCCAGTGTGGCTTTCAAGTGAAGGTCATAGTAATGGGCTTTAATCAGACAATAATACCAATATATCACTATCCAGTAATCCATATGAAAATAAAAAAATAATGAAAGCCAATGCTTAGCTTTCCCACAGAGCATGAAAAAGTCCCGAAACTCGACCAGTTTAACTGTTCCGCGCCAGATGCCTCAGGAGAATGCTTACTTCTATATACAGAGTTGCTTTAAATATACACATTTTACTATTGTTGGTGAAAAGCTTGTTTTTCTAAAGATATTATTTGAAATTTGCATCTTTTGAGTTGAAGTAATTGTTTTAAAAAAAATGAAATTAAAGTTTATTGTGCATAGAAAGAAAGTTTATTTTATTCTGGTTGGCTCTCATAAAAATTGAATTTAACAATTTAGCAATGTACAGCCTGCCATCCCCAAAGCTCTGCTGAATAAGCAGACAGATAAAGCATACAATAGGTCAGACTTAATGTATCTGTGGGTACTGGTTCTCATCTATGTCAGCTTAAGCAAGACACTCTTGCTAATGATCTAGTGCAGATTACTGATAGAGAGTGAAACAACCCATTATTAGAGTCTGCTTCCTGTGACTAATGCAATGTTTAGCACAATATACGTCTCTATTTGGTGTTGGCGATAACTTGTACTTGTATGTTAATGTATCAATGGGAACATAACTCCAAAAATAACTTTGCTTTCCCCTTCTTTCCAGTACAAAACATGATACGTCCATTTCATTTTTAAATTCCATAGTGTTGGGTGTAAATAACCTTTACATGAACCCTATCTGGAAGTAATGGGAAGAAAAAGGGTGGCTTGTATTAGGTGCGTTTTGGCAAGTTTCCTTTCTGTGTGAAAAGTGAGTCAGAGATTAATGGGATTATTATTTCAATCTCCTCATCAGGTAGCACACTGCATGGCCACCTTGTACTAGAATACTGTATGTTCTATCACTGTGTTGTCAGCCCTGCCTGAGTTGTCTTCTGCTGAAGAACTCCACCCATCCCTCACCTCTCAATTTCTCTCTCCACATGCATACATTGATTTCTTTCTCTGTTTTCTTCCTGGACTCCCAAGAGCCTACCCAGACACTGGGTAAAGGGAAAGGTCTCTTGGGAGATGTTGTTTTTGGGAATTTGGGGTCATACCTACATTAATAGGAAATTAACATACAGCAGCTGCCTCTGCTATGGTTTGGAAGCTAAGGGGCAAATCTCAGATTGCAGACAAGTTATTCCATAAACATCTAATACAGATGAAGGATAATAATAAAAATAATAATAATAAGGATAATAATGATAGTGTTTTATTTGGTGGTACATGTGGAAATGTTTTATAAAGAGTTACAAGGTTCAGCTGTGGTGCAAAACTGAATAGAGTTTGGAAAATAATTCTCTTGGGGTAGGTCCCTCGTTTGAGTCTTCCCCTGGGCCTGCTTATGTCCTAGCATAGTGAGTAGTAAATATGTAAACAAGAAAATAAACAATTAGTCAGCCAATCATTAACTTGTAGCATTTAAATACATACAGGTGTAGCCAGTGGCTTTGTTTTCTATCCAGGCTTTGCTTATATACATCAGGCAGGGGAATAGATAAGAGATAGGGTCCATACCTCCCAGAGCGTCCAGGGCGCACACACACATTGCCAGTGTGGCCAAGATAAAGACTTAGTGGGTAAAGGACTTGTATGGGTAGGGGCTAGATGAGGTGCAGATAGTCGTCCTGTCCTCCATGTTTCCCTCCACATTGGGTGCCAAACAAGGTTCACATGGGAAGCCTACCCTGGGGTGGGTTCTTCTGGACTATGCTAGGCATTTTGAATAGGGTAATTGTCTTACACAGGGGGTATATTTATTGAAACAACCTACTGATCTTTCTAAGGTATGTTTATTCTCTTCTGGGAAGTGGTTGTCACCATCCCTATTTCTGTACTTGAAATGGGAAAAAGGTCCTCTTATGGGATTTTGAAGGCAACCAAATAAGAAGATGCATAACCATTTATATTCACACAATCGTATTAGATGTGCTAAAGAGCAGACCTGCAGAGCTTGGTAGGATGAACAGCAGTGAAAAATGGGCCTTGTGTAATTTTTAAAAGTCCCTTTTCCATGGTATGGGAATCTTTTTAATACTTGCATGAACTCATCCCTGCTCACAAGCAAGTGAAGGCTGATATGGGCAGTCATCATGAGAAGTGGTAATATTTTTCTGATAATTTGAAAGGCATCTAATCATCCCTGAGGTAGAGATTAATTAATAAATCTAGAAATGCTTTGGATGCATGATGCTCAAGCAAACTATCTGCTGAATATCAAACCCTCCAAAGAGATATGTACCATTGCCAAAGTATCAACTGCCTAATGATGTGTACAATGGATCTTGGCCCAAGTATGGCCATGTGTGTTTTTAACAAGGCTATGTCTTTTTAGAGTTTTGTAATAAAAAGTGGTTTTATGTATAAATGGTTATGCATTTTCTTTTTTGGTTGCCTTCAAAATCCAATAAGAGGGTCTTTTCCCATTTCACCTACTGATCTTTTATAAACTCTTTCGATGTTGCTGTACATCACCACAGTCACTTGTGCAAGTAGGTGGGACATACAGAGCCCATGGCCTGTCCAGTCTATCACCGCTACCTCACTCCCAGTAACGATATGGGGTTGCATAGTGCATCTACTGTAGTGTGGATTCCATGTGTACACGAGACTTATCTATTTCTGATCCATACTGGTGTACAGGATGAGGGCCCTGGTTGTGCAGATCTGCTCCCTTTGCTATGGGAGATGGATCGCTGCTGAAGACATGCCGACAACATCTTTCTTTATGCAAGAGGCTATCTCACCTGCCACATTGTACACTTACAACAGGCCCGCTAGGGAGACCCTTGATACCCTTATCTTCATGCCCCAATGTGTTTAGTGACCCAAACTGTGGACTATAAGTGCCAGTTACTTGCATTACACCCCTTAAGTAACTTTAGACCAGACAAAGGCAAAGATTCAAACACTTTACTTGGATAAATGAGCATGATTGCAAATACAGACACCAGTTCAAACGAAAGTGCAGTCATTTCCCTAACATCTCTAGTCCTTAACTTCAGGCTTTGTGGTTGCCCCAGTGTGCCTGCATAGGAAAAAGTCCATTCTTGGCAGAGTCCTTGGACAGTATCTTCAGGAAGAACTGAAAGCTCCAGCAATCCTCCTAGGCAGTGGGAAAGGGTCTGGCCAAAACGAATTGTCTTGAACCAATCAGGCAGAAAAGGAAAACCCCTAGGCCCCTTGGGTCTGGGCCTCTATCCCTTTTATAGCACACAGGACCAGTGGGTTGGACCCAAGAAAAACCTGGAAAAGACAATGAACTCCCAAATTCCCAGTTAAGCAGCGTTAACCACTGCTACCCACTATGACTTCATCTAGACCAGACTAAGTATGAAAGGGTTAACTGGGTATCCAAGGCACATAGAAAATATATGGTTATTAGCCATAATACAGCAAGGTGTATTATGTATTGATACATCCACTGTAAACCTTTTTATTTGTGTACTTTCATTAATGGGCAGGTACCCCATAATTACCTCCTTGTCTCTACAGTAGACCGACGACTTGGATCTCCAAAGTGCGGCTGTCAATGTGTGCAGGCTGATTCATCCCCCACGTGGATTCTTTTTGAGCGAGGACATTTCTTGTGTTGTACTGATGCTGCTTAGGACCCCTTACCTTTGTGAGTACAATGATTTTAGCCTTTTGTTATTTTGCCATTGGTTTCATTAAATGTTAGACTATACTGCAACTTTTTTGCACTGTTCTTTATATTTTCTTTATTTCCTCTAGTTTGGATTATGTTCCCTAACAATTTTTTAGCACCTCAGCGCTCCAAAGACTCTTTCCTGCATACCTACTCAGTTCTCAGTAGCTGCCTGCTCAAGTGAGTCAGAGGGCTGCAACCTGGGAATCGCCTGCAGCAAAACCTATCTCCACCTTCAGGAGCTCTGGTGGAAGATAGGATGCTTAGATTCTGTCCCTTGGCCCTTCTAAGGGCTGTCACCATCCCTGTACAGGCAGGGATTGTGGGCTTGCCCTGTGGTGCCAATGGATATCCTGCTTCTCCTAAGACTCTTGGACACACTGGCAACCAGGAATAGTAATAGCAACTGGACCTAAGCAGTGTTGTTGGCCAATAGCTGTACTCTTAAGCCCCGTACACACGAGCGGACTTTTCAACATCCAAAGTCCGACGGACTGATTCCATCAGACTATTCGATCGTGTGTGGGCTGCAACGGACTTTTGACTCGCCAAAGTCCGAAGGACTTTAGAATATGGAACATGCTTCAAATTTTTCCGAAGGAACTCCGCCGGACCCTTCGAAAAATTCGCTCGTGTGTATGCTATTCCGACGGACTAAAACCGACGCTAGGGCAGCTATTGGCTACTGGCTATGAACTTCCTTATTCGAATCCAGTCATATGTCATCACGTTCGAATCCGTCTGAGTTTAGTGTGATTGTGTGTGGCCAAGTCCGCTCAGCCGAAAAGTCCGTCAGAACTCTGTCGGAACTCCGGCAGAACTCCGACGGAACTTCTTCGGAAGTCTGTCGGACATAAGTCCTCTCGTGTGTACGGGGCTTTAGTGTTTCCTCTATGACTATGACTAAACATACGGTAGTCATAGTGCTGATGTTGGCATGAAATGCATTACCTGGAGTGCTATTTTCCCATTAAAGTAGTGTGGAGAGTCTTACTTCAATATGTCTAAAAAAAAGGTGATTTTTTTTAGGTGTGTGGCCAAACAGATCCATCGCTTCTTATGGAAGCAACTTCCGCTTTTAATGTGAAACGTCATTACTTTCACACCTGCAAATCTTGTAGTGTTTCAATCATTTTTCCCATTCCTGTATATCCTAATTTGTAAGCACATTTTATTATGCACAGGATTGCCCCATTCTAAATATGCACACCCTTGGTAAAGAATCTTTTTTGCCATCTACTATGTCATTGCTCTCATCAGTAGTGGTGAAAATAGTACAAACAACACTCAATGCCAGGAAAGCCTAATAGTGTGATCTGAGGATGATAAATGATGTTTTCATTGCCCTGGCATATTAGCAGTCAGGTGTGCAGATTATTTTTCATCCAATTGATGGGTTAAATTGCAGCAGCTTTCAGAGTGCCAGGTCTGTACTAATGACACTGCCAAGCGGAAGCAGGCGCACAGTAAAAAATCAGCCAACATATGTTTATTGGAAATATTAAACTTCCATGTACACTTTAATAATATTAGAGCTTAGGGCTGCATTTCCACTCAGTTACATGATTATGATGTGCTATTTTACAGTAACCACACACTTAACCCATCAGATCTCTTAGTAGTTTGATGTTTCCATAGAGGCTTAGAGCTACCAATGATCCTAAAGACTATCAGGGGAATTTATTAACAGCATATTACTACTGGTGGTAGTTTTCTTTAGAACTACCTGCTCCAACACATGTGCAATTTCAGGTAGTTATTACTACTGCCACAAAAGGGAACCTGTCGCATTGGCAGCAACAGGCTGTGCTACCCTAGTACAAAACTCCTCAGGAATGTGCCTGTCAGTGTGATGGGAGCAGTCAGGGCCAAAACTGAGGGGGTGGCGGGGGGGGGGGGGGACATGCCTCGGGTGACGCATCTAGGGGGGCACCACCAGGGGTTCCATCACCCCCACCTGCATTGGGAAGCGCTGCTCTAAGGCTGTCACTGCCGCCCGCTGCATAATTTGCCAAACACCAGAGAACCAAATAGGAGGGAGACTGTACAGATGCACTAGCGCTGAATCACTCTGCTCCTCCCGCCTACCAGGGCAAGAAAGGCATTCCAGAGCAACGATTAAGCATGGTAGCCTTTGTGGAACTGGAAGGCATTTATTAGGACAAGGAGAGTGGTTTGTGTGCAGAAGGCCCTGGACAAGCAAGTTGAGTTTGGCATGGCAAAGGATTGGGGGGCCTGGGGGGGGGGTGCAGAGAAGGTCCTGAACTAACGGGGGGACAGAAGAGGCCCTTGACTAGGAAATGGTGGTTGGTGGAGGTGCAGTGGGGGTGTGGCAAAGGCCTCTGGAATGGTGGGGGGTATAAAGGGGGGGTATAAAGGAGATACTGAACTAGGTAAGGGGTGCCTGGAGGTCCCAGATTAGGAGAAGCGATGTCTGGAGCTGGCGGGGGGACAGATGCAGCCACCACCTACCTAAATATGATTAAAAATAAATAATTCTCATACCTGACATCTCCTCTTTCTTGCTATCTGGCCCACATGACAATCAGGCCTCATCCAAGTGGAGCATAAGCATCCATGCTCAGTGTGATGGCCGTGTACCATGTGGGGATGCATGGTGTTCTGTGCATCCCTGTGCAGGCAGTCCAGTCAAAGTCAGTTGGGATGCAGCAGCTGTATGTACATAGTCGAATGTCAAAATTTGATATGCAGACAGGAAGCAATGAATATATCCGAACGCATATGGTCTGCATTCAGATCTGTGCACCATCTTCTATAGGTGAAGCTCTCTGGTGAATGCAGATGCAGCAAAAAGTGGCTCAGCATACAGGACCTGTCTCAGCGCCTGTCTGAATTTATCAAAACTAGAGCAGACAGAATCTGGAGCAGTTGTGCATGGCAACCAATCAGCTCATAGGTTTCATTTTCAAAGCTGAACAAGCTAAAGATAGAAGCTGATTGTTTGCTATGTGCAGCTGTTCCAGATTCTGATTGCACCAGTTTTAATTAATTCCCCTCGCTGTGTTTTACATTTCTTACTCCTGACTACTGCATTCTAAGTACAGCACATTCTTTGTTAAAATGGTTGTAAAGGCAGAAGGTGCATTCTATGCATGAAGGTAAGAAAAACCTTCTGTGTGCAACAGCATCCACAGCCCCATCTAATACTTACCTGAGCCCCCTCTTGCCCCCTCTCCAATAGCATGACATTTGCCCTCAACAAGAGTTCTTGTCTTCTTCAGAATAAAATCTGGTTTCTTTAAAATTCCCTGTTATTTATAAGAAGACCGATGTTACATTCCCAAACAGAATTTGCCCATTAACACCCAACCCCAGGGGCACCATTTAGAATGAATGGCACAGCATCGAACAGAACATAGAGCAGGTGCATTGCCATGCATTATGACAATGCATGGTAATGCATAGAACACATTGCCACAATACAAATGTAAATGGGCCCTAAATGTTTTCTCTGTTGTGTGGATTTAGAGCCTTACCGCTCACCCACTTGTTGCTAGAGGTTACTGCACATCATTACCGCTCACCCATTGGTTGCTAGAGGTTACTGCACATCATTTCTGCTCACTGATTGGTTGCTAGAGGTTACTGCACATCATTACTGTTCCCTGATTGGTTGTTAGAGGTTACTGCACATCATTACTACTTACTGATTGGTTGCTAGAAGTTAAAGCACATTATTACAGCTCACTGATGGATTGCGAGAGGTTACTGTACCTTTATTACCGCGCACTGATGAGTTGCTAGAGGTTAATGCGCATTATTACCACTCACTGATTGGTTGCTAGAGGTTACTGCACGTCATTACTGCTTACTGATTGGTTGCTATAGGTTACTGCACATTATTACAGCTCATTGATGGGTTGCTAGAGGTTACTGCACATTATAATGATAGGTGGTAGGGTGATAGGATGCCAGGGGTGGGGTAAAGGAGGGATGAGGATGATAATTACAGGAGGTAGGGTGGTAGGATGCCAAAGGTGGGGTACAGGGGGATGAAGATGACAGTGGGTATGGTGCCACATGTGGGGTAGAGAGGGATGATGGGGATGTTGATGACAATAGGTGAGGTGGTAGGATATCAGCAGTTGAGTACAGGGGGATGATGATGACGTGGGGTGGTAGGCAGTTCACAGTGGGATACAGGGGGATTAAGATAAGGATGATGATAACGGGGTAGGGTGGTGGATGCTAGAGGTGGGGTACGTGGGGATGATGATGACAGGAGGCCGGGTGGTAGGATGTCAGAGGTGGGGTATGGGGGATGATGATTACAGTCAGTGAGGTGGTAGGATGCTGACAGAGGCATACGGGGGTGTGAAGATGATAGGGGGTTGGTTGGTAGGATACCAGGCACATGGGGATGATAAGAATGGAGATGATGATGATGGGGGGTAGGTTGGTAGGAAGCTGACTGTAGGGTACAGGGGGGATAAAGATAAGGATGATAACAGGGGTAAGGTGGTGGATGCTAGAGGTGGGGTACATGGGGATGTTGATGACAGGAGGCAGGGTGGTAGGATGCCAGGGTTGGGGTACGGGGGGATGATGATGACAGGGGGTGGAGTGGTAGGATGCTGGCAGTGGAGTACCAGGAGGGATTAAGATAAGGATGATGACGGGGTTAGGGTGGTAGGATGCCAGAGGTGGGGGTAGAGAGGGATGATGAGGATGTTGATGACAATGTGTGAGGTGGTAGGATGATGGAAAGAGATGTCCAGAGATGGAAAGTTTGAACAGGACGCTGTGTGATATATTATGTGGTGTACTCCAGGACTTAAACAGTATTACAGCGGTATAGCAAGGGAAATGTCAGCTGAATGTATGTGGAACAAACACTTAGTTTACGGCTCTCCACCACCCGTTTTGGTTGGGGGATCACTCGAGCGGGGTCTCCAGGCCTTTGATGACGTCAACGCGTTTCACAACAGTGTGCCATGTAGCTTTGTCTGGATGGGGAGGGGACAAGCGTATACCTCTCCCTTTTATTCTATCGAGGTGAGGCTACCCCTCTTAATACTAATTTCTCCAAAAGATAATAGACAGGGACAAGCTAAAAAGAAGCTCAGATGTTCATCTTCTATATGTTTGCTGTCAATCTATACCTTCCTAATAAAGATAATTAATACATACTGGCAGTCCATTACTGGTATACATATGAAACTGCAACAAAGCATGGGCAGTCATATTTGCAGTCACATCCAGTTAGATCAAAGTAAACGTAAAAATAAAAATAAAAATGAAAATAAAACGAATAATAAGAATAATAATGATAAATAGAAAGACCAAGCGGCGGTGCCCTGAATGACCGGTATAATATTGGGAAGGCTGTCATTCATGAAGAATCCACCATCCCGTCAACATCAACATAGATGTAGATCTTATCCAATAAATGTAAACCAGGGTGGGTGGTAGGATGTCAGAGGTGGGGTATGGGGGGATGATGATTACAGTCAGTGAGGTGGTAGGATGCTGACAGAGGGAAGGAGGGAACGAGAAAGAAAGAAAAGGAAAGGAAAAGGGGGAAGAAAGAAACAAAGAGAGAAGCTTTATTGAAAAATCCATATAAGACAGGGACAAAAAGAACACACATAGATTCTAACAGTGTGCAGTAGACGTTAAAAACAAGGAGAGACAAGGGGAGACAAGACAAATAACAAGCATGGGATTAGGAAAGAGAGAGTCACGAATCAACAGAGAGAAAAACCGCTACAGAAACGGCTGCAAATTTAGTTTGGTGTTCATACCCAGGGGAGCGAGGGATTTCAACGTGAATATCCACCACTTCTCCTTTTGCAGAAGGATATGGTTGAAATCCCCCCTTCTTCACAGCTCATGGCCGGGCGGGTGCGTGACGAGAGGACGTAGCGTCCGCCTGAGGGGAGGGGCCTGCCAGCGCTAAGCGCACCGCGCCGACGAGCGGGAAGAAGGACATGGCTTGGAGCGGGGAGGTGAGAGATCCCAGCCCAGCCAGATGCGAGCCCACGGGGCGGTAGCTCGGAAGCGGTGCCACAACATCCCGCAGTCTTGCGAATAGAGCACTTCCCAGCCTTCACAGCTCCTCGGTAACGGGACGTTGGCCCCCCCGCTCCCCCACACCAGCTGACACCCCCGTCCCCGCATAGGGGTTACGGAGGAACCATCGGGGGATCTCAGGAGCCCGGAAACCAGCAGGAAACCAGCAGGAGAGAGACACAGCTGTGCAATATATATATACATATGTGAAAGAAAACAGCGTGAAATGAGACCAGAGAGTACAATGTTGTACCAAAATGTGGGGACAAACATATGCCCGCAAGGGGAGTCTCATATAGACATGTGGATGAAGCCTTGATGTTTTGCTTTTATCTGTTGCTGTATGTTTCTGCTGAGAGTAGTGGACTTACCTGTGAGCGACATTGACTACAAGATCAGTCCACACACATGAGAGCACGGATACAATGGAATGAGACATAAAATTATTTTTCCCCGCTCTTTCTCTTTCGCTACCACCCACTGGGCTGATCAGATAAGCAGATTTGATTTAAAGTTTCCTACAGGAGAAGCTGCAGCAAGGGTGAATAAACCGCAATAGGGCTGTAGTGTTGCCATATATGCTTATGTCTGAATGCAATGTTAGATATATCTTAGGTAGGAATTCTGAAGGCACCTCCCTAAGATGTTGGTAGGTCCGCTGGATAGATATACACTGTCTCCGCAAAGATAAACTGAATAGTGTATGACAGACTACCTCAATCGCATATTGTATTGCACATACAAAACAGCACGGTGGAAAAGTCGCACAATTCGATTCAAGGGAATTATTCTCAGATCTATGCGTATCCTCCCTAGGACACAGCATACCTTCTTAAGGGGTTTGTCTGTTTCAGCGGAGATCAGAGAAAAGTTCCTAAGTGGATGTCTGTACTCCCCCCCGGATAGATATGGATATTTTTGAGGCATATTTTGAATAGGGCATGGTGGCTAATACCTATGGCCTTTCTCTTTTTTCTCTCCTTACTCTGCCCGGTACATAAGACAGCACGGCGCTACAGATCCACGATAACATATCAGGGCGATTCTTCAGGTTCCCTACAGGTATTCTGCTCAGGGGGAGGTCGGCGTATCCCAAGGCTGCCCTACGTTTGAGCAGAACGCCTCCCTGATATATGTACCCTTACCAGACAGATAAGGTAGTACCGGGGGGAAGCCGCTAAAGCAAAAATAGTGGGGTGCAGTATCAAATTCACTGAGAAAGGAAGTCAGCTTTGAGGGACCCCCGGGTGGATTGCTAGTAGAACATAGACATATAGTAGGAGGTACGGCTGATAGTCCCTAAGTAAAATTGGGAAGCGAAGGGATAAACAGGATTAACAGCCATATAGAAGGTGAATCGCAGGAGGAAGCGATTACGCCGAGGACCTAGGATTAAAGGGAAAGAGTCACTGGGTGCCAGGTCCCATATAAGTTTGAAAGAGATTGAAACATGAGTAAAACAGCGAATAAGACGTCGAAAAGTGGAGCCTCACGAAATTTAAAAGACAAGGGCCTAGATACGACGATTCAACAGTACATGACACAAGGAGCAAGCCCCAAAGAATTGGGAACTGATAAAAGACAACCATCCATACAAGAATACAAGAAGGGATCAGGCAAACACAAGGGAGGGGGAGCTCAGCAAGCCAGAGACACAATAACAGATAGTGACTGGGAGAGCAGCAAAATGGAAGAACTAAGGATAGAAGATCTCCCCCCTTCAAAGGGAGAAATGGCGGAGATGCTCTTAAAATTAGAGAATGCAATCAAAACAGATATTAGGGGACTTCGAGAGGACCTGGGAGGACTATTGGAGAGAGTAGAAGCAACAGAAAATCGCATAGACCTCCAAGCCATAGAGCTAAGCAAAGTCAAAGATCAACTAAGAACAATACAACAAATACAAAGGAACACGCTATATAAATTGGAAGACCAGGAGAACAGAAGTAGAAGGCAAAACTTGAAGATTCGCTCGATCCCGGAAACAAAAGGTGAAGATTTAAGATTAATACTAGATAGTATTCTCTCTCCTTGTTGGGCAAACGAGACAGGAGTCCCCCCAAGGTTCGATAGAATTCACAGAATCGGTAAAGCAAGATTCGGGGGCATGGACAGACCGAGAGATATAATAGTGCGGTTTACATTTTTCGACGAGAAAGAAGCAATATGGAAAAAGTTAAGGGGAAAAACCCCACTATTATATGAAGGTAGAGAAATACAGATATTCCCGGATATTGCACCCGAGACGCTTTCAAGGAAAAAACTTCTGAAACCCCTGTTAGTGGAATTGCAAGTTCAGAACATTAAATATAGATGGGGTTTTCCCGCTTGTTTAATAGGGAACAAAGATGGTAAATCGGCGAAGCTGAGCTTTCCGGAAGATCTGAAAGAATTTTGCGAGAAATTGGGAGTATGCCCTCCTGCACTTCCGGGTTGGCAAGAAGAAACAATAGGTTCAATGTAGTGGGGGGGGGGAAGATGGTCTGGGGAAAGGAAGGGGGGTGAAGGGGAAGGAAATAAGGAAAGATATAAAGTAAAAAAGGGATGTGGAATAGAATACCTCCCGTCTTAAGGGAAGAGGCGGGAGAGGCGCAGGCGGAAAGAGCCCCAGACCCTCCTAACAAATAGATTAGGAGATGGTAGGGGTATGCACGACCATTAACCTAACAAGGGCCAAAAATAGGCCACAGGGGTTGGGGGGAGGGGGGAGGGGGCGGGGGGGGCTTGGGGTGGGAGGCAAGGGTGGGGGGGTGGGAGGCGAGGGTGGGGGGGGGGGGTGTAAGGTTAGGGAAGGAAAGTATAGGGGAAAGAGGGGATAGGGAGGAAAAAAAGAAGTGGACCACCCAAGTAAACAAGACAGAAAGTACTCATGTAGGGCAGGGGAGTACCAGGATAAATAGATGGGTAACAACAAAACAGACGGCATGAAATTCATGTCCTACAATGTCAAGGGCATGAATACTCCAATAAAAAGACACAAGATCTTAGCAGAGCTGAAACGGTATGAGGCCGATGTCATATCTCTCCAGGAGACTCATATCTCCCTCGCGTCAAACATAAGACTATACTCCAATAACTACCCGGTCTGGTATTATAGTGATACAATATCGGCCAGAAGCAGAGGGGTAGCGATAGGGTTCTCTAAAAGAACAAGATTTCAGCTAAGTGAAAAAATGTGCGATGCAGAGGGAAGATATCTGTTTCTAAAGGGTACATTGGAAGAACTGGAATGTACTTTAGTTAATATATATGCCCCCAATAGCAATCCAATCAGCTTTTTAAATAAGATATTAAATAAACTTATGAATTTCAAAAAAGGATATGTAATTATGATGGGAGATATGAACTTCGGCCTCAATCCGGAAGTAGATAGTTCATCGGAGGTAAAGAAGGTGAGAAGCGCTGCACAAAAAAACATACTACAAAAGCTATATAATAATCAACTAGTGGATATATGGAGAGTAAAGAACCCTCAGGTACGCGACTACTCTTTTTATTCAGCAGTTCATGGGATATACTCACGTATCGATTACATATTCATAGACCATGGGCTGTTGGAATATGTGACGGATACGGGTATAGAAGTTATGACCCTCTCGGACCATGCTCCAGTAAAACTATGCTTGAATATCTCAAGGATTGGGAGAAATCCCTCTATATGGCGGATGAATGAAGAGTTGTTGCTTGGGGAGGAGGATAGGATAAAAATCGCGAGTGAAATTGAACAATATTTTACATATAATGATACAGAGGAAATTAAAGGCCACACGTTGTGGGATGCGCACAAAGCCTATATAAGGGGAATACTGATATCTATGGGATCTAAAAAGAAAAAAATGAGAGCCGAAAAAATCAATAAATTAATGAGAGAGATACACTGTTTGGAACAGGACCACAAAAAAGGATTGAAACAAAAAGATTTGGTACATAAAAAGTTATTAACTGCAAGGGTTGAGTTGAAGGATCTTCTAGACCAAGAAACCAAGATGGCGTTTAAAGGGTTGGCCAAGGAACGGTATACATGGGGAGATAAATCAAGTACGTTTCTAGCTAGAATGTTAAAAAAGAAAAAAGGGAAAAATTTTATTGGGAAAATTCAGAATAAAAATGGTAATATGTTGTTTACTACCAAGGATATAGCGGAAACCTTCAGATTATACTTCGAGGGGATATTTACAGATAGCAATATGGGAGTAAAAAATGGGGAAAAAGAGAAGAAGATCAGGGAATTTTTGGGAAAAATTACACTGACTAAAATTAGCCCCATCGAGAGGGAGATGCTCGAAAGGCCAGTATCGGAAGAAGAAATAGTTAGAGCACTTCTAAAATCAGCCCCAGGAAAATCCCCAGGACCAGACGGTTTCACAACATTTTATTACAAAACATTTAGAGAGGCCCTTGTTCCCAAACGTTTTAGTTATATGAATGGTCTAGGAGAAGAGTATAGAATGAGTAAAGAAGACCTAACGGCAACAATTACATTCATCCAGAAAGAAGGTAAAGATCCTGCACAGTGTACCAGCTATAGGCCGATCTCGCTGTTAAACGCAGATACAAAACTATACGCCAAAGTATTAGCAGAGCGAATGAAGGATTTAATGACAACACTGGTCCACCCAGACCAGACAGGATTTATAGGAGGCCGGGAGGGAAAGGACAACGGAATAAAGACACTTCTCCTGCTACAGAAGATGCGACAGGGTGGAACCCCCAGTCTGCTTCTGTCGCTGGATGCGCAGAAAGCCTTTGACAGAGTAGACTGGGGGTTCATGTTTAAGACGTTGGAGGGGATGGGGTTAGGACCGAAGATGATACAGAGGGTGAGGATGTTGTACGATCATCCAAAGACACGCATAAAAGTTAATGGGTTTGAGTCAGCGTCTTTTGAGATGGAGAGGGGTACAAGGCAGGGGTGCCCGTTATCACCCCTGCTGTTTGTGCTCTCCCTAGAACCACTCCTAGCAGCAATAAGGGAAAAATCAGAAATAGAAGGGGTAAAAGTGGAAAAAGTAGAATATAAATATTCCGCTTTTGCGGACGATATATTATTGTACTTAAATAACCCCAAGACATCCATGCCAAAATTACTAAATGTATTAGACCAGTACGGGGAGGTTTCAAACTTTAAAATAAATAGGTCAAAATCGGAGATAATGAACATCAATATCAACAAGCGAGAGGTACAAAGTATGCAACAGGAATGGAAATTCCCGTGGAGGAGTGAACTTAAATATCTAGGGATAAAGCTGTCAAAAACAGAGAGGAAAATGTACCGCTGCAATTACATCCCGCTATTGGATGAGATACAGGCAGAATGTAAAAGGTGTAGTTATAGACCACTATCGTGGCTGGGGAGAATAAACTCGTTAAAGATGATAATATTCCCCAAGATCTTATATAGGTTTCAGATGCTCCCAATACCATTGCCCAATGTTTACTTGTCAAAATTAAAAACTATCCTAATGAAATTTGTGGGGAAAAACAAAAAAGCTAGGGTGGCCTTCGCGACACTTCGACAACCAAAGAATAGGGGTGGAGTAGCAATGCCAGATGCGCAGACTTATTATGAAGCAGTTGTAGTGTCTAGAGTGAGTGAATGGAGCAAAAGGGATAACACAGAGAAAAGATGGGTTAGATTGGAACACGAAATATGTAGAGCACAATTGGAGAAGCAAATTTGGAATCCCCCACACGAGAGAAGTGTATTCTTGGAAGGGAATAATATTACACGAAACACTTTGCGGATATGGGATAAGATATATAGGCAATTTAATGGGAAATACAATTCACCACTTATAGCATTAAAAAACAACAATTATTTTTTACCTGGGTGTCAGGAGATTGGAGGGAATTGGGTTAAGGAGGAGGTACAATTAAAAGACGTAATGAAAAGGGAGGGTTTAGCACCATATCACGAGTTGGCACAAAAAAAAGGGATGATGGTAATAGATGGATGGAGGTACGCGCAGCTCTCTAGTTTTATAAAAAAGCTTCCTCCACGGATTAGAACAGCGGAAGATTTAACTTCTTTGGAACAGCTATGTATATCAAAGACGTCAAAGAAAACTGTTTCGAGATGGTATGGAATGCTGTTGGAGGGAGTAGAGCTGGGGGTACCTGCGTACATCAAAAAATGGGAGAGGGAACTGGGGACACAATTAGATAATACAATATTAAGAAAAATATTTAAATTAGTTCACGGTTCGGCGGTTGACGCTAAAACGGCGGAAATGAGTTTTAAATGTTTGACGAGATGGTACTATACGCCAGAGAAGAAAAGCAAATTTCAGGTGGATAGTGCCAGGGAATGTTGGCGGGGATGCAGGGAGCTGGGTACGATGACACATTTGTGGTGGAGCTGTCCAAAAATAAAACAGTACTGGAACCAAATTCTAGCTTATATCAAAGAGATCACAAATAAGGATGTGAGTGCTGATCCCTGGGTAGTGCTATTCCACGGGACAAGAACTGGGCTCAGACAATATAAGGAATCGGTGGTCCCCCATCTGCTGAACACAGGAAAAAAATTGATACCGAAAAAATGGCAAGAGAAGGAGGCCCCATCAATGTGGGAATGGGTGGATACGGTAGAAGAGACCTATAAGATGGAGTGTTTGAGAGGTAGTCTGGAAGAGAGGAGCAATACACCAATTATGGAGAAGTGGAAGTGCTGGCTAGATTTTAGGAAGAAATGGCTCATCTCAGAGGGGCTGAGGAGATAAGGCCCTAAAATGGGTACAAATAAGATACAATAAGGTATAAATAAGACAAAATTAAAGCACAAATAGGAAAAACAGGAAAAGGTGGTCCACAGATAGGTAGGAGGGGGGGGGGTGAGGTAAGTGGGGGGATAATATGGGAGTGTTAGACTGAGAGGGACGGTATGGTAAATATGTAAAGTATTAAGCTTGGTAATAACAGTAACAATAACAAAAAAAAAAAAAACTTGCCACAATGATGTGACTGCATGGAAGGGACGCTGAGCTGAAAGCTGAGGTGGGTCCCACGGCTATTAATTGATTTCACTGAGTGGAAAAAAAAAAAAAAGAAATCCCCCCTTCTTGCTGGTAATTTTAGGACATAGATCCCCTTTACCTTTTACTCACCTGTTTTACCTTGATGGTATTGAACAAAATGTTTAGCCACTGGTTTCTATTCTTTTCTCTTTCTTCTCCAAAACACTCTCCTCCTTCCTAATGTCCCTAAGATGCTCCCCTAATCTCACTTTGAGAGCTCTCTTAGTCTTGCCAATATATATTTTTGGGCAGGGACAGGTGATCATGTAGAATACTCTAGTAGTGGAGCAATTAATCAGATCCCTGATTTCATAGTCTTTCTCTCCCATGGTGTCGGTGTCCATAAATACATTTGTCCTTTCAACGATACACTTGGTATTTAGTACATGGAAACATCCCCTTGCATCGAGGATACGCAGACAGCCAAGTAGAGTTCTTGGACCTACGCAATACCATCTTAGGTCCGTCACCCACAAACCTTGCCAGGCTCTTATTATTTGTTAGAATACTCCAGTGTTTTTCTAGAGTTTTACGTACGGCGCTCCATTGGGCACCACATGTAGTAATCAATCTTCCGGGGTCGGGTTCCAGCTGTTGTTTAGTTTTTAGATTGGGATCCATGAGGAGCAAGCTTTCTCTGCTTCATGCAGCAGCTTTGTATTTTCGGATTCCGGATCTGTCTGCGAGAATATCCCCACTCACGGAATCTCACATACAGATCTTTACACTCTCTCTGTAAGTCAGCGGTTCCGGAGCAATTGCACTTTATCTTCATGAATTGCCCAGTGGGAATTCCATCTTTTTGCCAAGGAGGGTGGTGGCTGTCTGCCTGCAAAAGAGTGTTCGCTGCCGTCTCCTTACGGAATGTGCACGTACTGATTTTACCATTCTCCAGTCTTATCAACAAGTCCAGGAATGATAATTGAAAACGATCACACGCATAAGTTAAACGTATGTTATGTTCATTAACGTTAAGTTGGGCAATGAATCCATGAAGGGTGGTAATATCAAATGACCAGCACTTCATCAATGTACCTCAGCCACGTATGTATGTGGCTGAGGTACAAAGGAAGACAAAATACATCCTCCTGTTCCCCAGCAACCTAAATGGAGGCAAGCGTACGCAGGAGCCCACGCTGCCTCCATAGAGGTACCCCTAATCTGCTGATAAAAATATGAGGCATATTGGAAAAAAATGTTATTAAGTTCAATCAAGAATCCATTTTGAGGCCCAAACTGTGGATAGCATTTCTCTAGGAAGCCTTTAACCACTCCGATTCCACACTCATGCGGAATTGAAGTATATAACAATTTAACGTCAATACTTATCAGCCATGCTCCCCCTTCTATTTCCAAGTCTGCAATTTTTGCCAGAACATGATGTGTATCCTGCACATATGATTGGAGATCACCCACCATCTCCTTCAGGAGAGAGTCGAAGTATGCCCCAATCCTATCTAGAGGATCACGGATCACAGAAATGAATGGCTTTCCCGGTGGCTTTTCAAGGGATTTATGCACCTTGGGGATGCAATAGAAGATGGAGACATTAAAATCACCTACGAACAGATGTACATGCTCACGTCCAGCCTCCCTTGCATCATCCAATTTACCGTTAAGCTCACGTACCACCCTTGGGAAAGAATCAGCATTGAGTCTGCGATATGTGTTAAGCCGCGTACACACGGGCGGACTGTCTGGCCAACTTAGTCCGCCGAAACACATTTCAGCGGACACTCCGCTCGTGTGTGGGCTTCAGCTGACTTTTTCAGCGTGCAGTCCGGCGTACTAAGAATTTCGGATTTTTCTAAATTCTGTCCGTCGTACTCGCATTTCGGCGGACAATCCGGCCGTGTGTATGCCAGTCCACCGTACTTTTGAAATGAGCGGACTTTTCCCGCCCGGAGAAAAGTCCGCTCATTTCGAGTGGGTATCCAGGTAGGCGGGGCCCGCGAAGGAGACGTCGCTGGCCCCGCCGCCTGGTATGGACTTAAAGGGGAACCCCAACGCCGAAAAAAATCGGCGTGGGGGTCCCCCCCAAGTCCACAACAGACCCTTGTCCGAGCACGCTACCCGGCCGGCCAGGAAAGGGGGGCGAGCGAGCGCCCCCCCTCCTGAGCCGTACCAGGCCGCGTGCCCTCAACATGGGGGGGTGCCTTGGGGAAGGGGGGCCGCGCGGCCCCCCCCACCCCAAAGCACCTTGTCCCCATGTTGATGAGGACAAGGGCCTCTTCCCGACAACCCTGGCCGTTGGTTGTCGGGGTCTGCGGGCGGGGGGCTTATCGGAATCCGGGAGCCCCCTTTAATAAGGGGGCCCCCGGATACCGGCCCCCCACCCTATGTGAATGAGTGTGGGGTACAATGTACCCCTACCCATTCACCTGTAAAATAAAAGTACAAAAAAAAAAAACACAACACACTAGATAAAATACTTTATTGCACAGCTCCGGGGGTCTTCCGTCTTCGGGGGTCTTCTCGCCGGACTCCTCCGCTATCTTCTTGTAGCTCTTTTGCTAGCGGAGGAGTCCGGCTTTCTTCCTCGCCGCCGGCCTCTTCTCCCGACTTCGGGGGTCTTGTCCCCCTCTTCGGTTCTTCTGCCGGGCCACCGCGCCTTCTTATAGGTCTTTTACAGGCGGTGGCCCGGTCTTCTGTCGCCGCCGCCGCCGCCTTCCGTTCTTCTTCTTCTTCTTCTTCTTCTTCTCCAGGAGATGTTGCCTCGACGATCTCTCCGGCCGGAATGCCAGGGACGCACTGCGCAGCCACTTATATAGGGACAATGGGGCGGTGTCACATGGCTTTATGTCACATGGGTTGGTGTCACATGGTGACCCCGCCCCCTTACGATGTCATAGTCCCCATGTGACATCAACCCATGTGACCAACCCATGTGACATAAAGCCATGTGACACCGCCCCATTGTCCCTATATAAGTGGCCACGCAGTGCGTCCCTGGCATTCCGGCCGGAGAGATCGTCGAGGCAACATCTCCTGGAGAAGAAGAAGAAGAAGAAGAACGGAAGAACGGAAGGCGGCGGCGGCGGCGACAGAAGACCGGGCCACCGCCTGTAAAAGAGCTATAAGAAGGCGCGGTGGCCCGGCAGAAGAACCGAAGAGGGGGACAAGACCCCCGAAGTCGGGAGAAGAGGCCGGCGGCGAGGAAGAAAGCCGGACTCCTCCGATAGCAAAAGAGCTACAAGAAGATAGCGGAGGAGTCCGGTGAGAAGACCCCCGAAGACGGAAGACCCCCGGAGCTGTGCAATAAAGTATTTTATCTCGTGTGTTGTGTTTTTTTTGGTACTTTTATTTTACAGGTGAATGGGTAGGGGTACATTGTACCCCATACTCATTCACATAGGGTGGGGGGCCGGTATCCGGGGGCCCCCTTATTAAAGGGGGCTCCCGGATTCCGATAAGCCCCCCGCCCGCAGACCCCGACAACCAACAGTCAGGGTTGTCGGGAAGAGGCCCTTGTCCTCATCAACATGGGGACAAGGTGCTTTGGGGTGGGGGGGCGCGCGGCCCCCCCATGTTGAGGGCACGCGGCCTGGTACGGCTCAGGAGGGGGGGCGCTCGCTCGCCCCCCTTTCCTGGCCGGCCGGGTAGCGTGCTCAGACAAGGGTCTGTTGTGGACTTGGGGGGGACCCCCACGCCGATTTTTTTCAGCGTTGGGGTTCCCATTTAAGTCCATACCAGGCGGCAGGGTCAGCGACGTCTCCTTCGCGGGCCCCGCCTACCTGGAGACACGCTCGAAATGAGCGGACTTTCCTCCGCGTGTGTGGGCGAGTCCGTTCATTTCAAAAGTAGGGCGGATAGTAGGGCAGACTTAGTACGCTGTATTAGTCCGCTCAAAAAGTGGTGTGTGTGGTCAAGTCCGTTCATTCGAAAGTATGACGGACTGTCCGTCGGATTGTCTGACGGACTAAGTTGGCCAGACAGTCCGTCCGTGTGTACGCGGCTTTAGAATCACCCAAAAGGCATTTTACTTCAGCCTCATAGTTTATGTCGTCCATAAGGACCATGCTCAACCAACGATTTTTATTCAGTGAGGGCATTTTCTTAGATTTGATGTTTAAATTTGCAAATCCCCTAGTTGGAGAATTAATTACCACTGAATCCTCACTTTCCTCTAACAAGGAATTGAGAATATCAATCGCATTTTGATCGTCTGCATTCAGGGAAGGACCTACCGTGTCCGTTGGGCCATCCTTCTTATTGTCAGGGCTGGCTTAGCCCTTCCTTCTCTGGGCTGGCTGCTCAGCTGTCAGATAATTGCCAGCTCTCATCTGTCTCCACAGTTACCCCAGCTGTTCCTGATCTTGCTCGTCTGACCTGCCTACTTAAAGCTGTCCAGCTCACTTCGTCTCTGCCTTCACCTTGGTCAAATCACAAGAAACCATTTCCTGCATACAGACTGGCTGGCTGAGATCCCTTCTGGCTCCTTATCCGGTTTGCTGTTGCTCCACTTGGAACCCTGACTTCTGGTCCGGCTGATTACCCAATCTGGTTATTGAACTCTGGACTGGCTGACTACTCGATCTGGTTACTGGACTCTGGCTACACTTTGACTATGCTTACTCTATTTACCTTTTTATTTTTTATTAATAAACAAGTGTGATTTAATTGTACTCCTGTCTCAGTCTGATTCATGGTTTCTGACAGTAGATGAAGGGCATGAATTCAGAAGATATAGTCAATCCACTTGTTGGTAATATTCAGATTGGATAAGCAAGATCACCGCATGGATCAGTTTGCCTTGGCGTTACAAACGCTCCTGAGTCGCACGGCTCACCTGGAATTCCCCACTGTGGCTGCTCCGGTACAACCTGAGTCGCAGGTCATCCCTGCTGCTGCGCCAGTCTCTGTGCAGGCACTCGCCTCGAGTACAGGGCTGGACTGGGACAGAAATTTTGCCCTGGACTTCATCCAGACCGGCCCACTTACATTGTGCGAATCCCATCAGCACTCTCTTACATCAGAGTGTCCCATCACCAGCCCCATTACAACAGAGTGTCCCATCAGCACCCCTTACATCAGAGTGTCCCATTAGCACCCCCTTACATCAGAGTGTCCTGTCAGCACCCCCTTACATCAGAGTGTCCCATAAGAACCCCTTACATCAGAGTGTCCTATTACCAGCCCCCTTACATCAGAGTGTCCTATCAACACCCCCTTACATCAGAGTGTCCTATTACCAGCCCCCTTACATCAGAGTGTCCCATCACCAGCCCCCTTACATCAGAGTGGCCCACTGAGCCCTCGGCACACCGGGAAACTCCCGGTAGTCCCAATGGCCACTATATGCCTGCTCGAGTATTACCTCTATAAGAGGTATGTCTGGTTCCACTCTGCTTCAAGTGATTTGGGGGTGATCCTGTTCAATGCAGAGGGTTTCTCAATCAGGTTGAGATATACTTCGAGATACTGCCCCAGGTGTTTCCCACGGACAGAAGCAAAGTAGGTTTTGTGATATCTTTGCTTTCTGAGAGAGCCTTGGCCTACGCTAACCCTCTATGGGAGAAGCAAAAACATGTTGTCTTGAGTTACCCTTAGTTTGTGGCCTCCTTTAAAAGGGTATTTGATGTTCCCGCACGCTCCGCTTCTGCTGCCACCTGTCCATCAAACAGAGTGCGAGAACTGTTGCCGACTACGCCATTGAATTCCTTACTCTGGCAGCAGAGGTTGCTTGGAACAATGAGCCCCCCGTGGCTGATTTTTCTCATGGTCCCTTGGATTCCATCAATGATGAGATAGCAGTACCGAGTCAGTCAGTGAAGATGAACCCATGCACCTGGGCTTCACGTGTCTCTCTGCGGATGAGAGAGCCTTTAGGAGGAGGGAGAGATTGTGCCTTTATTGTAGCCAGGCAGGTCCTGCCATGGACAGACTTTAGGTGGCGTTGTTTCATCCCCAGTTATCCAGAAGGATAAGCCCCTGCTTTCGGTCACCCTTTTCATGGGCTCTGGAGCTGCAGGCCTGTTCATTGATGCTACATTGTTTCACAGCACTTGTTTCCGCTGCAGCTGCGTGACACTCCACTTGCCATTGAGGCTCTTGACGGGAGACCTTTACAGCCTGCCCATGTGACTCATGAGACGGTTCCATTGTCCATGGCCGTTGGGTCTCTTCACCATGAGATAATCCAATTCCAAGTTATTTCCTCACCCAGGTTGAGACATGCTTCCTGAAGGTATCCAAGGTCCTTTGCACCTCTTCACTCTCCTCCCTGCCGTGATTTTAGTGATGTCTTTGACAAAGGTCAAGCCGGTAGTTTGCCTCCACACTGGTCTTATGATTGCTGAATTGACCTTCAACCTGGTGCCATACCTCCTCCTGGCTGGGTTTACCCTTTGTTGGTCTTGGAGGATAAGGCCATGAAGGAGTAGGTTGCAGACGCACTTTCTCAAGGTTTCATCCGCAAATCCTCGTCTCCTGCTGGTGCTGGTTTCTTCTTTGTGAAGTAGAAGAGTGGTGAACTGAGACCATGTATAAATTATAGGGGTCTCAATCGTGTCACGATTAAGAATGCCTACCCGATTGATTACAGAGTTATTTGACCGCCTCAAGGGTGCAGCGGTTTTCACGAAGCTTGACTTGAGGGGGGGCATACAATCTTGTGCGCACTAAGAGCGACGAGTGGAAAACTGTGTTTAATACCAGAACAGGCCATTATGAGTACCTGGTAATGCCTTTTGGCCTTTGTAACGCCCCGGCAGTTTTCCAGGAATTTATTAACGATGTCCTCTGAGATTTGTTGCAGTTATGTGTGGTGGTTTATCTCGATGATATCCTCATATTTTTCAAGTCCCTGGAGGAGAGCCACCACACAGATGTCTGTCGTATGCTTCAGAAACTAAGAGAGAACAATCTCTACTGTAAACTAGAGAAATGCGTGTTCACTCGTGAACAGGTTACATTCCTGGGCTATGTCATTTCCACTGCTGGTTTTTCGATGGACCCAGAGAAACTTTGGGCAGTCCTACAGTGGCCTCGACCCGTGGGTTTACGTTGTTTGCAGCTTTTCCTGGGCTTTGCCAACTACCATCGGAAATGTATTTGTATCTTCTCATCTCTGGTCAAGCCCCTGACTGATAGAAAGGATGGTAATCCACAGAGTTGGTCTCCGGAGTCCATTAAGGCCTTTGAGACTCTCAAGGCTGCCTTTGTTTCTGCTCCTGTGTTGGCACATCCTGATCCTACATTGCCTTTTATCCTAGAAGTTGATGCTTCTGAGACTGGAGTTGGCACCCTTCTGTCTCCACGTCCTAACTCTGAGAGCGCTATGCATCCATGTGGCTACTTTTCCAAGAAAATGTCACCTGCTGAGTGCAATTATAAGATTGGTGAGAGAGAGCTGTTGGCGATCATTTTAGCCCTGAAAGAATGGAGACATCTCCTTGAAGGTACCACTGTGCCGGTTCTTATTCTTACTGACCATAAGAATCTTACATTCTTGTCTGAGGCTAAGCGCCTCTCTCCCAGAAGGGCGCGATGGGCTCTTTTCTTGTCGAGTCTTAATTACATTGTCTCATTCTTACTCGGTACTAAGAATGTAAGGGCTGATGCCTTGTCACGACAATTTTCCTCCACTTCCAAGTCGGAGTCAGTTCTGGTTCTGGTGATTCCTCTTTATCGTATCTTGGCTACGGTTCTCACCAGTCTTACTTCTCCTTTGGGTGACAAAATTCTTGCTGCTCAGGTCCATGCTCCTCCTGAGAAACCTTGTGACCGCTGCTTTGTCCCAGAGAGTCTCTGTACTGCCGTGCTCCAGACCTACCATTCTCCCAAGGCAGCTGACCACCCTGGGAAGAATCAACTCATTTGGGCCATTTCCCAACAATTCTGGTGGCCTAGACTATGGGCTGATGTTACTTCCTTTGTAGCTGCCTGTTCCGTGTTTGCTCAGAGTAATGCCGCGTACACACGAGCGGACTGTATGGCCTACTTAGTCCGCCGAAACACATTTCAGCGGACAGTCCGCTCGTGTGTGGGCTTCAGCTGACTTTTTCAGCGTGCAGTCCGGCGTACTAAGAATTTCGGATTTTTCGAAATTCTGTCCGTCGTACTCGCATTTCGGCGGACAATCCGGCCGTGTGTATGCCAGTCCACCGTACTTTTGAAATGAGCGGACTTTTCCCGCCCGGAGAAAAGTCCGCTCATTTCGAGTGGGTATCCAGGTAGGCGGGGCCCGCGAAGGAGACGTCGCTGGCCCCGCCGCCTGGTATGGACTTAAAGGGGAACCCCAACGCCGAAAAAAATCGGCGTGGGGGTCCCCCCCAAGTCCACAACAGACCCTTGTCCGAGCACGCTACCCGGCCGGCCAGGAAAGGGGGGCGAGCGAGCGCCCCCCCTCCTGAGCCGTACCAGGCCGCGTGCCCTCAACATGGGGGGGTGCCTTGGGGAAGGGGGGCCGCGCGGCCCCCCCCACCCCAAAGCACCTTGTCCCCATGTTGATGAGGACAAGGGCCTCTTCCCGACAACCCTGGCCGTTGGTTGTCGGGGTCTGCGGGCGGGGGGCTTATCGGAATCCGGGAGCCCCCTTTAATAAGGGGGCCCCCGGATACCGGCCCCCCACCCCATGTGAATGAGTGTGGGGTACAATGTACCCCTACCCATTCACCTGTAAAATAAAAGTACAAAAAAAAAACACAACACACTAGATAAAATACTTTATTGCACAGCTCCGGGGGTCTTCCGTCTTCGGGGGTCTTCTCGCCGGACTCCTCCGCTATCTTCTTGTAGCTCTTTTGCTAGCGGAGGAGTCCGGCTTTCTTCCTCGCCGCCGGCCTCTTCTCCCGACTTCGGGGGTCTTGTCCCCCTCTTCGGTTCTTCTGCCGGGCCACCGCGCCTTCTTATAGCTCTTTTACAGGCGGTGGCCCGGTCTTCTGTCGCCGCCGCCGCCTTCCGTTCTTCTTCTTCTTCTTCTTCTTCTTCTCCTTCTTCTCCAGGAGATGTTGACTCGACGCTCTCTCCGGCCACAATGCCAGGGCCGCGCTGCGCGGCCACTTATATAGGGACAAGGGGCGGTGTCACATGGCTTTATGTCACATGGGTTGGTCACATGGGTTGATGTCACATGGGGACTATGACATCGTAAGGGGGCGGGGTCACCATGTGACACCAACCCATGTGACATAAAGCCATGTGACACCGCCCCTTGTCCCTATATAAGTGGTCGCGCGGCCCTGGCATTGTGGCCAGAGAGATCGTCGAGGCAACATCTCCTGGAGAAGAAGAAGAAGAAGAACGGAAGGCGGCGGCGACAGAAGACCGGGCCACCGCCTGTAAAAGAGCTATAAGAAGGCGCGGTGGCCCGGCAGAAGAACCGAAGAGGGGGACAAGACCCCCGAAGTCGGGAGAAGAGGCCGGCGGCGAGGAAGAAAGCCGGACTCCTCTGCTAGCAAAAGAGCTACAAGAAGATAGCGGAGGAGTCCGGCGAGAAGACCCCCGAAGACGGAAGACCCCCGGAGCTGTGCAATAAAGTATTTTATCTCGTGTGTTGTGTTTTTTTTGGTACTTTTATTTTACAGGTGAATGGGTAGGGGTACATTGTACCCCATACTCATTCACATAGGGTGGGGGGCCGGTATCCGGGGGCCCCCTTATTAAAGGGGGCTCCCGGATTCCGATAAGCCCCCCGCCCGCAGACCCCGACAACCAATGGCCAGGGTTGTCGGGAAGAGGCCCTTGTCCTCATCAACATGGGGACAAGGTGCTTTGGGGTGGGGGGGGCCGCACGGCCCCCCCTTCCTCAAGGCACCCCCCCATGTTGAGGGCACGCGGCCTGGTACGGCTCAGGAGGGGGGGCGCTCGCTCGCCCCCCTTTCCTGGCCGGCCGGGTAGCGTGCTCGGACAAGGGTCTGTTGTGGACTTGGGGGGGACCCCAACGCCGAAAAAAATCGGCCTGCGCCTTTCTACCAGGTTGGGGACAGGGTCTGGCTGTCATCTCGCAACCTCCGACTTCGTGTTCCCTCACTGAAGTTTGCACCTTGGTTTATTGGGCCTTTCCGGATCCTTCACAGGATTAACCCAATGGCTTATGCGTTGGACCTTCCTCCTAGTATGCGCATCTCAAATGTGTTTCATGTCTCCTTATTGAAACCGTTGGTCTACAACCGATTTACCACCTCGGTGCCATGTCCTCACCCTATTCAGGTCGAGAACCATGAGGAGTATGAGGTACAATCCATTGTTGACTCCCGTAGGTTCCGTTGGAGCATACAGTACCTGGTGCATTGGAAGGGGTACGGTCCGGAGGAACGCTCCTAGGTTTCATCCTCGGACGTGCATGCCCCTATCCTCCTCTGCAAGTTCCATAGACATTTCCCCCTCAAGCCCGGTGGCCCTCCCAGGAAAAGGGGTCTTTGAGTAGGGGGTACTGTCAGGGCTGGCTTAGCCCTTCCTTCTCTGGGCTGGCTGCTCAGCTGTCAGATAATTGCCAGCTCTCATCTCTCTCCACAGTTACCCCATCTGTTCCTGATCTTGCTCATCTGATCTGCCTACTTAAAGCTGTCCAGCTCACTTCATCTCTGCCTTCGCCTTGGTCACATCACAAGAAACCATCTCCTGCATAAAGACTGGCTTGCTGACATCCCTTCTGGCTCCTTATCCGGTTTGCTGTTGCTCCACTTGGATCCCTGACTTCTGGCCTGGCTGATTACCCGATCTGGTTATTGAACTCTGGACTGGCTGACTACTTGATCTGGTTACTAGACTCTGGCTATGCTTTGAATACGCTTACTCTATTTACCTTTTTATTTTTTATTAATAAACAAGTGTGAATTAATTTTACTTCTGTCTCGGTCTGATTCATGGTTTCTGACACTCATACAAGGATCTGAAGAATATCTTCCTTACAAATAGTACCACATCCTTATAAACTGTGAACTCATCCATGCAACTCATGGGTGAAAAGGACATCCCGTGTTGCAATAGTTGGATGTGTCTCTGGGCTAAAGGGAAAGATGACAGGTTAATGAATTTCATATCAGAGTTAGTCATAGAGACATTTTTGATAAATTTAGCAGTTCTGGCTCCTCGTGTGGGAGCCCCTGCTTGCTGTCTTAGGGTTTTCTCTTGTTTCTGCTTGGTCCCCACATGTTTTTTTCTGGGACAGTGTGTTTACCTGAGAGGGGGTGCAGGCTGTTCCATCCTCCATCCCTTCTTTCTCTAAAAAAATAACTGTTCTCTGGATGTTATCATCTTCTGATCCATCCTGTCTAGTCCTGGACTGGGATCTATACCCCCTTCTAGAGGAGCCGCTCCTCCCCCTTCTTATGGTCAAATCAAAAACTTGATCCTTCTCAAAATCCAGTAAGTCCCTTTTGTACTTGGATTGTTTAGTTATCTTTAAGATTTGTTGGGCCTTTTCTATCTCTTTTTTTAGAAACTCATTTTGTTTGATGAATTCCCCATCTTCTTTCATTAAATCCAATCCCTTACCACTTTCCTCTATCAAATTCCTAAGTTCAGCCAGCTGAATCTTTTCCTCTTCAACTATCAATGCCATGACTGCAATTTCATGATTAATACACAGTTCCTTCCACTTGGGGAGGAACCTATCATTATGGAGATGTTCAGCAGGTATAGCTCTATCCCGTAAGCCACAGGGAACTATCTTGTGCTGAATGTACTGTATATAGATATATATATGCATATATATTATACGTAGCACATAAATACCTTACGTTTATGTCACTGAGTTTTTATGCCCTTACAGTAGTTGATAAACTGATCAGAAAAATAATTGGTACTTTTACAGAAACCAGTCATCCTTCTGTATTACAAACCAGCTGCTTAGTCCCCAGCCAACTTGTGGTGCACTGTAAATGATATCTGAAATAATTGAGTTATATAATAATATTAACTTTAAGACCTGGGTGAAGTAAGGACATGTGCGTTTCTGCAGGTTGCTTCCATATGCATACTAAATAGTATATCTAAACAGCGCAACCTCCCCTATTTCAAAATACTCAAATTAATATACCTTATCCCCCTGGCTAAATTGCCGCTAACACTTTATTGTCGTTCACTTCCAAAAACCCCATGAATGTACAAAAATATATATATAAATAAGTGCAGCACAACAGGTATGGGAATGAATGCACACAAATGAAATAATAATATTGCAATAAAGCGTACCACGTAATTTCCGACCGTGTTTTTCTTTTTTTTTTTAAGCACTGCTTTTCTATTTTTTTCTTTTAGTGGAGTTGGACTTAAATGCAGCAGGACACAGAGGCTTGAGCGTTTGGCTTACTGAACCTGAACTTCTATCAATAGTGCTGCTAAAGTGATCAGTGCTTCTACAAGCTCAGGGGAGTATGTTGTGACATACAGTAAAGAGGGGGCAAATTATAAGCTCCTATTTCTGTTAAGGCAGTCTTTGTTTAATTTGGTACCTGTGTATCCATTCTACAAATTCTAAGTCAAAGCCTTGCATACTTATTTCTTGGAGACAGTGCAGTAGATATAATTTATTTTCCTTGGGTAGGGTCAGGCCTGGTCACTAATGGCCCATACAAGCAATCAGAAAATTGTACACAAAATACAGCTTTCAAATCGATTGTACGATAAACTGATCGTTAATACACAGCTTTTGAGAGCCGATCACGACAGTTCATCCAATAATATACATAGTTATATAGTAGGTGAGGTTGAAAAAAGACACAAGTCCATTAAGTCCAACATATGTGTCTGATTATAAGTCAGTATTACATTGTATATCCCTGTATGTTGTGGTCATTCAGGTGCTTATCTAATAGTTTTTTGATACTCTCGATGCACCCCGCTGATACAACCACCTGTGGGAGGGTGAGTGGCCAAGTGTCTTATTAAACTCCCTTCCATGAAAAAGTTTTGTCCCTATTGTGGGGTCACCAGTATGGTATTTGTAAATTTAAATCATATCCACTCTCCAGCGTCTCAGAGAGAATAAGTTCAGTGCTCGCAACCTTTACTCATAACTAATATTCTGCAGAACTGGACAGCATACTCCAGGTGAGGCTGGACCAAAGTTTTGTAGAATGGGAGAATTATCACTTTATCCCTGGAGTTAATCCCCTTTTTAATGCACGCCAATATTCTGTTTGCTTTGTTAGCAGCAGCTTGGCTTTGCATGCCATTACTGAGCCTATCGTCTACTAGGACCTCCAGGTCCTTTTCTATCCTGGATTCCCGTAGAGGTTCACCCCCTAGTGAGTAGATTTCATTCATTGTTTGCCACCCAAATGCATTATTTAAAATTTTTCTACACTTAAACCTCATTTGCCATGTAGTTGCCCAACCCATTAATTTTTTCAGATCGTCTTGCAAGATTTCCACATCCTGCGAATAAGTTATTACCCTGCTTAGTTTAGTGTCGTCCGCAAATACAGAGATTGAGCTGTTTACCCCATCCTCCAGGTCGTTTCAGCACAGAAGCCTTGGGGACCCCACTTCCCACCCCTGACCATTCCCAGCATTCTCCATTTATCACCACCCTCTGAATTTGCCCCTGTAGACATTTGTCAATCCATGTACTCACCCAATGGTCCACGCCAGCGGAACTTACTTTGTACAGTAAATGTTAATGGGGAACTGTGTCAAATGCTTTTTCAAAATCCAGATACACCACTACAGGCCATCTTTTATCGAGATGGCTAGAATCTTCATTACTAAAATCTTGTATATAGTCCCTTATCATCTCCTCCAAGAGCTTGCATACTATTGATGTTAAGCTAACTGGTCTGTAATTCTCAGGGATGTATTTTAGCCCGTTTTTAATTATTGGTGCTACATTGGCTTTTCTCCAATCAGCTGGTACCATTCAGTCAGTAGACTGTCAGTAACAATTAGTAACAATCGTCTGGCAATTACTTGACTGATTTCCCTAAATACCCTTGGGTGCAAGCCATGTGGTTAACATTAATTAATTGATTTATTAATGTTACGTTTCCCAAGTCTATTTCCAATTCTGTCCTATGTTAGCTATGAGGGTGCTTACTGAGATGTGTCATGAGGACAAACACTGCAGTTTTGGTTACTGAAGCCCCCCGATTCCCTCAGGAAGACTGAGGAGAAGAATACATTTTAAAACTACTCTTAAAAATGTCCCCTTCCCCTTCTAACACCTATTCTGACTAACCTGTGTTACATACAGTTTTTTGTACACAGCCTACCTTAAAGACAAGCTTTTTTAACATAGTCACTGACTACTGAGCAAACAGTAACTGTTGTACAATATGGAATACAGAGTGCAGTGGCCAGGAGTATGAAGTACACAGCATATTTAGTGCATGGTTCAGGAGCGGATAATGCACAGAGCACAGGGATCAAGAGAGCATAGTGTACAGGCCAGTACACAGAGTCAAAAAAAAATGACCTCCTTCCTCAAGCCAAAATTTCCCCCAGTACAAACTCTGCCCCCCACTAGATCTTTCAGAATCCCTCCCCCCTGTAAAGATCTTTCCTCATAGTGCAGATTACTCCCACAGAACATATTTCCCCCCTCACTAGAAATTCCCTTCCAGTGCAACCCCCCCCCCTTCCCCTCAATACAGATTTTCCTCTCACAGTACAGCTCTCTCCCCAGTACAGATCCCCCCTGCATGAACTGTCATTTGACTGGAGCTAAGGAGGAAATGAAAAGAGACTCCCTCTCTCTGAACTGCTGTTTAAAATCTGTTAGCAACAGATGGGGGTATTTGGACCCCTGGGGGAATGTGGATCCCCCTTTCCCCCCCCCCATATCTATAATACCAGCGGTTTCATATCTTTGGCTGACATATTTAAAGTCTGGAGGGAACAAGAGAAGAAACATTCCAAATACTCAGCTGTTCACTTTCCGTTCAAAATAAATGAAAATGTAGATATTGGTTCACACTGAAAAATAACTAAGCACCTAAATATGTTGTATCAACAGTTATAAAAAATGAAATTAAAGGAGAAGAGCGGGATTGAAAAAAAAAAGCCTATATATTTACTTCCCTGCTGCAGCAATGGTCAAATTCTGCAAGCTGTCCCCTGCCACCACTAAGCTTGAAAGCTTAGAGATTGTGTGATATCTGATTGCTCAGTTCTTGGTTTGGCTCCGAGCAGAGAGCGGTGGCTGTCAATCACCATGCTCTGTTTTGCACCTCCATTTCTCACTGGAGTGCCAGGCTGTGGAGTGGGCAGGCTCCTCTTTGAGACTGGAGCGGGTCTGTGACATCAGGCAACAACAGACTTTAAACACACCGATCAAAATACATTGATGATTCCCTACAGTTCTTGACCTTTGCTGGAGTTGCAATCAGGAGAAAGGCACTTTACAGCATATATGGTCGGAATGCACCCTGATTCAGTCATTCTGGCGACAGGTCTGTGAAATCATAAAGCTTATAACAAACACAGTGATTCAATTAAAAGCAGCATGTCACTTATTACACATCAGTAATTGTTCAATAAAAAAGAACAAGAGATCACTGACCAGATTTCTACTCACAGCTGCGAAGGCAGTGATCCCTAAACACTGGAGAAATACTACTACCCCTACAATCAAGGAATGGCTAGAAGAGGTTCACCTTCTTTAAAAATGGAAGAGATTAGGGCAACAGCTCACGAAATGACAGAAAATTTTAATAAAACATGACAAACCTGGGTCATTGTCAAATATTCAAAAACATATGAGTCCTAGTTATAGAAACAACCCCAGATAGCCTTGGGAGCTTGGCTTACTACCTCCTACTAACTCTTTTCTTACCACCTCTTTTCTTCCCCTAATGTCACCCTCTCTTGGGTATGCTATTTTTTTCTATCCAACTCAATTCCTCATGCAACATACATGTAAATAAGTTGTACGCCAAATGCATATACCGGAGTAATGATCGGCTGATCATATCATACTATTTTTCTACTTTAAAAATGGATACCGCATACTGAATTCATATTGATACTGGAGAAGACAGAATCCAGCTATGGTTTGATTGATTACTACTAAAGAGAGCTCTAACGTTACAACATAATACACTTATTGTTGAAATTACTATGCACAAGCTATATGTACAAATGTTATTAAGATTGTACAAATGCTCTATTTTTTATTTTATTTTTTTGCTCTTATGATAAAAATTTTATTGAAAAAAAAACAGCAGACTTTAGCCCGCAATTGGCTGACTTTGGTTCAGAGGTGTACAAAAGTAAGTGCGCACCTGTGACCCACATGAGATGTACTGCATGGCCAAACAAACTTTGGCCATACTTGGCATGAGGTTACATAGAAACTAGAGAAAAAAACAAGATTGTTCATTCCAATCTGCCCCTTTTTAAAAAAAATGTTTGTAACATTTTGTGAGTACCGTATTTATCGGCGTATAACACGCATCCAATCAGGGGAAAATTGTGGGTGCGTGTTATACGCGGATTCCTGACGATCCCCTGCTGATTGTGAGAAAAGGGGCGAGCAGAGCCGAGATACACAAAGCCAAAGTACACTCGGCTTTACTCGGCTCCTCTCGCAGTCACACCCACCTCCACTGATTGTGAGAGGAGCGAGCGCCGCTGACATAGAGAAAGCCGAGTGTACTTCGGCTAGACTCGGATCTTCCCGCAGTCCTGCCCCTGACTGTGAGTAGAGCCGAGTCTAGCTGAAGTACACTCGGCTTTCTCTATGTCAGTGGTGCTTTCTCCTCTCCTCTCGCAATCAGTGGAGAAGGGGGCGGGACTGTGAGTAGAGCCAAATCTAGCCAAAGTACACTCGGCTTTGTGTATCTCGGCTCCGCTCGCTCCTCTCCGCTCACAGTCAGCGGAGATCGTGCCAATTTTAAATCAGGGCAATCCTGCAAAGAGACTGGCAATGCTGCAAAGAGTCTGGGCAAGGCTGCAAAGGCACTGGGCAAGGCTGCAGATGGACACTGGCAAAGCTTCAATGATGGACAAGGCTGCAGATGGACACCGATAAGGCTGCATTGATGGGCATTTAAATGTAAGTTTTTTTCCTTAAACGTCCCTCCTAAAAGTTTTTTTCCTTAAAATTCCCTCCTAAACTTGGGGTGCGTGTTATACACCGACACGTGTTATACGCCGATAAATACGGTATATACTGTATGTTTGTCCTAAACATGTGTACATTCACTTTCTGTTGACTGCCTCTTCTGCAAGTCTGTTCAAACATCAACTACACTTAGTAAAACAAGGTTGTGTCACACATCCACATTTAAACTATAAGTCCAATAATAATTAAAAAATACCACGGTTTAAGTAATTCAGCATCATTTCCTTGAGAATTGTTGCAAGACATCATGGCACACATCATCCTGCAATCTTTTCTTGAAAGGAGCAGTGAGCTTAATAAAAACACATCTCCCATTCCCAGAATTTACAGTATACTTGCTTATCATAGACACAATGGAACAGAGATTAAAAAAAAGTTTCCCCAGTTTCTCATTTAGTGACCTTACATTTCCCATTAACTTGACATCATTGACTGAACTCATTCTTGCCCAACATTTTCCTGTCTTCTTCTATTAAAAAATATTTTGTTTAAAGCCTATTTCTGACAGACTGCTAACAGCTGTACACAGCATAGTGAAAAGACTTGGAGGCTGCGGATGATATGCAAAAGAAAGGGTCGGTCTGCACAAAAGATTCAGGTTTGTATCTTGATACTAGACTAAAACTTATTTTTAGGTGTAAAATAAATCAAAAATCTAAGAGTGGCAGGGAGTCATCCTTTAACCCTTTCACTGCTGGAGATATTTTTGTGGGGTTTTTTTGCACACGTTTAAAAAATATCAGTCCCGGAGATTAGTTAAAACTCCCGAAACATGATATATTTTCTGAAAGCAGAGACCCTGGAGAATGAAATATTGGTAGTTTGAAATTTTTGTAATAACACAACAATTTATTGAGGGCAAATTGTCAGTAAAAAGTTAATTTAAAGTGGTTGTAAAGGCAGAAGGTGTTTTACTTTAATGCATCCTCTGCATTAAAGAGCAGCTGCACCTTTAAAAAAAATATTAAAAGCCAGCAGCTACAAATATTGCAGCTGCTGACTTTTAATAAATGGACACTTACCTGTCCCAGGGTCCAGCAATGTTGGCGGCAGATGACGAGCAATCGCTCCTCTCTCGGCTGCCCCCGCCGCCATCCTCTGTCAGGGAATCGGCAAGTGAAGCATTGCGGCTTCACTGCCCGGTTCCCTACTGCGCATGCGCGAGTAGCGCTGCGCCTCTCCACTGGTCCCCGCTGTGTCCTGGGAACTGTGCGTTTCCCAGAACACAATGGGGGGGGGGGCATCTGCGGATAGATGCGACTAGCTTGTCCCGGAAGTGGGTGAAGATACCTGGATTATCCACGTATCTGCATCCCCCTCCCCCCAATTGTGACACCGGAGGGGGGGAGGGATCAGATGAGCGGACCTTCCACTTCAGGGTGGAGGTCTGCTTTAAGGTAATACAAACCTTCTGTGTGCAGCTAGCCCCCCAGCCCACCCTTATATTTACCTGAGCCCGATCCAGATCCACTGCTGTGCCCATGAGCAGTGGCTCTCTCAACTCTCTCTCTCTCCTCACTGGATAGAGAGTCAGAAGTGGGAGGCATTGGTTCCTGCTACTGTCAATCACAGTCAGTGAGCAGATTGCGAGGGGGGGGACTAAACTGCACTCCGTGTGTCAACGGACACACAGAGTGCAGCTCAGGATTGAGCCCGCAGATGTGCCACAATAAGAAGCAGCTTCACATGGTGACACAGAAGAGGAGGAGCCAGGAGCACCGGCGGGGGACCTGAAAAAAGGAGGATCAGGTTTGCTATTCTGTGGAAAACCATTGCACAGAGCAGGTAAAAATAACGTGTTTGTTATTTTATTTTTTTTATGTTTAGATTTACAATCACTTTAGGTTAATTTTAGGGAAAATAAATACTTTTACCAGTTTTGGTAAGTTGGAAAAGATGAGCTTGCATTGAGTAGTTAGATACAAAACACATCAAGCCTTCAAATTGCATGTGCCTCTGAAACCAACAAACTTTGGAACCTAACATTTTCCATAGGTGACACTTTGAATGCCCCTACAGGCCATCTGTTTAGCATTAACCATGAATAATGGCCCTAAAATGATTGCTCTCACTCTTGCTTGTGCGTCGTATGTAACATGTGTAGCGCACTCAGCGGTTTCATACATAGGCGCCCCAATGTGTGTGTTTACGTTCATATATGCATGTACAAGGGGCGGGGCAGTGTCAATTTTTTTTTTCTTTAATTGTTTGGGTTCAAATGTTTTTATTTATTTTTTGTTCACTTTGTTCACTTTATTTTTATTTTTTTGTAATTACTTTATTTCTCAAATGCGCACAGAACAGTCAAACCATTTACAAATAAAGGCATGTCATTTGAAATTATCACTAAAGAATACAGTATTCATCGAGCAGCAATAACCAGACTGCCGTTACCAGTAAAAGACAGGCACAGGGTGGTGTAAACACATAGACATAAAGCAAAATGTGTAATGTGTAAGAAGTTGAAAGGACCCTAGGGCTCCTTACCTTATTCCTTTGGACAGATAAATATAAATATGTAATGTTCATATTAATGTATACTTCATCATCTCATATCAACCTACCAAAGATGCAATATCTGTAATGAAACGGTATGATCCAATGCGCATATGAAACCTGCTATTCCTTCTCTCCATAATGTTGTTTATTATGGTGACGTTGTGTGCTTGTATTGCATTGTCTTTGCCCACGTTGGGCATTAATAAAAAACATTTATACTTGAAAAAAACACATAGACATTTGTAACCATGAAGATATCTAGATTTAACTTTATTTTCATCACATTGGGGACCAAAAGTCCCCTATGTGTTTGCATTCTGTTCAGAGAGGTTCTCTTTAATGGGATATCTGGGGTCATTTGATCCATGATGTCTCACCTGCCTTCTACTGAAGCTAATGGAGCTCAAATCGAGAGGCCGGGGAAAGTGAAAGCTGAAACTGCAAAAGACATAATGCACTTTGCTACTATGTTCATTATATCTAGGGGAGATTAGCAAAAGTATGTTCTTTGGCTACCCTCCCCTCTACCTACTGACATCCACCTAGGGGTCCTGGGCTCACAGGTAGGACAGTAGAGAAAACATGGATGAGGACACATGCATTACCATGGAAGAGATCGGGCAGCTGTACAGCTAATGGGTTACTTCCACCTGACAGCCAACACTTGGCTCACTTTTTTTTTTCTTTAAAAATAACAGACATGTTATACTTGACTGCTATGTGCAGAGGTTTTGCACAGAGCAATCCAGATTCCTCCTCTCGGGTCCATGGCTGGAGCTCCGCTTGCCCATTCAGACAAGAAGCCACTCTCTTCTCTTTGGCTAGCTGACTTTGATTGACAGCAGTGGGAGCCAATGGTGTCGCTGCTGTGTCTCGGTCAATCAGGAGGGAGAGTCCCAGACAGCCGAGTTACTTGTGCACATTGCTGGATGGAGATGGGGCTCAGGTAAGTATTAGGGGGGCTGCTACACATAGAACAGTGGCGGAACTACCACCATAGCAACACATGCGGGCGCTATGGGGCCCGCAGTCAAGTGGGGCCCGGTGAGGACAGGGCGCCGCGGCTCCGCGGGAGATAGTGGGCGGCTCCGTGGGTGAGAGTGGGTGGTCTGCGGCTCCGCGGGTGGACTGCGGGCAGCTCTGCGGGTGAGAGCGTCGGTCAGTGGCTCCGCGAGTGATAGTGGGAGGCGGATGAGAGCGGGCGGTCTGCTGGTGAGAGAGTGGGCGGTCTGTAGGCGTGAGCGGCTGGCCAATCAGGGAGCTGATGGGCGGGGGAGCATAGAGATGACATCATCTCTCACCGCCCGGCACCCGCCCTGCATCAATGCAGTGCAGTTCTCCCCTCACTGTGCAGGCAGCAAGGAAGCAGAGAGATGACATTATCTCTCTGCTGCCTGACTGATAATCTGCTGCCTGACTCTGTGACACAGCAGGAAAGTGACAGAGCATGTGACAATCCATAATTTGTGGCAGGCGATGTGGCAAGTGACAACCCGGGACGTGGCATGTGACAATCCGTAATGTGTGGCAAGAGAAAATCCGTGACGTGGCAAATGACAATCCATAATGTGTGGCAGGCGACGTGGCAAGTGACAACCTGGGACATGGCAAGTAACAATCCGTAATGTGTGGCAGGTGACGTGGCAAGTGACAACCCGGGACGTGGCAAGTGACAATCCATAATGTGTGGCAAGTGACAATCTAGGATGTGGCAAGTGACAATCTGTAATGTGTGGCAAGTGGCAATCTAGGACGTGGCAAGTGACAATCCGTAATGTGTGGCAGGTGACGTGGCAAGTGACAACCTGGATGTGGCAAGTGACAATCCTTAACATGTGGCAGGGGACGTGGCAAGGGAAAATCCGTGACATGGCAAGTGACAATCCGTAATGTGTGGCAGGTGGCGTGGCAAGTGACAATCCATAATGTGTGGCAGGTGATGTGGCAAGTGACAACCCGGGACGTGGCAAGTGACAATCCATAATGTGTGGCAAGTGACAATCTAGGACATGGCAAGTGACAATCTGTAATGTGTGGCAAGTGGCAATCTAGGACATGGCAAGTGACAATCCGTAATGTGTGGCAGGTAACGTGGCAAGTGACAATCCGGGACGTGGCAAGTGGACAATCCGCAACATGTGGCAGGTGACATTCTGCAATGTGTGACAAGTGACAATCTGCATCTGGTGGCAGGTGACGTGGCAAGTGGCAATCCGCAACGTGTGGCAGGTGATGTGACAAGTGATAATCCTTAATGTGTGGCAAGTGACAATCCAGGATGTGGCAAGTGACAATCCATAATGTGTGGCAAGTGACAATCCAAGACGTGGCAAGTGACAATCCATAATGTGTGGCAGGTGACTTGGCAAGTGACAATCTGGGATGTGGCAAGTGGACAATCTGCAACATGTGGCAGTGACATTCCACAACATGTGACAAGTGACAATTTGCATCTGGTGGCAGGCGATGATGGCAAGTGACACGCTCAGGGATCCCACTGATTTTGCATTATTCGTGAGTTGAACTATTTTGTTTTATATAACAGAACAGAAATTGGTTAGAAGGCATGGAGGTCTGCAATGTGTTCCCTTCAGGGGCTGCATACAGTATACTGCATACTTTGTTGTTCAAAATTAATATAAGCTGTTGCCTGGGTACTGTGCCACATGGGTGTGGTAGTCTGTTGTTCAATGGCATTAGTTAATTTTTTTTGTGTGTGTGTGTGTGGGGGGGGGGCACATACAACATTTTGCTATGGGGCCCTGTGATTTTTAGTTACGCCCCTGACACAGAAGGCTTTTTATCTTAATGCATAGAATGCATTTAGATGAAAAACCATGCATAGTCTTCAAATCTCTCTCCTGCAAGGCTGGAATCTGTCAGATAGGCATCCAAAACATGACATCACCACTCGTAATTCCAAACAGAAGGCTTACTCAATGGCTGGATTTCATCCATAGACTCTCATTTTATTATGTCTCTACTATACAATTAGATCAGGTGATTCATTATCTTATAGCTTGGAAGATCACCAGAGATGTTAGAATTCATGTTAGGTTTTTATTGCTGTTTAAGTCGCCGCTGGGTGATACCTTTCTAGTTGTTTCTTTGGAGCATGATTGTACCAAGCTATAGATATCTTGTATTACTCACAATAACTTGCAAAGGGCAGATTGGTTTAATAGTGCATGAACATACAGTATAATGTACCATCCAATCCTTGAGATTTTTAAACCTTTGTTAGGACTGTTCACACCTCAATTACAACTGATAATGAAGATTTGTCAGGGCAATACACACAGGGTTAATTATGGTAAACGTTAAGTGATTGTGAACACTATTTATTTTACTTTTCTTTTTAATAACAAACAGGTTTATACTTACCTGTGCAATGGAATTGCACAGAGTAGCCTGAACCTCCTCTTCTCAGGCCCCCCACTGGTGCTCCTGGCTCCACCACTTCTTGGTGTGTCCCCAAGAGTAAGTGGCTTACTATGGGGCACACCAGATGATTCACTCTTGAGATGCACTGTCTACATCTATAGACATAGACAGCATGGCTCAGCCACACCACCTGCTCCTTCATCACAGGATTTGACTGACAGGAGTGAGAGCCAATGGCTTGTGCCATTTTTTTTAGAAGGTGATATATTAAATTATATACTGTATATATTTTGTTTTGTGAATAGAAACATGTAACATATGGGTATCATGTTGATTCTACATCTATCATGTCCTCCTACACTTTCTGCCATCCAAGCCTCCTGACAATCCTAAAAGAAATATGGGGGGGGGGGGGGGGGTATACCAATGTGCCTCATTTTCGGTTCAGGTGTCATTTTAAAGGTCCAAAGAAGGTTAGTGGAGGTAGGGGACCTCGGTGGAGAGTGGAATGTACATTATGGCACATGCTGTACACTGTGGCTCTTGCTTTTTGTACAGATTCACTCTAAGGTAAACATGTAGCATTTACTTCCTGGAATCCATCTGCCCTTAGCCCAGACATGCAGACGTGTGCTTAGCTAGGAAAGACCTTCCTCTCCTCTTCCAGATGAAAGAAGAAAAATGCACATGAAGACTCCTGGGATGTATGACATAATTTTGGCCTAGGCAACCAGGATACAGCTGATAACATTTAAACAAGTAAATATATTATACCGCCCTATCTATTTATTAATGCTAGCAGCATAAGGTTAAACAATAGTTAATGTTGATTGAGAGTTTAGTTCCACTTTAATGATTAGGAAATGTTGGAAAATTAATGAAACTATTAGATTGTAAATGTAGTATGTGTCTTTCATCTACATCTTTCTGTGGTTGGAATTCTGAAGTCATTTATTAGTGGCTAAACAAGTCATATGTAGGGTTGCCACCTGTCCAGGATTCACCCGAACAGTTCGGGTTTTGAATCATGTGTCCGGGTTTCAGTCCACTTGAAACCTGGACACAATATTAAGGCTGTAATGCAGCGCAGAACAGTGAGGGTGAGGGGGCACTATGCAAGCCACATTACTATTCTCCTTGGAGCACCCAAAGGTGTCCTAGGTCTTTTGCAATCCTTTACAGAATCCCCCAAAAAAATTTTTTCCTGTGCGCCACTAAAGTGTTCGGGTTTGGCTTGAAGAAAAAGTGGCAACCCTAGTCATATGTCTGCATGCTATATATCTGACTGCACAATCTGCTATAAAAAATGCTTTAGCTGGAAACATTTAAACCTGGTTTATTTAATAGGATGATGTTTTAAATAGTGATGAAACATTACCAACTTAATGTGATATTAAACACAAAAGAAAAATGTATTATATTGCAGCATACCAATTCTAAGATAGGGTAGCTGAATTAATTTCCTTTTTTTGGCATTTTATTTCTTTCCATTCACTGGATGACCCTAAGTCTGCTATTTTTACAAACCAAGCTGCCTAAAAAAAAAGAAGCAGTTAGAGGGTTGAGACAAACCATTTACCACTGATGCTGGTGCTCACAATGATCAGCTTTTATTTAAGTAAAACCTTTTTGCCAAAAGGAGGATAAAACTGTCTCTGGAATTGCTTAAAAAGTGTTAGCTGGAGTTTGTCTTTAATTTGTTAGTTAAATTCATCTTTACTAGTGTTGTGATTAAAATGGTATTTCCCTATGTCATGTCTGGGGTGGCCCAGACATATTGAGACACAATTTCTTTATTTAGACAGTACAGAATAAAACTGCTTATGCAAGCTATATTTCCTTATATGTATGCTTTATAGGAAACTGCTACTAACTAACAGATTAACTCAAGTTAATCTTGTATGAACTTATAAAGATGGAGTCACTCTGGTTCAGCCATATCTCTACAATCCCCTTTTTAAGTCATGAAATCAAATCATGAACATGACTTATTTCTTCTCATTGTGACATACTAATCCCGGTGACCATAGTAAAAGTTAAGATATATTCTATTAGCTGCAACTGGGTTGGATGGTCAAGTCCCTCGGGAAATCATGCACATAATAAACTTGAAAAAGGCATATAAAAGTAATACCATAAGCAAAATCAGTACAACAAACATAGCAATGTCCCTAATCCAAGATTAATCCAGGATCCAGCATTAAAACCAAACCCCCCCATGTTATCCAGGGGGCTCCCTAATTATTTTGCCTTTTCATCATGTCAATACCGCCTTAGGCTCCTGAGACGAACCATGCCCAGGTCATGTTCTTTTCCAGAAACAATGACCCAGCATAACGGTGTTTGAGGGGGCATTTAGGATGAACACTAGCCTTGAGCAAGTGACGTTCCTCACTGTCCCCGAGAATCACCACTATCGGAACCAATGAGGCCAAGTAACACCATCCCTTGGAACCATTCAGAATCCATGGATGGCATGTTCTTCCACAGCATATGTACGTGCAGTTGCCCAAGGCCAGTGGCTGTCTCCTTAAGGACCCATTGGGCACCTTCAGAGAATCCTGCAGGGGCATGCTGCGAAAGTATGCCATCTCAGTATGAGGGTCAGAGGTATGCATGAAGTGTGATGTAGGGCACGATCTAAGGTGTCAAACACTGTGGAGTTCCTGTAGACTCTGAATACACATCCCCTCTATGTCCAATGAGTGTGTTATTAGTGGTGTTATCGGGTGTACCACATATAACCTTAAGGCTCCCCCTAGAACACAGAGGCTGGTAGATGACATGTGAACCAATACATATATAATACAGTGCCTATGCCAGCATCCCTTCAAAGAGTATATACACTGAAATGGTCGAGCATGTCCTGGGCACACTACAACAACAATCCCAATATGCCCCCTGACCCTCACCCAGACCACCTTCTAAGCATGCAAAAATAGAAAACAACAAACATGTAATCTCAGCTGCATAGCAATTGTCCATGGAATGTAAAAGGGAGGAAGGGGCGTGACAGTCCATAAAAACAAGTGGGAGGGGCATGACAGCCTTTAGGCCAAATAAAAATAGTCCCAAAGAAAAGCTCACAAAGAAAAGTCTATTGGATGGCTTCTGAATGTCCATTAAATGTCCACATTATAACTCTCATTTTGCTCAACTTTTCCCTAAACCCTTTGGTTCAATTCTGTGATCACTCATATGTACACAAATGAATTCTCTACCCCAAAACACTGCCTGTTTGTAAGGACAGAACTTGATATCCACAGACAGACTGGAACTGATGCGTAGGGCTAGACCAGGGACTTTGGGCTGGCACATCTGGATCTCTCTCATGTGGTGCTCACAGGTATTTTGTACCCCGGGTTTGCGTCATCTGGCTCCCCCTCAAGGTGTCATTCGCAGGAACATTTTCCAGCAGGAGTCCTCCTTTAGTCATTTGAGCATCTCCTATGGTATTTGAACAACAAAGACGAACTGTCAGGACCTGAACCTGGGACCTCAGCTGTGTCTGACAATGAATTATCTCACTGAGCTATCTGAAATGCTGGACCGTGCCTTGTCAGATCCTTTAGATAACCCAGGAGCAAAGAGTTCAAGGTTCAGCTGAAATCAAGGTACAAGTTTCAGCTGAACCTTGAACTCTTTGCTCCTCCCATGAACTTCCTGATATAAGCCATGTCTCTGCACTTCCTCCTTGCCAGAATATTGTGCTATCTCCAGCCTGTATCTCGCTCCTGTCTTCCCTGCTGCCGTTTATATTTGCTACTGCTCGTTATCGACCCTTGGCTTGTTCCACGACTTCTGGCTGATCCCAATCTGTAACAACTTGTTACTGACCTTTTGGCTTGCTTTCTGACCACGCTTCTGTTTGAGCCTTACCTGCTCATTCGCTACTGAACCCCGGCTTGCTCACCTCCTGGTGGGGCGATCCTGAGGACCGCGACCTAGTAGTAACATGCAGCTAAATCCATCTCCACCCTCAGGAGCTCTGGTGAAAACCGGTTAGTACTTAGACTCCACCTCTCAGGTGAGCCTGTGTCATCTGTCAGGGTGACTGCCTGTGTACCTATCCTGCTGGTTAGTGGTAGTCCTGTAACTGCTATAGCAATTGGTCTTGGAGCCCGACCCCTGATTGTGACATGAACAACGAAGATTTCCATGTAAAAGATGTAGTCATCACTTCATCCGGATAGAGTATAGGGCAGGGTATGAATGGGGTGTAGGGTATGACTAGGGTGGGCATTTCTTCATGTGCATAGGGCTGTGGGTGAATGCAGGCTGGCTGGGGCAGATACTCCTCATCCGACATGAGTAATCACAGAATCTACCCAATCAATTCAGGCCTTAACCATTGGAGGTATTAAAAATAATATTCTTCATTGACTCAAACATAAGTAAAACATGCAGGAATGAAAATGTTTCTCAGCAAGGGTTTTCATTATATAGATTCAATATATTTAACTAAACATTTTTCCAAATCCAGTATTATAGCAGAACTTCAACAAAACTTAAACCTCTTTAGTTTCTTCTATTCCCGGGACCCAAGTGGACTTAGGACAGAACATTTTACCCAAACACATATTCTGACTCAGAAGTCTCCTGACTTTTCAAATATGTCTGATCATCAGCAACAAACAAAACATTGATGGATAGACAACATTTCATCATCAACACTTCATGACTGACACCCTGGGAATTCAGAAGGTAAATATCCAGAATAGTTATTGTGATTGCTTATTTTAAATAAATCCTTCCCATCACATTTTAGTTCCCACATGGACTCAATATATGCAGCAATATATCTTGATTCCAGTCATTTAATTTCAGTAACTTCTTCAAACATTTTTTTCAAATTTCACCGTTCCGTTACCAAAATCCCTTTATCAATTCTTTTAATTTAATTTAACCCCAAACTTTTAGGGAAAATATAAACACAATATGAGACAACCTGTTGTGTACATTCCAGACACACACTTAAAATACTTTACTAATCGAAATGATACCTTGTGTGTTCGTTAAACACAATACAACCACTCTCTCATTCCACATTCATTTGGCCATTCCATTCATCCTTCATTTGTCCATAACACCTTCAAACCTTAATATTTTTCTCTCTAGTGTCCGGAATTACACAACACAGTTACTTCTCTTTTTCTTTACTAACCACAATTCCTCTGGCGTAGCGCCTGAAATATACAACTTCCCTTTGTTTACTTTTGAATTCTGGACTCCTAATTATAATATTCTTAAACTTGTCAAAATCAACATTTTGCAAATTCCCTAACATTGTTAATACAGTTTAAACACTATTAAAACAATTTGCACAAATATAGCACATTTGCTGTTATCAGAAGAAACACCTTTTAACTTCAATAATGTAAGGATAGGCAACTACAACCAAAAACAGTCCTTAAAGTCAGACTCTAAAAATTTGTATCTGATCAGATTCCTTTAAAAAAAACATTTGGTACCAGCGCATACATATAATTTTATCAGTGACATGTCACATTCCTCTTTTAATGTTCCCAATTTACTATGGAGTGGGCATGGGCTTAATGTGTGCCCAACACATTTCATGAATAGACTGACACAACATTTTAACAATAAACATGTACCTTCAAAGATAACTTTTCTGAATCAAATCCTTCTTTAACATTCATTCTCCACCTCAGCAAGTCTCTCTGACTCGCTGACTATGGAATGCAAATATAGCAGTATGCTCTTCACAAAAGCGGTGATGAAAGCATGGTTGGTGGTTTGGTCCCCTCTTCCACCCGAAACAAAATAGAAGATCTCTGCGAGCGGATATGTACCTCCGTGCATTGTGCTAAACAGTACTTTGGACAGGAGGGATCACTCAAATAATAATCTGTCTTTGTCCAAATCCGCGATTCAATCCTCTTAAAGCACCACACACAGATGAGTACCCTACTCTGTCCTTTTCACCTGCCCACTTTAGCAACGCTCTCTGTCTTGGCAGGATCATAGGACATATATCAACTACCCAACAAATTATCTGCATTCAGAAAACAAAAACAATCTTATACTCTAAATTGGAATTCCAAGACAAGACAAAAATTCACATACACATAAAATTAAGCATTTCTCTCTATTAACAACTTTCCCTTACCTAGGTGTCCGTCTCATGAAACTGCGAACAGCGGCGACCCCAAGGACTGCCACTGATCACAGTCCACAAACAGTCCATGAAACAGAGACAGTCGTGGGAGAAGTGTTTAAACATAGTTCCCTCCGATGATCGCTGCACTCTGAGAATCCTCACTGATCGACACAGAAACGGTCAGTCCATGAAGCTGTGACCCTAGTGCCTCACCGAAGATCCATGTCAGTATTCACACCCCCAAACCCACCAGCTCAGAGGTGGAGAATCGGGGAGCGATGAGGGAATCTGGGGGAATCCGAGCGGGAAGGAGGAAGATTCATAATCTCCCTCTACCTCATTCAGACCCCCCAAAACAGTAACCATGTCCCCCTGTCAGTGCATCCAGCAGCAATTTAATCACTGCCCAATAAACCGACATCTTGATCTCTGGTATCGTAATCCCGCAAAAGTCTCACGAGACCCCAGCACCAGGAGCTGCTCATTGCACAAGGTGGGGTGCTTTCAACAAGGGTTCTAGCCTCCCCACCAACTCTCTCTCTTTTTACCCTTGGTTGAACCTATTCCCGTGCCTGTTGCCAAACATTGATCTGCACTGATCTGCACATTCTACCAACCCACCTGTACGGACTCATTATAACTTCAGCAAAGAACAATAAACAAATAATCAACAAACAAATGAATAAACAGACAAATAAACAAACAAACAGACAAACAGGTTAACAAGGTAAGCCTACACAAAAAATCCTTATTTTAACAACACCTTTTATCTGTTAATCCAAATGAAACTAGCTGTGGCACTTTAAAAATCCTTATTTTAAACAAAACTCTCTCTGTGTTAATTTCCTTAACTGTTCAAAACCTCCAATCTCGGATTTCCTTTAAAATCGTTTCCTCAAAGATACTTCATAATCAATAAATGCATGACCACGAATATCTCCACATTGCTACAGCAAACATGAGAAAAAACCCCTAAAGCTCGGTATGCAGTGCCAGTAAAATCTCCCCTTTAAATCTCAAAACAACTCTGACTGCTAACTTCCCATTTTTAAAAGTACTTTCCTTCACTTTTTTTTTCTTTCTCTATGTGTCAGTTTTAAAACAGCTTTGAAATCAGCTTATCAAAAAAGAACAATGCATTGAAAAACCTTGCAAAATGCACACCTTTTTTTAATAAATAACTCAAATCTCTCTTTTTACCTTCTTACTTATCTTGCCTTACCCTCAACAATGTAGGATGCTCTTATTAAAAAACACCTTTTAAACTACTGTAACTTACTTATCTCCAACCACTATTTTAGGGCATTTTCCGAAACACCCACTTACCTTTTCACAAACCCCCTCCCATCTAAACACAAATTCTTCCACAAACTTCAAAAAATACCATTCCGATACCATTCCAAGAGTTACCAAAACACATGTTAAACATGTCCAAACAAATTATGCACTTTTCAAGCAGAATCAAGCACCTATCATTCCAGAGCTCTTTAACCAACATACTAGCAAAGGGGAGAAGTCATATTATTCATATACTATACCATCTCTCTTCAAAGAAAACCTTAGCAAACTTATATGAACAGGCATATAACAGTACTCACCCTTTCCACGATACCTGAACATAACAAGGGAAATTTCCTTCACTCTAATCTAATTTGCCCCTTTTGAGACATCATATAACAGTGAAAACAGGGGCTTCCTTACCCCATACAGCCCTGTATCCCACACAACACAACAGATATCTTATTACTTTAATGCAAATGTGATAGACAAGAAAAGCCAGATAGAGCAAAAGTTTTGTGGGTCCCGGTAGTAATTGGTAATTTCCCCAGTACCCTTATATTATTCTCTTTCCCAAAAAGAGCGTAATATTAAACTTCTCAACAGTCCCACAGGACACAGGCTTCCCAAGAGCCACTTCTTAACAGCCTGGTCCGTCTCACAATTCTCTTCTTAATTAAAATTTATCCGACCAAGGTTGTGCCAAAGTCAAAGTTTGACCACCCACGCCGTCAAGTCCTAAATCCAAATTTCAGCTAGTGCCTCCAAAACTGTTGTGATTAAAATGGTATTTCTATATACCCGACAAAGACCAGCTAGGTATAATTATGGCAATTACCACACTTACGAAACCCGCTCAGCACTGCAGTACTAAGGAGACAGCATTTTTCTGAACACAAGAAGAAATTAGTCAAAGTTGATGTTCAGGGGGGGGCGTGTCCGGATGTGAGTGGCGGTGGACGTGTAGGAGAGGAGCTCCGGGCATCCTTATGTGAAATCCTTTGCAATCCTTTGCCATCCGTGCCAAAAACACCTACAAACTGCCCAAACACCTACCTACAGTGTGTAGCTGCATCATCTGCTGCTCCCCCGTGCATATATTGCTGGGATCGGGCCTGGGGAACCGCGGATCCTCTGCAAAGGGCGGCCGTCGCCATCTTTCTTCGCTGCAGCCGGCGCGGGAGCTGTTACTGGCCTGGAAGAGAGGTAGGGGGTCCCATCACCGCTCGGTCTACCCAGCGGTGTGTTTAGCGGAGCCTGCTGATCCACGGGGCCGTTTTTATTTCATCCGCAGCGGCCGTGGCCTAGTCCGGCCTAGTGCGGCCTGGTGAAGCCTCCAGACCACCGGACTTTCCTAAATCGCCGGCCGGCGGGGGAGCGCCGCGGCCGGCCTGATTTGTCACCGGGTGTGGGGACACCACTGGGCTTGCACACCCCCATCCTACCTCCACCATCCTGGGAAAAAAAAAAGAAAAGAAGGGCTTGAGCTGCCTGTGGAGACTGTGGGTGCAGGCTGACAGGGAAGGCCTGGTGCTCAGCATCTCAATCACCCCCCTGCCCTGCCTTTACTCTGGCTTCCTGGCCTTCTCCTGCATGGTCGCCTCGGCTGACACTTCTAGTGGCCATCATCTATACATTCACCGGGGACAGCTGGATCTATATTCTCCCACTGCTGGGCTGTGAACTTCCGGGACTGGACAAGTGTGCCTTGCCTCAGGTATTCTCCTGGCCACTGCTCTGGGCCTGAAAGCTGCCCTCTGTCTAAACTGGAGCCCTGGGGCCAGTGCTGCATCAGTGCCCTGGTGCGTGCTCCTGTGGCACACATATTTCTATTGCCTAACTGTCTGTGTGGTTGTGGGGGGCCCAATATCCTGTGGCTGACTATTCCTCTGCTCTGCACTGCCAACCACTGACCCCCCACATTCATGGGCCCTAAGCACCGTCCCAAAAGCACATCAACGCCAGGCCGTCCGGCCCCTGCGCCAGCTGCACTTTCTACACATTCTACACAATCTGACCCGTCTCTCATAGGGAGGCTGCAAGTCCTGCTGACTGACTTGGCCATGGAGTCTGAGGCCTCTCCAAGTGCGGCCCCTTCTGCCCCGCCATCTCAGGACAGCACTGCAGTGATCCTGGCTGCCATTGAACAAAGCAAGACCTCCATGCTGGTGAGAATAGACCGCCTGGCCGAAGAATGTAACCTCATTAGAAATGACCTGGACAAGATCAGAGGTAGGCTGACTGAATCAGAATCCAGAATTTCTGCCACTGAGGATCTCACAGCTACCCACTCCAACACTATAGTGGACTTGCAACGCACAGTACAGTCACTTGTTGCTAAAGCAGACGACGCAGAAAACCGGGCAAGACGCAACAATGTTCGTGTCCTGGGTCTTCCGGAGGGGGAGGAGGGTGACCGACCGGCGGAGTTTGCAGAGGAATTCTTCAAAAACCTGCTGGGCCTTGCGGATATCTCTCCGACCTATGTTGTTGAGCGTGCCCACCGTGTCCCCACGGGACGCGTTCTCTCTGGTGCGAATCCCCGACCTTTTTTGGTTCGCTTCCTCAACTTTAGGGACCGTGACAGGATCCTTTCCGCAGCTCGGAAACATCCCTCGCTACCATATGGCAACTCATCGATCCTATTGTTTCCGGATTTCTCTGCCGACCTGCAGCGCAAGAGGAAGTCTTTCAATGATGTCCGTAAGCGCCTCCGCGAAAAGGACATTAAGTACAGCATGCTGTACCCCAGCCGCCTCAGGGTCCCCCATAACGGCTCGGTCAGGTTCTTTGATTCTCCAGTGGATGCAAGTGATTGGCTGGACAGTCTGAGATGATTCTGTCTCTCTTTTGGATCTGGGTTCGGAGGGGTCATTGTTCCGTTATCTGTTTGTTAAATTCACAGGGTTTGTTTACTATACCTCAGATTGCAGTTTTTCTCTGGCTAGAGTCGCTGCTCACTGGGGATCCTAGTTCGGGACTAGATGCATATTTCCTCTACATCCTTCTACCCCCGGAGCTATCTCGTTGGACACAACTCACTACAGTTCTAACCCCTTCGCAGTTTCTCTTCACGCCAAGTGGAGAGGCACTCGCGGCACTGCATTGCCGCACTTTGGAACTTTTTCACAGAAGTCTGAAGTTCTAAGATTTTTTTTTTTTTGAGTTTAGGTTTTGGGTATCAAACTGACCATAGTTCTGTTTTTGTTTTTTGTTTTTTTCTCTCTGTTAGGGGTACTTCATGGTCAGTAGGGAGTTTATAGTTTGCTGGTTGGTTTTTTCTTTTTCTTTTTTGTACGCTCTATATCCACTGTCTGCTATTTATGTGTCATGTGTGTTGTCCGTGCTTACAAGGCCCGGTGTAAAAGGTGTTCTCCTCCTTGTATTCTCCCCCGGCCCCACAAGGGTGGATCTCTCCCAAGCAGGTATCATTATCCTGTCTCATAAATTGTTATTGCCTTTATGGAGTTAAAATTACTAACATGGAATGTACGGGGTCTTAACGACAAGGTAAAGAGGGCGTTAATGTTTAAATACTTGAACAGTCACAGACCTCATATCTTGTTTCTACAGGAGACCCATCTCCTGGGGAATAAGATTCTGGCACTACGTAGACCCTGGGTACGGCAATCATTTCATGCGACATACTCCAGTTATGCCAGGGGAGTGGCCATCCTGTTGAGCAAATCCCTTCCCTATAAGGTCCTACATCTTCAAACTGATCAGGAGGGTAGATTCATAATCCTCTTGCTGGAGATTAGAGCGGTGGTCTATGCTTTAGTAAATGTATATGTTCCTCCCCCCTTCAATCCACAAGTCCTCTATAAGTTGTTTGAGCGTTTAGCTGCACTACAATTCTCCAGACTATATATAGCTGGAGACTTTAATTCCATTCTGGATCCACCCACGGACACATCCAATCCAAATAGGGTGTTTTCACCAGACTTACTTCAATGGGCACAAACATTTAATTACACTGAGATCTGGCGATGGAAGCACCAAACCACTAGGGCGTACTCCTTTCACTCTGCCACCCATAGGTCGGGCTCCAGGATTGACCTGATCTTCGGTAACACATGTGCCCTGGCGGCGGTGAGGGGGGTCTCGTACTTACCCGCGGGCCTCTCTGACCATGCCCCTCTGGAGGTCACCTTGGGGTTGTCTGATGCCGGGAGTAGAGACTGCTGGCGTTTGGCACCTAAATGGTTGCAGGACTCGAGGGTGGGGGAGGAAGTTTCTCCTAAACTACAACAATACTGGGAGATTAATGAGGACTCAACATCAGCTCAGGTAGTCTGGGACGCATTTAAGGCTACCACCAGGGGAGAATACATCTCTGCGATCAAAGCGGTTCGTTCTGAGATGTCTTGTCAGGTTCAGGCACTTGAGGAGGGGGAGGCTAGAGCGGCCGAGGCCTTTTCTGGCTTGCCGACTCCAGATCACTTCAGTCAGCTAGCTGAGGCGAGGAGAGCTTTGTCTCTGCATCTTGCCGCGGCCACACATCTGGATTTGAACTCTCTGGCCGGGAGGATCTTTGAATCCGGGGATAAAAACGGCAAACTCCTAGCAAATTTAGTTGCGGACTCTAGATCACAGACTGTGGTGTCGGAGATCTGTGGGTCTGATGGTCAGATGCTCTCTTCTCCTGAGCTGATTTTGGGTGAATTTAGATCCTTCTATGAAAAACTAGGACCGGCGTAGGGAGTTTTTACACTCTCTGCGCCTGCCCACTCTTTCGCAGGAGGATCTCGAATTCTTAGATAGAGATTTTACCACCGAGGAGATAGAGGCGGCAATTTGCTCGTTTCCCAGTGGCAAAACACCAGGTCCGGATGGACTTCCTGGTGAGTGGTACAGGATGTATGCCTCATTAATTGCACCGAAACTGCTGAAGGTCTTCTCTGAAAGTAAAAAACAGATGTTCTTGCCCCCTTCTATGTACCAGGCACACATAGTCCTCATTCCTAAGCCTGGCAAAGACAAATCCCTCTGTTCTTCATATAGGCCGATCTCCCTGCTAAACTATGATCTCAAAATCTTGACAAAAATATTAGCGACCAGGTTGAGGGCGATTCTTCCATCCCTGATCAATATAGACCAGACAGGATTCATGCCGGGGAAGTCAACAGATATAAATTTACGTAGAGTATTCACACATCTTCAGCTGCCTTCCAGTGAGTCCTCCACGAGGGTGATGGTTTCACTGGACATTGAAAAGGCATTTGATTCGGTAGCATGGCCTTTTATGTCTTCTGTTCTAGAGGTTATGGGTTTTGGTGCAGAATTCCGTAGGTGGATTGATCTTTTGTATAAGGACCCGACAGCGCAAGTAAAACTCAATGGTGCTTTGTCCGCACCTTTTTTGGTTAAAAGAGGGACGCGGCAGGGTTGTCCACTATCGCCGGCTCTGTTTTGCCTGGTGATGGAACCCCTTGCCTCAGCCCTTAGGCAGGCTGATGGGGTTAGGGGCATACGGGTGGGAGCCATACATGAAAAAGTAGCTTTATATGCAGATGATCTCATCCTTTTCTTGAATGACCCTGCCCAGTCGCTTCGAGAGACGCTGACCATTCTTTCAAACTTCCGTGGATGCTCGGGTCTCAAGGTAAACTGGGATAAATCCCAAATTTTACCTATTGATAAGGCTGCAAAGGACGTAGCAGATCCCAACCTCCCCTTAATATGGGCAGACAAAATTAAATATCTAGGCATTCACATCTCCACATCTACCTCTGACTATTATACCCTTAACATGGAGCCATTGATACAGTTGATGAGGAGTAGATTAAAGGCGTGGGCGAATTTGCCCCTCTCTCTAATCGGCAGGATAAATTTATTTAAGATGAAGCTCCTACCTACCTTTCTTTATGTCCTCAGACATGCCCCTGTCTGGATCCCCCAAAAAGTATTTTGCCTGATTAACTCTATTTTATCATCTTTCCTCTGGGGAACCGGTCAGCCGAGGTTCAGACTGACGGTGCTGCAGAGACCTTGGGGGGAGGGGGGCCTGGCTTGTCCCGATCTCCACTCCTATTTTTTGGCGGCTCTGTTATCCCACGCCCACAACTGGTTGGTCTCTGATGAGTCCAATGCAGCGGTGGCTCTGGAAGCAGCACATCTGGGATCTTATGAGGCGCTGAGGAATCTACTTTACCGGGGTGCCAGGGCTCCTTTCCCTCTTACAACGTCAATGAGAGCGGCCATACGGGCGTGGTTGGTGGTGGCAAAATCAATGCGACCCATGCCCGCTGGACATATATCGCCACACAGCCCTCTCTGGTTTAACCCACAATTGCCGGAATTTGGGTCCATTGCTGACCCTAGTGTTTGGGCATGCAAGGGCATTAAATATATAAATCAACTCTGTTTGGAAGGCCGACTGCTGTCATTTGACCGGTTGAAACAACAATATGATTTACCCAACTCACACTTCTTTAGATTCCTGCAGCTTAGGCACGCATTTAACACCCAGTTTGATAATGCTCAGGTTGCTTTTTATACATCAACCCTGGAGACTCTACTCAGGGACGAAGCTCTACCAAAGCCCTTATCCACCATATATAAAGCGATACTTCCTAACATACACACGGGACTAGAAAACCTCCAGGCAAAGTGGGTGGTCGACTTCCCCTCACTGGACGCTGAGGATTGGGAGGAAATCTGGGAGTGTCCTTTTTCACAGCTAGTATCAGCTAGAGATAAATTAGTGCAATTTAAAATAGTACATAGGGTTTATTACACGCCCGCGCGTCTGCACAAAATTTATCCATCTATTCCCGCCTCCTGCTGGAGATGCAACTCGTCCCCAGCAGATTTTATTCACATATTTTGGAGCTGTCCTCAGATCGCAATTTTTTGGTCTGCGGTGACCAACTCTATTACGACCATCACCACGGTACCAGTACCACTGTCTGTAGAGGTATGCCTGCTGGGACTTGTGGAACCCTTGGCCCCAGGCCGGGCAGTCAGAACCCTGCTAGGATTATTACTTTACTATGCCCGCAAGTCGATAGTACTCAGGTGGAAGGCATCATCTGCGCCCTCCTTAAATTTTTGGAAGAGGTTAGTGAATGCGGCTCTACCACTATAAGGCTACCTACCTGTCCCGCGGTTGTGCCAAAAAATTCTACAAAGTATGGGATATCTGGACGGACTCACTGTCCACTAATGCTGACTCGATGGACGATTAGTATCGTCCCACTAAGTACCCCAAATGTCCAAGTGGCATCTATGGCCTCATAAACCCTCTGGGTTGCTCAACCAATAGTTAGGGGGGAGGGGGGGAGCGTGCATGCAACGATGTAATTATAATGTACACTTTATCTCCAAAGTATTTCGAGTAAGCCTTGTAGGGGATATGTAGCATCGGCAGGTTGATATGAATATTCTACACAGGTGGTTGAGCGTACAGTGGTTTGGGTAGGTATGCATATTTTTATGTAATGCCTCACCCTTTTGTTTGGTTTTGTTTTTTGTTTTTGTTTTTGTTCTCTCTTAGTTGGTAAGTTGTAGTGATCGAGCCAGGGTATGCCCAATAGGCTCTGTAGTGTTTTGTTCACATCTTGAAATGTCAATAAAGATAACTTATAAAAAATAAAAAAGTTGATGTTCAAAGCTTATCTGGTTTAATTCTGGGCGGGTCTACAACTTATATACGCTATTATTAGCCAATCATTGCATAGAACATGGGTGTGGTTAATACAGAGGTTTACATTACATATCATTACATATCATTAATTATGCCATCTGTTTTCATGAGTCATAGTCATGAGTCCTACTTCCCCATATCCCTATGTCATGTCTGGGGTGGCCTAGACATATTGAGACACAATTTCTTTATTTAGACAGTACAGAATAAAACTGCTTATGCAAGCTATATTTTCTTATATGTATGTTTTATAGGAAACTGCTAATAACTAGCAGATTAACCCAAGTTAATCTTGTATGAACTTATAAAGATGGAGCCACTCTGGTTCAGCCATATCACTACAACTAGTACGTTCCATAGGGATAGGCCAAATGACCCCCTGTTCGGTTCGCACCAGAACTTTCGAACATCGCGAAAGTTCGGAACCGAATAACAAACCCCATTGAAGTCTATGGGACCCAAACTGTAAAAATCAAAAGTGCCCATTTTGCCCATTTTGAAGGTATACAGGTATATGCAAGTAATTGGGCCATACAATGGTTATGGGGTCCGGGTACTGCCCTGGGGGACATGTATCAATGCAAAAAAGTTTGTAAAAAACATCAGTTTTAAATGAGCAAAGATTTATTGATGCTTAACCACTTCAGCCCCGGAAGATTTTACCCCATTCCTGACCAGAACACTTTTAAAATTTGGCACTGCATCGCTTTAACTGACAATTGCGTGGTCGTGCGACACTGTACCTAAACAAAATTGACTTCCATTTTCTCCCACAAATAGAGCTTTCTTTTGGCAGTATTTGATTGCACTATAAGTGCTATAAACAAGAAAAGGGTGACAATTTTGAAAAAAAAAACAATATTTTTATCTTTTTGCTATAATAAATATTCCCAATTTAAAAAAAAAAAGTCTTCATCAGTTTGGTCGACATGTATTCTTCTACATATTTTTGGTAAAAAACTGCAATAAAAGTTCCGCTGGGGATGTCCTGTATTTATGATAGAGTAATGGATACTCCTGTTATCTGTACTGCTGGATTATTGATTTAAGAATGGTTACTGGATGAAGGTGTTTTTTTTTTTTTCCTTTCTACATCTGTGTACTATCGGATCTACTGTACTTTGCAATGTAATGCTGATTTGTCTAATAAAATTTTCTGTTAAAAAAAAAAAAAAAACTGTAATAAGCATATATTGATTGGTTTGCGCAAAAGTTATTGCATCTACAAACTATGGAAAAGATTTATGACATTTTTATTATTACATTTTTTCAATGCTGCAGTAGCTACACATGCACACGAGTACCTGTGTGATTATGGCACAATGATAGGCTCAGGCCGGCTTTTTTTTTCCCACACCAATGGCTGCTAATAACGTGCAGTAACACGCTGAAATATACAGTGTTAAACTTGCAGTAATGCACTGAAATATACTGTGTTAAGCATGCACTAACGCACAGAAATGTACTGCGTTAAATGGCACATAATGCACTGAAATATTCAGCGTTAAACTTGCAGTAACGCACTAAACTTTACTGCGTTAAACGGAATGTAATGCACTGAAATATACTGTATGGCTTTAAACTTCCAGTAACGCATCAAAATATACAGCGTTGAACTTGCAGTAATGCACTGAAATATACTGTGTTAAATGACACATAACGCACTGAAATATACAAAGTAAACTGCAGTAACACAAAGTGTTAAATGGTCACTACACTCACACTGACTGAACTGTCCCTAGATTCACAATAATGTAAAGATGAATGTTGGTCACTACACTCACACTGACTGAACTATCCCTAGATTCACACTAATATAAAGATCAATGGTGGCCACTACACTCACACAGACTGAACTATCCCTAGATTCACACTAATATAAAGATTAATGGTGGTCACACTACACTCATACTTACTGAACTATCCCTAGATTCACACTAATATAAAGATTAATGTGGTCACACTACACTCACACTGACTAGATTCACACTAAACTGATATTCTACACTGACAATAGAATCACAATAGAACACTATAGCACACCAACATTCTAGTAGCGCTGAACAGAACCCTGTTCTATCTCTCTCCACGCGAATATCACACTAAAACTAGCTATTGAAAGAATACTTTTTATAGTGTAGGGCAGGACTAAGTGCAATGAGCCATGATTGGATAGAGTCATCATGACAGCATCCAATCATGGCTCTAAAAGTGCTCTGTGCCCTGATTGGGCAAATCGTTCATTGCTTTAGCCAATCAGGGCTTTTAATGCACTGTGCAGCGGTGCAGTGCATTGTGGTAATTCGGCGGGCCAAACAGATGCCCCGATAATTTGGGTGTTCGCCAGGAGTGTTACATATACCCCAGTATCTGGCATGAAAAATGCCCCCAGCGTTTCTCCGGCCTGTTTAATGAGGGAGGCATCCTCACCTCGGCAACTAGCACCGACCGGCCCAAGAGAATACTTCAAACACACTAACGATGGATGCCACTGACGCTGTGGTGCCATAAAATGATGTCATGCGTATGGCATGGGGCGTGGCGCCGATGCGCATAGGGAACGTCCACTCAATCCCGCATGCCAAATGGGGATAAGAGAGGGAAGGCTCCCGATGCGCATCCCAGCTCCCGGACACAGGACCAGTCAGCTATCCCTCCATAATCAGTACACATGAACATGAAGAAATTAAACCTGTAATTGTGTGCAATATAGATGATAAATGTTGCAATATATTGGTATAAATGCAAACAAGCAAAGCTGGGGTTGATGACCAGTTCTGACAGAAATGTCTATGAAACATATTGATTGTATAAACCCCTACCAGCATGAATTGGAGTCAGCCTACATAATAACAATACAAATTAAATGTACTATACTATACTGTAAAATATATATCACATATCTCCATCCCAAAATTGCAGTACAATTCAGGAGAGGTTTTTGTGAATTTATATGAAGCACATGGTCAATCAGAACATGTGCCTCCATTCCTAAATCACACCATTTAAAAATGCCATTAGCTCCCGCTGCTGTCAATCAAAGTCAGTGAGCCAATGAGGAGAGAGAGGCGGGGCTGGGCGGAGGCTCCATGTCTAAATGGACACAAGTAGCTGTGGCTTGGCTCGGGTGCACGCAAGCTGATTGCTGTGGGAGCACTCAACAGGAGGGAGGGGCTAGGAGCACCTAAGGGGGACCCAAGAAGAGGAGGATCTGTGCTGCTCTGTGGAAAACCAACTGCACAGAGCAGGTAAGTATAACATGTTTGTTATTTTTAAACAAACAAAAAAAAAAAGACTTTAGTATAATTTTAAGGATGGGTGAGCAGCAATATATTCATTTTTTTTTTGTTTTTGGGTTTAACGACACTTTAATTCTAACTTTATTAGTTCAGCTTAGAAATCTAAAAACTGCTATAGTTGCTATAAGTTAAAATACATGTTACCGTTATTATATTTTCATCTTTCATAATTTTTTTTACTGTAGTAAGCCTTAAAACAAACAGTAACAGACGCAATCCAAAAATCCTGACTGTGGTGGTTGGTCTGATAGAATTTACAGTGTTGTATGCCAGCTGTGTGCTGAGGGTTAATTCTTAAAGAGTAGCACCATCCAAAAGGTGAAGATCTGCCTGTGTGCCTCCTCCCCCCTTCTGAAGCCACATTTGACACCTTTTAGGGGGGGAGTGGATACCTGTTTATAACAGGTACCTGCTCCCACTTCTGTGTGAGTTCGCCACGGCAAACTCAACCAGAAGTTCCGCAACCCCCTCCTCTCCCTGCCACCGGGCTGTCCACAAAGTGCAACGCACTTTGCACATACGCAGTATGGAAATGGCTGTGAAGTCGCAAGGAGAGAAAAAAAGACCAATTGAAGAGTAAAAAGACCAGAGGGCCACAGATACTGGGCATCAGGGCAGGCCCCAATAACCTGCACCCTCAGTCTTTGTGCAAAAATCACAGGTGCAGTACAAGTGCCTGTGAAAAAATTGTGCAAATAAAAAAGTGCTATGTACAATACAAGGAAAAATCCTAATATCTGTCACCAGAAAAGATGAGGGTAAATCTTCCAATAGGCACACCTGTTCTGTGTAGCTGTCAAAACTCTGCAGTGATGTGGGGGGTTGCCGGGACCAAACAGCTATCAAACACCAGTCAGTGGAATAGAGGGCTGGGCGGGCCATTCCGTGTATGTGACTCTGCCCCTTTCTTAAGCAACAAAAAAGAGATAAAAGAAGTCCTAGAATCCACCCTTACCAAATTAATAAAGTACCAGCTGATTTGTCATGATAAGATGGGATTAAATAAATAAGGGCAGCATTCATATGTATATCATGCTCCCCTGCAGTGAGGAGATGATGTACTGTAACCTCTAGCAACCAATCAGTGAGCAGTATTACTGTACAGTAATTTCTAGCAACCAATTAACAAGCAGAAATCATTTGCTGTAACCTCTAGCAACTAATCAGTTATCCGCAATGTGTGCTGTAACCTCTAGCAACCAGTCAGTAAGCAGTAATGATATGCTCTAACCGCTGGCAACCAATCACAATTGCTGCCTAATCTGATACAGTAAACCGATTTTAAATCTAGCTGCTATTTATTGTATGTGTCAGAGCAGGTGGAGAGTGAAATTGCATTGGGGGGTGGGGCAAAAAAAATTTTGCCCAGGGTCCAATCAATATTAAAGACAGCCCTGATTATGGTACAAAAATATATGATAGGCTTTATTGAAAAATAAGGGGGATGGGGAGGTTTATACACAAAGATATAAAGTATTTGCAAGGAAAACAGTGTATCCTAATTGGCACAATAAATCTCACTACACTTTAACCAAAAAATATTAAAAATATGCTGCGGCAATAAATAAAAATGCAGAGCGCTCCTGCAGGCAGAAAGGCATTGCTCATTTATCCAGGGGGCAGAAAAAAGGTTTCAGTATAATATAGCCTATAGCCTATGGTTTGCGGGTTAAATGATGAAAATCAAATGTTGGCATGTATTAAAGAGTGTCAGCGGTGATAATGTAAGGAATTAACCACATATATCCACAGCAGAGATATTCTTCTTGCAACTCAAGTAGTAAAAGTGCAAAATCTACATACATCAAGAGAAAATATCAGCAAGCCATTAGAACCTTCAATGTACTATGCTTATTTGTTTGCCAGCAGACCCAAATAGAAGTACAGCGTTCCAAATGGTTAATACATCCAGATCATCGATAAGTACATCCAAATCATAGATAAATACCACATTATCCAATAAATTGTCTGCCTCTGAGTATAAAGTGGAGGACTTCTAAAGCACATAAATTGAACCCATTTGCTGACCAAAACAAGAAAAATACTTTCCACAGTTCACCAATATCACCTATATCAGTCAGCCTTCCATGAATGGAGGAAAGAGCGGCTACAAATAAGTAACAAAAGGGGTGCCAAGCTGGGCTCTCACCGCTTCAGGCGTTAGTCTCTGCAGTCTCTCTACTGGACATAGGTTGGCTCTAAGGCCTTTCACAATGCCGCTCAGTGTGTAACATCAAGACGCCACTTCGCTCTGTCATGAACGCTCCAGGAGATAGTTCCTTGTGGTGTGTGGTCATATGATCGGTCAGGTGTTCAGGTAAAGATCCTGTACTCTGTATTCAATTGGTTATGCACAGATAGGCTGTAAAGTGCAGTGCAAAAAGTATAGAAATTACAAGATTGCACATCTTCAGTTCTGAAGAAGTGCACGGAGGTGCACGAAACGTCAACAAAGCCATTGCAGGGCCAGACAGCAGGCTTTAAGCATGTCCTCCAATCCAGCAATGTAGGGGATCTTTCTTGTGATTTCTATACTTTTTGCACTGTGCTGCCTATCAGTGCCCATCAGTGCTGCCAATCAGTGTTGCCTATCAATGCCAATCAGTGCGCATCAGTGATGCCATTCAGTGTTGCCTATTAGTGCCATATATCAGTGACAATCAGTGCCCATCAGTGCTGGCAATTGGTGCAGCCTATCAGTGCCCATCAGTGCTACATATCAATGCCCACCAGTGCCACCTATCAGTGCCCATCAGTGCTACCTATCAGTGCTGCCAATTAGTGCCCATCAGTGCTGCCACTCTTGTGCCATTAAATGCTGCCAAACAGTGCTGCCTATCAGTGCCAAACAGTGCTATTAGTGCTGCCAATCAGTGCCACCTATCAGTGCCAATCAGTGCTGCAAATTAGTGCCAATCAGTACCCCCCATTAGTGCCACAAAGCAGTGCCCATCAGTGCTCCTGATCAGTGCCAATCAGTGCTGCTAACCAGTGCCAACTATCAGCAGCCATCAGTACTGCCCATCAGTGCTGCCAATCAGTGGCGTCTATCAGTGCCAATCAGTGGTACCTATCAGTGCCCATCAGTGCTGCCAATCAGTGTCACCTTTTGGTGCCCATCAGTGCTGCCAACAGTTCCCATCAGTGCTGCCAATCAGTGCCCATCAGTGCACTGAGTGCAGGGATGGGGAGATGAACTCAGCAGACAGGCATATTGTCTACGGGGGGCTGGCCTGCTGGGGCACAACTGCAATCCGTCAATGTTTATTAATGCCACATGCTGAACTTTAGTATAATAGGTAATCACCACACTACTATTTACAATAAACTACTGGAGGTAAAATAAAAAAGTGTCAGTAAAAGGCTTGCTGCTAAGCACTGTTATGTGTTCCCACACCACGGAAAAAAAAAAGTGTAGTGCTTACTTACAAATAAATAACTTAACAATAATGGTGGAACCCTCTAATGTATGTAAATCTCAATAAACGTCAATATTACCACAATACTGGTCTCTGTGATATGTAACATCACATATAATACACATCAGACTGAAAAAAGACATACAAAATGAAACCTAGCTGGGATGGTGGAAAGCCCTCCTATAGATATTTCCCATACAGATTAAATTCAAGTGCAATAATTCCAGTGATATGTGATTTTACATGTAATATACGTCAAAATGAGAATAAGTCATGTAAACTTAGCAAGGATGGTGGAAATCCCTCTACAGATAATTTCAATACAATTTAACTTCAAGTGCAACAACTTTTTAGTTCGGAGGTTCACACCATTATAGCACTTAGGAATTTTTATTTTTTAGATTGTTACACTTAATTCTATATGTTTTAGTTACTATTATAATGTGAATTTGTGCACTTGAAGGTAATTTTCCACCACCCTTGCTAACTCCATGTCTTTATGGACTTTGCTTTGTGCACTGGTACACAGTCATGTTGGAACAGGAAGGGGCCATCTCCAAACTGTTCCCACAAAGTTGGGAGCAAGAAATTGTCCAAAATGTCTTGGTATGCTGACACCTTAAGAGTTCCTTTCACTGCAACTAAGGGGCCAAGCCCAACCCCTGAAAAACAACCCCACACTATTATCCCCCCTCCACCAAATGATTTGGATTGGTGCACAAAGCAAGGTCCATAATGACATGGATGAGAGAGTTTGGGGTGGAGGAACTTGACTGGCCTTCACATAAAGGATCCATCCAATGGAGGTATAGAAAGTGACCACAGGTCCAATACAATGTAACAAGTGGATAGAAAGGTTCTCACATAAAAATCGCCAAATCAGAGTAGCGTGGTATCGCTGGACATAAACTCCGCCCTACTTGTTTCATCATACATGATGTCATCAGATGTCCTTCCAGTGGATGGATCCTTTATGATGTGTGATTCCATGGGTGATTAGACTCCTATAATGGGGAGTGTAGCTATCTGGCAAGGGCACATCTTGTATCTATATGGTGGAAGGCGCACTTGGGTGTACGGTCGCTCACTATCATTTGGACACATGTTGCAACAATATATCACTTTTTTTCTGTATGGACCTATATGGAAATTTTACGGACTAACTACTGTCACTTTATTTCATTTCACATGTTATATTATTATTTTTGTATTTAGCGCAGCACTTGTTGTTTATATGCTTCAAAAAAACACCCCGCCGCTGGAATTCAGGCGCCCAGTATTCCGAAAAGGGGCCAGACACCTGAATAGGGGGTGGCTACAGCAGCCATAGATAGATTCCTGCAATGTGTAGAATCTATCCATTCTACACAGTGGGGGGTGGCGTGACAGAGGGGGTGGTGCCTGGGCACTCCTAATGGCGCACCGCCACTGCTTCCGCCCCGTTGGCGCTATCTCTACCTAGTGCCTGGAACACTTTGTGCCTGGATTAGTTCTTGCCCGCTTGACTGTTGTTCATGCCCCTATGTGGCTTATAACCATATTTAGTGTGGGGATCCAAGTGCATTCTAGTTTGAATGGATGTACAGGGTGGGTGGGGGTTGGGGATATTTCCTCAGTGCGAAGTTCTTTTCATGTTCACATTTTTTGGGTTGTGTTTTGTTTTAGTAGGAACACTAAATGCTTGCTCTTGGTAGATATTGCAACCATGGTTGGGGTTGGCCTTTGGCTCCTTCTGGCTTCAGGGTTTACACTAGGCCCTCATTAGGGGATCAGATGCAGTAGCCCAGCCCTGCTTCCCATTTATTTTTGTACCACCATGCCCCCGCTGACATTGATTTCCCGGAACGTTAGGGGATTAAACTCTAGCATCAAACAGATTCTTGCCTTTAACTTTCTTAAAAATTACCGCCCAGATATTTGTATCTTGCAGGAAACGCACATAGTGGGGAGTAGAGAGCTTAGCCTCAAGAAGACATGGGTGGGTCACTATTACCATACCACATATTCTACACATATTGAACTGTTTATATTCTATGCTGCATTTTATGCTAGGAAAACTAAACTGATTGGCTGAAAGGTATCTGTCCCCCCACATGGAAAAAGATGATAAATTAAATTCTCCCTCTATAAAAATGAATGTATATGGGACGCAATTGCCCTAAAAAGGTTTCACAAAATCTGGTTGGCTTGGGTGGAAGCTAGACATCTTACACTGTAGCCTCATTCCAGGATCTCCTACTCCCATCATTTCTCCCACCCCTTACCCACCCTTTGTGTCCTTTTCCTGCTGGGGCCCTCCTCTCTCCCCCCTCCCACTATTCCCCTGGTTTGGCATTTTTTCAGTTAAAATTTATGAACAACTTAAGAGAATGCATTCACTTTTGCCCTTCCTTGCTACAAGTGGATTAACGTATTTAATTTGATTATGTCTTAATACTGCATCACTGGAAGTTGTAAATCTTCCGTCCTTTTTTTTTTTTTTTTTAATATCTGTTGACATTCACATGTACACTGCTGTTTTATATCAATAAACATTCCTTCTGTAAAAAAAAAAATAAAAAGACTGGGATGCCATTAAAGTTCATGTGCGTGTAAAGGCAAGTGTCCCAATATATTTGGTATGCATATTTATTTTTATATATATATACAATGCCTTGCGAAAGTATTCGGCCCCCTTGAACTTTTCAACCTTTGGCCACATTTCAGGCTTCAAACATAAAGATATAAAATTTTAATTTTTTGTGAAGAATCACCAACAAGTTGGACACAATTGTGAAGTGGAATGAAATCTATTGGATATTTTAAACTTTTTTAGCAAATAAAAAACTCAAAAGTGGTGCGTGCAAAATTATTCGGCCCCTTTACTTTCAGTGCAGCAAACTCACTCCAGAAGTTCAGCAAGGATCTCTGAATGATCCAATGTTGTCCTAAATGACTGATGGTGATAAATAGAATCCACCTGTGTGTAATCAAGTCTCTGTATAAATGCACCTGCTCTGTGATAGTCTCAGGGTTCTGTTGAAAGTGCAGAGAGGATCATGAAGACCAAGGAACACACCAGGCAGGTCCGTAATACTGTTGTGGAGAAGTTTAAAGCTGGATTTGGATACAAAAAGATTTCCCACGCTTTAAAAATCCCAAGGAGCACTGTGCAAGTGATCATTTTGAAATGGAAGGAGTATCAGGCCACTGCAAATCTACCAAGACCTGGCCGTCCCTCTAAACTTTTAGCTCAGACAAGGAGAAGACTGATCAGAGATGCAGCCAAGAGGCCCATGATCACTCTGGATAAACTGCAGAGAACTACAACTGAGGTGGGAGAGTCTGTCCATAGGACAACAATCAGTCGTACACTGCACAAATCTCGCCTTTATGGAAGAGTGGCAAGAAGAAAGCCATTTCTCAAAGATATCCATAAAAAGTCTTATCTAAAGTTTGCCACAAGCCACCTGGGAGACACACCAAACATGTGGAAGAAGGTGCTCTGGTCAGATGAAACCAAAATCGAACTTTTTGCCCACAATGCAAAACGATATGTTTAGCGTAAAAGCAACACAGCTCATCACCCTCAACACACCATCCCCACTGTCAAACATGGTGGTGGCAGCATCATGGTTTGGGCCTGCTTTTCTTCAGCAGGGACAGGGAAGATGGTTAAAATTGAGGGGAAGATGAATGCAGCCAAATACAGGACCATTCTGGATGAAAACCTGTTGGAGTCTGCAAAGGACCTGAAACTGGGACGGAGATTTATCTTCCAACAAGACAATGATCCCAAACATACAGCAAAATCTACAAAGGAATGGTTCACAAATAAACGTATCCAGGTGTTAGAATGGCCAAGTCAAAGTCCAGACCTGAATCCAATCGAGAATCTGTGGAAAGAGCTGAAAACTGCTGTTCACAAACTTCTCTCCATCCAACCTCACTGAGCTCGAGCTGTTTTGCAAGGAAGAATGGGCAAGAATTTCCGTCTCTCGATGTGCAAAACTGATAGAGACATACCCCAAGCGACTTGCAGCTGTAATCGCAGCAAAAGGTGGCTCTACATAGTATTAACGCAAGGGGACCGAATAATTTTGCACACCCCACTTTTCATTTTTTTATTAGTTAAAAAAGTTTCAAAAATCCAATAGATTTCGTTCCACTTCACAATTGTGTCCCACTTGGTGATTCTTCACAAAAAATAAAAATGTTATATCTTTATGTTTGAAGCCTGAAATGTGGCAAAAGGTTGAAAAGTACTTTCGCAAGGCACTGTATATATATATATATATATATATATATATATATATATATATATATATTAGGAATGCACCGAATAGGTTTTTTGGTTCCGAAACCGATACCGTAAATAAATCTTCCTTGATCCCGAAAACCGAAACCGATAACAAAACAACACTGATACCAAAAGTGACTGTTTTTAAAAATATTTTTATACAGGAGATGGTCAGTGACTGGAGACATGGTACAGGAGATAGTCAGAGACTGCAGAGTTGGTACAGGAGATGGTCAGAGACTGCAGAGATGGTACAGGAGATGGTCAGAGACTGAAGACATGGTACAAGAGATGGTCAGAGACTGGGGACATCGTACAGGAGATGGTCAGAGACTGCGGACATGGTCAGAGAGTTAGAGACTGTGGACATGATACAAGAGATCAATGCAGCCTCACCAGTACCCATCAGATACAGCCAGCCAGTGTCCCCAGTAGTGCAGCCAGTGTCCTCAGTAGTGTCCTCAGTAGTGCAGCCAGTGTCCCCAGTAGTGCAGCCAGTGTCCCCAGTAGTGTCCTCAGTAGTGCAGCCAGTGTCCCCAGTAGTGTCCTCAGTAGTGCAGCCAGTGTCCCCAGTAGTGTAGCCAGTGTCCCCATTGCAGCGCAGCCAGTGTCCCCAGTAGTGCAGCCAGTGTCCCCAGTAATTTAGCCTGTGTCCTCATTGCAGCACAGCCAGTGTCCCCAGTAGTTTAGCCTGTGTCCCCAGTAGTGCAGCCAGTGTCCCCAATAGTTTAGTCTGTGTCCCCAGTAGTTTAGCCTGTGTCCCCAGTAGTGCAGCCAGTGTCCCCAATAGTTTAGTCTGTGTCCCCAGTAGTGTAGCCACTGTCCCCAGTAGTTTTGCCTGTGTCCCCATTGCAGCACAGCCAGTGTCCCCAGTAGTTTAGCCTGTGTCCCCAGTAGTTTAGCCTGTATCCCCATTGCAGCGCAGCCAGTGTCCCCAGTAGTTTAGCCTGTGTCCCCAGTAGTTTAGCCTGTATCCCCATTGCAGCGCAGCCAGTGTCCCCAGTAGTTTAGCCAGTGTCCCCATTGGAGCCTGTGAAGGGAGAGGAGAGCCCCTGCTTGTTTGATTATAGCACCGGGAACATCACAGCTTTCACTTCAATAGCTGTGTGTTCCCCGCTGCACGCCGTCACATACAGCCCCTCCCCCTTGTCCGGACACTTTGATAGACAGATCACCTGTCCAATCCTGGGATAGTTTCTGACAAATTTATAGAAGATTTTCTATTGCTGCCTAATTAACTTATGAGTCCTGTGGATGTTTTACACTGGCGGAACCTGCATCTCTTTTCACCATCCCAGGCTGCCCACCTACCCCCTACCTCATGTTTCTGCTTCCCTAGCATTACTCTTGTTACATGTGTAACTTTCCCCTGCTTTCCTCCTAACATCATAAAACAGTGTCATGATTCTGGTCTTACTCTGTGTAGATGTTCCAGCAATGTATGGTTATCCTACACTCACCAGCCACTTTATTAGGTACACCTGTTCAATTGCTTGGTACCATAAATTCTAATCAGCAAATCACATGGCAGACATCTAGACTTGGTGAAGACAACTTGCTGAAGTTCAAACCGAGCATCAGAATGGGGAAAAAAGGGGATTTAAGTGACTTTGACTGTGGCATGGTTGTTGGTGCCAGACGGGCTGCTCTGAGTATTTCAAAAACTGCTGATCTACTGGGATTTTCACACACAACTATCTCTAGGCTTTACAGAGAATGGTCTGAAAAAGATAAAATATCTAGTGAGCGGCAGTTGTATAGACAAAAATAACTTGTTGATATCAGAGGTCATAGGAGAATGGGCAGACTGGTTCGAGATGATAGGAAGGCAACAGTAACTCAAATAACCACTTTTTACAACCAAGGTATGTAGAAAACCATCCCTGAACACACAACACATCAAACCTTGAAGCAGATGGGCTACAGTAGCAGAAGACCCCACTGGGTGCCACTCCTGTCAGCTAAGAACAGAAAACTGAGGCTACAATTCACACAGGCTCACCAAAATTGGACAATAGAAGATTGGAAAGCATTACCTGGTCTAATGTGTCTGGATTTCAGCTGCAACATTCAGATGGTAGGGTCAGAATTTGGCGTAAACAACTTGAAAGCATGGATCCATCCTGTCTTGTATCAATGGTTTAGGCTGGTGGCAATGGTGTAATGTTGTGAGGGATCTTTTCTTGGCACACTTTGGGCCCCTTAGTACCAAATGAGCATCATTTAAACACCACGGCCTACCTGAATATTGTTGCTGACCATGTCCATTGCTTTATGACTACAATGTACCCATCTTCTGATGGCTCCTTCCAGCAGGATAATGCACCATGTCACAAAGCTCAAATCCTCTCACCACTGGTTTCTTGAACATGACAATGAGGTCACTGCACTCCAATGGCCTCCATAGTCACCAGATCTCAATCCAATAGAGCACCTTTTGGATGTGGTGGAACAGGAGATACACATCATGGATGTGCAGCCGACAAATCTAGATAGTGTGAAGCTATTATGTCAATATGGACCAAAATCTCTGAGGAAGGTTTCCAACACCTTGTTGAATCTATGCCATGAAGAATTAAGGCAGTTCTGAAGGCAAAAGGGGGTCCAACCTGGTACTAGTAAGGTGTACCTAATAAAGTGATTGGAGAGTGTATATACAAAACAAGTCTCTTTTGTGTTTTCATTGCTGGCGGTAAACTCTGGACACTTTTGTTAAAACATTTTGAACAAAACAAGTTATACAGTTAACAAGCATGGCCAGTGTTGCTGTACTGTATGTACCTGACGAATAGGGGTGGGGAAAAACGTCCTAAAAATATTTTTTCCAGAAATTGTTTTGAAAGTAATGTTATGTTAACGTGTTTTATAGTGTAATAAAAGTCTGTCCGATGCCATCTTTAGCAAGCACAATCAGCCAGTTTCTTCGCCATGTCCTCCTCATATAACATACATGCAAAGTTGTAACTCAATAAAATTACTCAACTGTAATAATAATTCACACCCTGGCCACAATAGGTTTCCTTCAAGTAAGATATATTCTGATGTCAGGTCATTTTTAGTAAGAGGAAAAAAATTATATTTTTAAAGTTAGAAAATACATCTGGAGCTTCTCTGGCACCAATAAATGTACATGTAGAATTATATAGTAAGTCAGGAGTCCTAAAACTCAATAAACAAAGGGGCCGGTTCACTGTCCTTTAGTGCCTCATGAATGGTGCCAGTGGGAGAAATTATAGACCATTGTTCGTGTCAATGAAAGGAATTGTACCCTATTGTTGGTGTCACTGGGATGGCTAGTGCCTCATCATTAATGTCAGTGGAAATAATTGTATTCCATCGTTGGTGTCAGTGGGAGAAAGCGTGCCTCATCAATACTATCGGTGGGAGGAATTTTCACCGATCCTAAGTGTCAGTAGGAGGAATAGAGCCTCATCATTGGTGTCAGCAGAAGGAACTACTATGCTCCATCTTTGGTGTCAGTGGAGGGAATTGTGTCCTAAGGGCTGGATAAATACAAGCAAAGGGCAGCACTTTAGGGACCACTTTAGTCTTTGTGAGTTCCTAGGTGATGTCTACAGTCCACTTTCTATGCTTTGATCAGGCCTGTATGTACTATAATGGCACTTGTGGGCAGTCAGAAAAGGGGGGGGGGACAAGACTTTAAAAAGTGATCGCTTTTTTCCTTATTTAGTTTCCATCTCTGGAGATTCATAGCCAAATTCAGTAAGAGAACTGTATAGGGGATGGGGCGTGGGGGATGTTTAGAAGCCAGAAGACTTCTTATAGTGTAGGTAACTGTTCCTCCTTTCTATTTTTTGTTTGTACATTTGAAAAGTAGTTCTGCATATAAAGCAGATTCCATGCTTTCTCCTATATCAGTCCCCCGGTAGCTTTAATTCAGATAATCACATGACATTGGTATGTAAAAAAGAGTGTAATCATTCAGGTGTGTCTAGGGAAATGGGATATCTACATATGGCTCTAATGATGGGTAATTACTTCATTCAATGGGAAAAATTAATAGTGAAGAAAATGAATAACACTGGGAATGACAATTTGGGAGCTGTACAGGGGCTGAAGAGCACGAGGCAAGGGACCCACATGCCATCCAGAGAAGGGGTTTGAAGCCTTTGTTGTTAGCGTCTGTGGAGAGTATGGATCAATACATTGTTTTTGTGTTTTTTTTGTGTTTTTTTGTTTTTGTTTTTTTTATCATTATTGTAACCCCTTCCCGCCGAGCGTACGCAGATCTGCGTACTCGGCTTCCGGGGGGTATACCGGGATGATGGCCGCACCTGCAGGCATCATCCCGGTACCGTTTTGTTCAGCGGGCGATTGGCTATCCAGCCATAACAACCGATGCGGCTAAAAGCCGCTCGGCTGTTATGCCGGAGGAGCGGGAGGGGACGTCCCCCCCTCCCGCCGCTGTTACCGGTGCTCCCGTTCGATCGGGAGCACCGATTCAACTTGCGCTGCCTCCGGCCGCTGGGGAGGAACTGGAACGAAGCCGTAATCGGCTTCGTTCCAGTCTCCTCATAGTAAACACGGAAGCGACGTCATGACGTCACTTCCCGTTTACTCGGCTGCCAATGGCGCCGGTTTAAAAAAAATATCCGGTATTCAGAATCGCCGTTTTCGGCGATCTGAATACATTGAAGTGTAAAGGAGGGGTGGGGGGTCTTTTAGACCCCCGATCCCTCCATAAAGAGTACCTGTCACCGCCTATTACTGTCACAAGGGATGTTTACATTCCTTGTGACAGCAATAAAAGTGATCAAATTATTTTTTTTTTTTTAAACAATTTAGTCATTTTAAAATAAATAAAATAAATTAAAAAATAAAAAAAAAAATTTTAAAGCGCCCGCCGTCCCCGCGAGCTCGGTGTTCAAATCACACATGTGAGGTATCGCCGCGATCGTCAGAGCGAGAGCAATAATTCTAGCACTAGACCTCCTCTGTAACGCTAACCTGGTAACCGTAAAAAATGTTTAAAGCGTCGCCTATTGAGATTTTTAGGTACCGTACTTTGTCGTCAATCCACAAGTGCGCGCAATTATAAAGTGTGACATGTTTGGTATCTATTTACTCGGCGTAACATTATCTTTCACATTATGCAAAAAAAATGGGATCATTTTACTGTTTTGGTTTTTTTTAATTCATGAAAGTGTCCCTTTTCCCAAAAAGTTGCATTTAAAACACCGCTGCGCAAATACCGTGTGACATAAAATATTGCAACAATCGCCGTTTTATTCTCTAGAGTCCCTGTTAAAAAAATATATATAATGTTTGGGGGTTCCAAGTAATTTTCTAGTAGAAAATATGGATTTTAACTTGTAAACACCAAATTCCAAAAATAGGCTTAGTCATGAAAGGGGTAACATTTCAGAAGCATCCACAAGCTTCACTAAAGCCCCATACAAGCTATCAGATTTTCTGCTGATTTTTGTCTTCAGATTTACCAAAACCATGTAGTGCAAGGGCCTGCCTGATTGCATACACATTGAAACTCCTAAGGTTTGACCTCATATTATATGGTTTTGGTAAATCCGAAGGACAAATCAGCAGAAAATCTGATAGTGTGTATGGGGCTTAAGTGTATATAAAATATGAGCTTTTCCCTGGGTAAAAAATCCTATTTCAATGTGGTTTTCAAAGATTATTGGACTGTGTTTTAAAAGGCATTAGGTAGAAATGAAATGTAATAAGTGAAGCATTACTTGTGAAGTTCATCAAAATTATTGTAATTTTTCTACTTTATAAATTGGCTCCGTAGTATTCTGATGACATCACACTCAGCAGCTTATAGGCTCACAACATCACACTCAACACACAGGTTCATGACCTCACCTTCAACAGTCTATAAGATCACAAAATCACCTAAAGTTTAACAGCATGACACTCAACAACCCAAAGGCTCATGAGCTCACATACAACAGACTATAGGCTCACAAAATTGCACTCAGCAGCCTATGAGCTCATATCCCTCACATTCAGCAACCTGTGAGCTCATGACCCCACATTTAAAAATCTATAGGTTTACAAATAGCAACCTATAAGGTCATTTATAACCTCACACTCAGCATTCCATAAAGCTCACAACTTTACATTATTTTCTGTACTTCTACACTGTGGACACAATTATTAGTCAAGTTGTATTATTGAACAACTGCAGTGCTCTCGGTCAATCCAAAATGTTAATAATGTTAATGAGGTTTTGTCTTTCTTAGTAGAATAGATATGAGTGCACAATTATTGGACAACAATTAGGCTGGGTTCACACTAATGCAAATTGGATGTGAACACTAAACAGGAACTCACCGGACCCTCTGCTGTGAGCCGTGGCTGCAGTTAGTGTGATACCGGCCTTAGTGTGCAGAATTATTATGCAACGAAACTTGTTTATTTTCATCTGTTGAAGTGAGAATAATAAACAAACAACTCAAAATTTACAAATAAACATTTGTGATATTTAAAAAAAAAATTAAAAATCAGTTTTAGCCACCCTTCTTTTCAAAAACAGTCAAAAGCCTTCCATTCATGGAGTCTGTCAGTTACTTCATCTGTTGACAATCAACTTTTTGTGCAACAGCAACCACAGCCTCCCAGACACTGTTAAGCGAGGTGTACTGTTATCCTTTACTATAAATCTCCCATTTAAGAAGGGCCCACAAGTTCTCATTAGGGTTTAGGTGAGGTGAGGAAAGAGGCCATGTCATTATTCTTTCATCTTTAAGGCCTAGCAGTGGAGTACTTTGATGCACGCAGTGGAGCACTGTCCTGCATAAATATCATGGTCTTCTTGAAAGATGTAGACTTTTTCCTGTACAACTGCTTGAAGAAAGTGTCTTCTAAAAACTTGCAGTAGGTTTCAGAGTTGCTTTTGAGTCCATCTTCAATCCAAAAAGGTTCAACTAGCTCATCTATAAGGTCAGCCCAAACCAGTACCCCACCTTCACCTTACTTGCATCTGAGATGAAGTGGACCTTTGTGCCCATTACTGATCCAGCCACAGGCCCATCCACCTGGGCCGTCATGAGCCACACTCATCTAATCAGCTCATAAAACCTTTGAAAAATCTGTCTTCAGATATTTCTTGGCCCAGTCTTGATGTTTCAACTTATGTGTCTTGTTCAGTGGTGGTCAGGTTTCAGCCTCCCTTACCTTGGCCATGTCTCTGAGCACTGAACACCTTCTACATCTGGGCACTCAGGGTAGGTTGCAGTTCTGGAATATGACAGCACTGGATGATAATGGGTTCTTGGTAGCTTCACGTTAGATTCTTCTCAAATCTTCGGCAGTTCATTTTTGTATTTTTTACTCAACATGTTTCTTGCAACCCTGTTGACTATTTGCAACAAAATATTTGATGGTTCTGTGGCCCCACCCCAATATATTAGCAATTTCAATAGTGCTGCATCCCTCTGAAAGACTTTTTACAATTTGTGACTATTCAGAGTCAGTTAAATCTCTTTTTTGGCTAATTTTGTCTAAGGAAAAAAAAACTGCCTAATAATTATTCACACTTTGCATATAGGGCAGTGATGGTGAACCTTGGCACCCCAGATGTTTTGGAACTATATTTCCCATGATGCTTAAGCACTCTGCAGTGCAGTGGCGTATCATGGGAAATGTAGTTCCAAAAGATCTGGGTTGCCAAGGTTTGCCATCACTGCTATAGGGTGTTGATCTTATTAGGCCACACCCTCACTCATTACATTAATACACATCACCTGATATGCCTAAATCCAATAAGCTTTCAAGTTTGTAGGGCTTTAACTTGGACAATATAAATAAAAATTATGATTTGGTCAAAATACTCACTTGCCTAATATTTGTGCACACAGTGTAGTCAATGAGCTTCATGTCATCAACTTGTTTACTCTAATCATGTGCAATTTAACAATTCTGTTAACAGGGCAATTTTAGATACAGCTAAACCAATTTGCCATGTATTATTTTTATCACTATTGTTCCAATTGCTGCTGTGTCTCCCTTAAACATTCCATGTTGTAAAGGATAACAACATCCATGTATCTGAACACCTCAGTACTTCTGTCCTGTTACAGTACTTCTGTCCTGTAATGCCACGTACACACAAACTGACTTTTTGACACCAAAAGTCAGACGGAATGAGTCCGTCGGACAATTTGATCGTGTGTGGGCTCTATTAGACCTTTGCTTGACAAAAATCCGGCGACTTTAGAAATAGAACATGTTTTAAATTTTCCGTTCGTGTGTATGCTAGTCCGACAAACAAAAACGGACACTAGGGCAGCTATTGGCTACTGGCTATGAACTTCCTTATTCTAGTCTGGTCGTATGTCATCACGTTCAAATACGTCAGACTTTGGTGTGATTGTGTGTTGCCAAGTCTGTTTGTTTGGAAAGTCCATCGGAACTCCGCCGAAAGTCAGTCGGAAAGACCGTCGGACCTAGTCCCTCAAAAAGTCCGGTCGTGTGTATGTGGCATTACAGTACTTAAACTTTTTTTTCCATTTTGGAAACAAAAAAATTGGAATTTTAGCAAGAAATGTTCAAATCCCCTGTTAGTTTATTTTTTGCTATCTGTGTCTTGTTCAAGAGATATCACTTCACGTCTGCTATTAGACCGTCATCACCAAAACAAATGTCCTCGCTGGAAGATTTTCCCTCTAGTCGTGTTCTGGGTGGAACTTTCCCTTCTTTTTCAGTTTCCGTGAGAAGGGAAATAAAGTCAAACAGTGAGGGATAATTTCTTCAGGGGGGACGCAGACAGAAATAAAAAACCTGAGAGGGCTTATAACCCTTCCGCACTCTATCCAAAACTTAAAAATAAAAAGTTTGCCTTTATATATACTTCAACTTTTGAGCAGGAGGGTGCCACAATGGTAAGCATCAATGCCTTGCATTCAAAGGTCCCAGGCAGTGCTATGAGTCCTATTCCTATCTATAGTTTGATAGCTGGACAGCTCACAAAATGACTCCCGTTCTTCCAAATTATCCCTCAATATCCATTCTGTGTTAAAGAAAATATGAAGTGTAAGGTCCTCGAGGGAAAGCAAAGCCAATGATTACAGTCACCGAGCTAGTCTTCATACTGCACCCCTGAACTTCATTAGGCAGATGCACACACATGCTGTTATATAAGAAGAGCCCTGCGGGCCCTTAGGAATTTTCTGCATTTCTGCATGAATGGCTTCAAAAATGTCATTTACTTTTTTATCATTATAATAAAGTCTTACTGAACAAACATGCATAACATTTTCGATTGTTATATCTTTATTGAACATATGGCTTAAACGCCTTCACGTTCTACTGTAGAATTTCTTGGTACATCTTGAAATTAATTGGTCCCTCAGTGACCGCCAGCTGTCCACATCCAGAGACAGCTAAACCGCTTCTCCATCTCCTGTGCTTCACAGCTGGACCAAGCTTTTGGTGTTAGTAGCATTTTTTCTCCCATCATAACAATATGAGCAATTTAAGAAAAGTTTAACTTTTCTCCTCTATCCAAAGAACTGCTGCAGAATACCCAAGTGATCTTTAGCAAATATGACAGGAAAAGCAATTTTTGTGGGGAGAAGCTTGCGGTTGCGGTGTACTCCCATTGATCCTAACAATTCCGGAAGTCGCATTAAAATTGCCGTGGCAGCGATGCTTTGCATGTGCATGGCTCTATCTGGCTGCAGTGGTAGAACTTATTGTACCAGCAACAGTAATGCTGCACACTGAGAGGAAAATAATAGTTTTCCTTTATTAACCACTTCAGCCCCGGAAGAATTTACCCCCTTCCTGACTGGGCCATATTTGGCGATACGGCACTGCGTTGCTTTAACTGACAATTGCATTTGTGCGATGCTGTACCCAAACAAAATTTATGTCCTTTTTTTCCCACAAATAGAGCTTTCTTTTGGTGTTATTTGATCACTTCTGTGTTTATTATTTTTTGTGCTATAACTTTGACAACTTTGAAAAAAAAACAATATTTTTTACTTTTTGCTATAATAAATATCTCCAAAAATGTTTTTAAAAAATCAAATTTCTTCATCAGTTTTGGTCAATATATATATTCTTCTACATATTTTTGGTAATACAAATTGCAAAAAGCGTATATTGATTGGTTTGTGCAAAAGTTATAGCGTCTACAAACTACGGGAAAGATGTATTGCATTTTTATCATTTTTTTTTTTCTTACTAGTAATGGCGGTGATCTGTGATTTTTATTGGGACTGCGACCTTGTGGCGGACAGATCGGACTCTTTTGACACATTTTTGGGACCATTGACATCTATACAACGATCAGTGCTATAAAAATAAACTGATTACTGAGTAAATATATAATCTTCTACATATTTTTGGTAATAAAAATTGCAATTTTTGACCCACTCACACGCTCTCTGAATTTGTCTATGTCCCGGTGGATAAGGGCTGTCTCTGCCTGGACATGGTCTATCTTCATAGTGAGGGTGGACTGGCATGTTGTGATTGGCAGCATCAGGGCATCAAAAGATGTAGTCTCCATGTGGCAGGCAGAGGGGGGGGGAGGCCCGGGCTTCAGCGGCGTCCGAACAGCTTCAGCGGTACGTCTCTTCTGTGCCCCTTTTTGTTTCTTTTCATTCCCCGAGATTCAGGGGAGTGGCCTGCATGGTATTCAGATGGATTTGAGTGGGTTCCACAGCAGGATAGACGGGGGGGATAAAAATCTGGATTGGGAGCTCAGCAGCTAAGCGTCTGCTCCCAGCGCCATTTTGGACATGCCCCCAGTTTCTTGTATTTTTTAATCTGGAGATCCAACCAGTAAGTCTGTGGTTGTGTAACAGAACAAGCTCTCCGGCAAACGTATCAGTTATATTGTTGAGACAAATCATTTACCACTGACTGGAGCTCTTACAATGATCAGCTTTTTTTTAAATGTAAAATCCTCCAAACAAAAAAAAATATATTGCTGTAACTGCTTGCGAAACTGCAGTGAGCTGGAGTTGGGCTTGAAATTGCTAGTGTATTTAAACCTTCTGGTCCATCTAACACCCCCCCCCCCCCCCCTGCTCCTGCATCCAGAGTGGGAGCACTCTCTATCAGGAGGTGTGTTTGTGGCATGGTAAAAACAGAGATAAAAATTGGTAAGCTAGTATATAAAATTTTTGTTTTTGAGTTTAATACTGCTTTAACGGATAACTCACATACTCAGATGTATGCTGTAGGGCTGACTTATGGCCCGTACACGCGATCAGAAAATTGTACAAAAATGCCGCTTTTGAAACATTCATATGATAACCTGATCATAAGTACACAGTGTTCGTCCAAAATTATCCAAAGGGATAAACACAAAAAGTTTAATCAGTACAGTTTTCATCCAAAAATATAATACCAATACAATACATTACATTCATACTTTAGTAAACTCTTCATTTTCGATAAGAGATTAGCATGCAAAAAAAAAAAAAACGGACGATCATTTATTTGATAATCTCATCGTGTGTACCAAGCTTTAAAAATTCTCATCTCTGACTTTTATAGCTTTACTAAAGATGTTGAGAACCTAAAGTGGTAGTAAATTCTCATCTCTGACTTTTATCTATTGGTAAGCCTATAATAAGACTTACCAATCTCCTAAACGTGTGCCGTTTATAAGATATTTACTGTACATGCAGTCAGTGACATTATTTGGGCTGTTCCTTCAGAGCCCTGTGCCGTAAACTATGGCTCCCACGCTCATGCGTGGGAGTGATGTCATCATGGCTCCGACCAGTCACACAGCTGGAGTCCACGAACCTGGAAGGCAGACTGGTGAAGATGGGAGCAGCTCTGACATCTCGGCACTGGAAGGGCTTCATTTTAAGGTAAGTTTGACATAATCAATATAAAAATCATGCAGCGCTGTGAATGATAAAGTGCAAAGCGCATATCAACAAGTGGTATTAAAGAAATTCATCCAATATAGGTACATCAACCTCCTGTATATAATGTAAACAACATTAAAGTGGATGTAAACGCTCACATATGCCCAGTGATGTGAACAACCTCAGATGATACACAGAGATGAAACAAATCTCCTTACATATCTGCTGTCTTCAGCTTTATATATTCTTTAGAAAGTGCGCATTGTGTTAGAGATTTTCTCTTCTTGTTCAGGACTGGGAGTGGATTCTTGGCATACACTGTGTGAGAGCTGATTGGAGGAATGGCACACACCCCTCTCCACATAGGCAAAGGAAGAAATGAATATACAGAGCTGTGCTTTGAAAAGACAAGCTCTCTGCTAATCTATTTATAGCCCCCACCCTGACAAAAATTTTAGGCTGCTTTTATCTCGGTTGTCGGAGAGCTTTTCAGAAGTTATCAGGCTGATAACAGAAGAAAGCAGCAGAAAAACACGGGACTAATGGATTTGAAGAGAGATAAGAAAACACTGCAAATATATATGCTTAGGTCAAATTTCATGATTTAGGTTTACATCCACTTTAATACCAATAAAGTGCAAGATGTAAGTACATAATCATATTAAAAAACAAATATGTAAAAAATTCATAAACATTTCACATATAATGTGTGTAGTAAAATCCCAAGAGAAACTTAAAAGAGATTAAACCCAGAAGTAGTACTTCAGAACTGATGAAAATTGTATTTTCAACCAGCCAATACACAGAAGTTGATATACAGTTGTGCTCATAAGTTTACATACCCTGGCAGAATTTATGATTTCTTGGCCATTTTTCAGAGAATATGAATGATAACACAAAGAACTTTTCTTTCACTCATGTTTAGTGTTTGGCTGAAGCCATTTATTATTCAACTGTGTTTACTCTTTTTAAGTCATAATTACAACAGAAACTACCAAAATGACCCTGATCAAAAGTTTACATACCCCCAGTTATTAATATTGTGTATTGCCCCCTTTAACATCGATGACAGCTTGAAGTCTTTTGTGGTATTTGTGGATGAGGCTTTTTATCTTCTCAGATTGTAAAGCTGCCCATTCCTCTTGGCAAAAAGCCTCCAGTTCCTGTAAATTCTTGGCCTGTCTTGCATGAACTGCACATTTGAGTTCTCCCCAGAGTGTCTCAATGATATTCAGGTTAGGGGACTGAGATGGCCACTCCAGAAATTTCACTTTATGTAGCCAATGACAGGTCGACTTGGCCTTGTGGTTTTGGATCATTGTCATGTTGGAATGTCCAAATACGTCCCATGCGTAGCTTTCTGGCTGATGAATGCAAATGTTCTTCCAGTATTTTTTTTTTATAACATACTGCATACATCTTGCCATCAATTTTGACCAAATTTCCTGTCCCTTTGTAGCTCACACGTCCCCAAAACATCAGCGATCCACCTCCATGTTTCACAGTAGGAATGGTGTACCTTTCATCATAGGCCTTGTTGACTTCTCTCTAAATGTAGCATTTAAGGTTGTGGCCAAAAAGCTAAATTTTGGCCTCATCACTCCAAATGACTTTGTACCAGAAGGTTTGAGGCTGGTCTCTGTGCTGTTTGGCGTATTGTAAGTGGGATACTTTGTGGCATTTGCGTAGTAATGGCTTTCTTTTGGCGACTCGACCATGAAGCCCATCTTTCTTCAAGTGCCTCCTTATTGTGCATCTTGAAACAGCCACACTTCATGTTTTCAGAGAGTCCTGTATTTCACCTGATGTTATTTGTGGGTTGTTCTTTGCATCTCGAACAGTTTTTTCCTGGCAGTTGTGGCTGAAATTTTAGTTGGTCTACCTGACCGTGGTTTGGTTTTAACAGAACCTCTAATTTTCCACTTCTTGATTGAAGTTTGAACACTGCTGATTGGCGTTCTCAATCCCTTGAATATCTTTTTATATCCCTTTCCTGTTTTATACAGTTCAACTATGTTTTGCTGCAGATCCTTTAACAATTCTTTGGCTTTCCCTATGACTCAGAATCCATAAATGTCAGTGCAGCACTGGATGAAAGATGCAAGGGTCTGTCAGGAGTCCAGAAACTCATTGACCTTTTATACACACACTAATGACAAGCAAACAGATCACAAGTGAGGATGGTTACCTTTAATAGCCATTCAAACCCCTTTGTGTCAACTTGTGAGCATGTTATCAGGCCAAAATCACCAGGGTATTTAAACTTTTGAACAGGGTAATTTGGGTAGTTTCTGTTGTGATTGTGATTTAGAAAGAGCAAACACAGTTGATTGATAATAAATGTCTTCAGCAAAACACTAACCATGAGTGAAAGAAAAGTTTTTGTGTTATCATTCATATTCTCTGAAAAATGGCCAAGAAATCATAAATGCTGTCAGGGTATGTAAACTTATGAGCACAACTGTATGTAACACTGACCCCCGAAGGAGCTGTTGATTTAAATTGGGCCTGCACTCTACTGAGAAACCCCCCTTCTGAATGACTCTGTCCCCTTGGCACAGCTGTGGTGCAATAATAATACAATACAATGTAAACAATATAATGTACCTGTGTCTACCCCCCAGGAACCTCTGGCTCCACCTGGTGGGGAAAGACAGTAAACCACACACTTGTACTCTTAAAACAGGAATACTTTTACTGAAAATATAGCAAATAGGTGGTTACAGAGTTTGCACAGTCGTTCCAACGTAGGACGTCAGCACAGCATATATCAACAGTCAAATACAATAAACAGCATGCAGGCATGTTACTATCTAGACCTGGGAGCTCCCTTTATTAAAGTTTAAAGTGAGGCCTCACTTAATGTATTTCCTCCTTTATCTTCTTTCTTCGCTAGCTTAAATAGTTTCTCAAATAATTGTAATCCAAAGGGTTAAGTAGAGAAAGTTAACTTAGAACACTCCAGGTGTAACTCCAGAAACTTGTAATCACACTTAGATACCAAAGTGTAACGGGCCTTGGGCCTACTGAGTGTCAGTTGCTCAGTTGCACTTCCGTGGAACAACAGGTTCCAGCAAGGCCTATTAGTAAGTCTAAGAACGTGTAGATTAAACGGTGGGCCACAACCCACTCACCAACCGGATCAGAGTTCTGAGTGATGGCTTGAGTCCTACAGCTACAGCTTGCTTCCGCTGACTAGGCCAGATGCTCCATGTCACTCCACCGACTGGATCCGGCTCTCCACTGCTCCAACAAGCATCTCCGATCCCCATCGATCTGATGACCAACTCTTGGCTCCGTCCAGTCACCCAGCAAACAGTCCGGTTTGCACTCCGCGGTCACTATCTACCAATGCGTCCAAGAACCTCACACACAGTTCCGCACAGGCAGGCAACGTGGTTCCAAGAGACCAAATATGGCCACTGCAGTCCCTTTTATACCCTACCCAGATGCACTGCATATCAAAGTGTTCATGGTCACACAGACCCCTGGGTAGATAAGGTCAAAATGACCAAAGTAAACAGTCACTTCCTGTTATCTTTCAACACCATAGTAAAGAAAAATAGCTATGGTCCAGTTCCAGTTTTTGGTCACTAGATGGCATTCAATACTAGTGAATACATTGTCCATAGATTTACATTGTACTTCACATTCATTGCATTAATACACCATTTTATCCCGCTACACACTCCCCCCACTTGAACTCTTTGGTCCCCAAAGAGGCTTTTCACTTTATCATCTATGTGACTATATAAAACGGACAGAGGAGCCTCCCACCAGTTGTCGTATGGTGGGGAGCTGTCCTGTGCACTCCTCACAGCTGAGATTACCATGTTAGGTACAGATGTGCCAAGGGGTGAGGTGGGGTTGTCCCCTACTGAATCAGTAGTAAGGGGATCACTCAGTTCAGAGTTTCTTTTACTAATGTGCTGTGATGTCATAAGTTAGTCTGCAGGGTGGGCGAATTACTCTATTTTCTCTTGGAACTCTTGGGGTTTCCATGTCCAACTGACAGGTATCTCCAACCCCCTTTTTAGTTTCAACCAGTGGAGAGTAACTAGGAATATCCAGTTCTTCAGTAGGGTCAACTGCTGGCACAAACTCTGGGGCCTCTGCTCTAAGAGTTTCAGTATGACCCTCCTCTGCATCAGGGAGGACATCTACAACAATTTCCAGGGCCTCCGTGGGCCATGGCCAACTCATCCCTAAGTCTTCATCTTCTTCCTCCAAGGACTTTGGCTGATATCTGGTAGTCGGCCTGCTGACTTCACTGGATGTGGATGGAAGTTCCTTCTCCATACTTGTCTTAACCACCTCTGTAAGCGGCAACAGGTGGTTCCGGTGCCAGGTTTTCACAGGTCCAGTGCTTCCTTCTGGTTTGATTTTGTATACGGGGATGCCAGGGAGTGCTTTGTGATCACTAGTGGGAAAAGCCTGGGCATACCGAGTGAAATGGTCTGTCACCACTAAGTTGTCCCCTACTCCACTCAAGTCGTTTTCCAGACAGAGAAAGTCTATGCAGACCAGGTCCATTGGGCCCTGACTTTCCAGATGGCCCATTGGGGCAGCCCTCTGTGGCAGTGTCTTCCGTTGTATACACCTGAGGCAGGAATGACAGTAACTCTCTACCTCTCTCTTCATGTGAGGCCAGTAAAATCTGTCTTTCAGTAACTGCAAAGTCCTTTTGGCTCCCAGGTGACCATGGTGGTCATGCAGAGCACTCAGTACCCTCTCTCTGTGTTTCTCTTACAGGAACAACTGCCACTTTTCTTCTGAATCATCGGAAGTGCCCCTTCGGTAGACCACTCCCTGTTGCAGCTGCAACCGATCCCATTTCTTCAGCAGCAGCTTGGCTTCCTTACAAGGACTTTTCTGAAGTACATTGGGTTGTTGACATTCCAGGGCCTTCTTCACCAGTCCACACAATGGGTCTTCTTCCTGATCCTTCCTAAGATCCTTCCTGGACAGCTTGGGAAGGCCTTCTTGCACCACTTGAGAGACTTCACAATAACATCTGGGGACTCCTGCTGCAGACACCCCTACAACTTCGGCTCTGGTCCCTCCTTTCCCATAGTGACTTGTCCCCTCACACAGGGCTCTGACTCCTTCTGTAGTGAGTTGAGTCCAGTCTTCTGGTGAACTCAGGGGGTCGTGAGGTCTTCTGGATAGAGCGTCCACATCATGATTTACAACTCCTGGTCTGTATTTCAGACTAAAGGTAAAGGCCGAAAGGGCAGCGAGCTACCTGTGGCACCCAGCTTGGCAGTAGTGAGCAAGTAGGTGAGGGGGTTGTTGTCCGTCTTCACTACAAACTCAGCACTGTACAGGTAGTCTTTAAGCTTGTCTACCACTTCCCACTTCAGGGCCAGGAACTCCAGTTTATGAGTCATATAGTTCTGTTCTGCAGGAATCAAGCTTCGACTCACATAGGCAACAGGTCGCAAGACCCTTCATGTTCTTGGTAGAGTACTCCCCCCAGTCTCGACTGGCGTCCACATGGAGCTTGTAAGGCTTGGTTGAGTCTGCATACGCCAACACCGGAGCAGTGGTTAGGCTCCACTTCAGCCATCTAAAGGCCTCTTCACACTCTGAGGTCCATTGACTCTGGATGGACTCCCTCTTCTTCCTGGGTCCCACTTTTGGCTTCATAAACGAATTGTGATTCTTCACCAGCCTCTTCCTGGTTCTTCAAGAGCTCAGAGAGGGGACAGGCTATTTTTGCAAACCCTTCCACAAACCTTCTGTAGTATGAGCAAAATCCCAGGAATGACCTGAGTTCATTCTTGTTGGAGGGCCTAAGCCAAGAAGTGACAGCCTCCAGCTTCTTCGGGTCAGTCGCTACGCCCTCTTTGGACACAACATTTCCCAAGTAAGTTACTGAGGGTTGGTAGAATTGGCACTTCTCCATGGAAAGCTTCAAGTCCTCTTCGTGAAGTCTCTTCAGGACCTTTTCCAGACGTGTATCATGCTCTTCCAGTGTTCTCCCGAAGACTATTATGTCATCCAGGTAGACTAACACTTCTATCAAGTTCATGTCGCCCACTGTCTTCTCCTTAAGCCTGGGGCCCCAGACAACCCTTGAGGCATCCGGTTGAACCCCACTGGAGCGATGAAGGCAGTCTTTTCCCTATATTCGGGGCCCATTGGGATCTGATAATACCCGCTCTTTAGGTCCAACACATTGAACCACTGGGTCCCCGATAGACTCTGTAAGGCATCTTCTATCCGAGGGGTGGTGTACTAATCGGGAATGGTCCTTCTGTTCAGGGTTCTATAGTCGATGCACAGGTGCAGTGACCCATTCTTCTTTCTCACCACTACTATGGGGGAGGCGTATGGGCTTCTAGACTCCTGGATGATGCCTGTCCTCTTCAGCTCCGCCAACTGCTCTCTCAGGTCTTCCAGATCTCCTAGTGGGATTCGCCTCACCCTTTCTCTAAAAGGGCTGTTCTCTTCCAGGCGAATTCGGTGAGTGGCACTTTTAGCTAGTCCCACATCTAATTCGTTCTTAGAGAAAGCGTCCTTCCATCTTAGCAATTGGGCCTTTGCTCTTTCCTTCCAGGCAGGGGTCTGTGGTGTATCCTTCAGACAGACCTTCTCCAACAGAGTCTCTGTCTGGCTTTCTACCTCTTAATCACTTGCTGCGATGGGGGTGACAGAGCTAACATGTCCCAGCAGCAATCTGGGTGGCAGCTTCACACTGGGGTAGTTCCCGTGTTATGGATACTGACGGGAATCTTCCCGTGAGTCCTCTTCAGTGTTCTGGTAGGCAGCACTTCCGGGATAAGTTCCAACCCCCTTCGGCCCTTGTGATTTATACCTTTAAGGAGAAGAAAAGGCCCTGGTGTTTTCCATCTCACCTTGACGAGGGCCTTTAGGCACACCACTTCTCCAGGCGAGACACTTCTCTCCTTTGCCCACAAACCAAACCTTTCCTACTCCCCCTTCGGGAGTCTCTTCTTCCTGCTTGAGATTCTTGTATGTCTGGACCAACATCGGGTGTGTTTTCATGGGTGAGGGCCCGAATGGGTTATCAATGGAGTAAGGAGCCTTCTCACCAGGTCGGTGTCTGACTGGTAGGTAACCGTCATATGGGAAGTTCTGGGTACCTTGCTCCCATATTTCCAGCTCTTCTAGCTTCTGTAGCGGTAAGTGCTTGAGATGTTAGTCATAGAAGTCCCTGTATAATAGGGTCACCTGAGCTACGGTGTCCAGTAATGCCTTCGTGTAGATCCCTTCAACTTGTATGGGGACAATTGGTGAGGGTCCCACTAGATTGGGAGGGATCCCTCCGGATGTTGTCCCTTTGGCTGGTTTGGTGGCCCGTACCTTCGCTCTTCGTATTGGGTTCCTTTTAGAGGCAGAAGGTGTTGGAGTCAGTATGGGAGGTTTTTCAATAGCCGGGCACCCAGTTGACTCCTTCACTGGGCCCCTCTGAAGTTTTCCGACCAGCTGTTTGGGCTTGGTTTCTGCCACTGGGCTAGGGCACACCCGCCTGAAATGTCCTATCCCTCCACATTTGAAGCAGGTTCTAGGTGGGGGTTTGGTAGGGCGGTCAAAGGTCTCTGAGATTTCTTTCGACAGTACTTTCTCTAGATGAGGGCTTGCCAGTTGAGTCATCAGTATTGTCATCATTTCCAGAATTTCCCTCTGGGTCTGGAGCAACCTCTCCAGCCCAGTCTGACTTGCGGAAAGGTGGTGATTGGGCGAGAGCCAGGATCCTTTTTCAGCCCTTGCTGACAATACGCTGTGCTCCCAGACATCCGAGGAAGCATCTACTTGCTGGACCTGAACACTGGAAGGACTAGTGGGACAAAGTTTCCTCTGTTTCTGGTCTCTCTCAAGCTCTACTTTCTCTGCTTCGTTCTCCTTCTCTATAAGTACTTCATCTGGTGTGGAGGGGTTCTCCAAGTACTGTCTCAGGGCTACCTTGACATGGTCACTCTTCAACCCTGTGGTCACTGATCTCCGGAACTTCTGTTTTATGAGTTTAGCCCCAAAGTGATCTCCGTGTCCTTCCTCTTGTGTGGCTGCCAGCAGGCAATCCTTGAGCTTGATAGCCCGGAATAGAAAGTTTTGGGAGGTCTCGTTATCACCCTGCGTAATGTTCATCAGTTTATAATACAACTCAGAAGTATCTTCCTCCTCATAGTAGCTCTTCAGGACTCTCATCAATTGATTCAGGGCCGATACAGATTTCCTTTCCAACATGGCACTAGACCCGGGACTGATAGCCTTAATTACTGCCTCCTTGATTTCAGAGTCTGAGTATCCTCTCTCTCAAAACATAAAAAGGGAACACCATTCAGAGAAAATGACAATGCTGCACACCCCGGAGAATTGTCAGAGAGGGAAATTCCCCCATATGGGGTTTTCTAGGCAGCAAATAATAAAAAAAAGATGAATAAATGTGAAGGAATAGGAATAGACTTCAATTTTATTAGACAAAATATAAAAAAAAACTAAGTATTTTTTAAATAGTGAATGTATATGGATAATTGGTTAAAATAAGAGCTGTGGTACAGGAGATATAAACATTAAAGCACCAGCATGCTACAATAATGGTAAGGCTGACGCGTTTCTACCCCGCCAGGTCTTCTTCAGAGGATTTGTACACTGTAAAAGCAGTAGCATAAATTGAAGTGCATGCAAGAAAAAACACAAAATGTGATATAATAAAATCTGATCACTATAACTACATCATATTATCTTTATAATTACCACTTGCATCGTGTTGCACAGTGTCTCCTGGACCTATATTGTCAGGGTAGAGTCCCTCATCAGATTCCACCAAAGACCCCCGGCCGGTAGGGCACACCAGTCAGGGGGGGCAGCAGACCATCCCGGCGTGGCATACGAGGAGTCACAGCATTAGGTTCCCAAATTCCCGGGTGGGTAGCCGAGGGCAAGAGGCGCACCTATGGTTGAGCATCAAATATCACCTGCATCAGTCTCCTAATTAATATAGATATTGTCAATGTGATAGACATGGGTGTCTAAAAATGTATAATACAAGAAAAAAGAGAATATATATCCAGGGAAACATAAGGGCTACATCTATGAAAAAATAAAAATAAATAAAAAGTGGAGGGACGGGGCTAAGGGGAAGGAAAAACCGTGGGGAAAAAGAGAGAGGAAGGGCAGGAAGGGAGAAGTGAGGGATGCATAGTGAAAAAATGGGGGTGAGAGGGGAGTGTAGAAGGACATGGAAAAATGAAGTGAAAAGGAACCCACATATGGGGAGGGGGGGGGAGTGAAAAAGGGAAGGAACAAAGGAAAAGAAAAAAAAAAGTACTTTTTTCCAAAAATGGGAAGGGAAAAAGGGGAAAGACTACATAAAAAAACTATGAGCGCTATAACCAAAAACTAAAAGGCAAGCGTGTGGTGCCAAATGTGTATGCGTGAAGAGGAAAAGGAACTAGCTAAATGCAATTGTCTGTGAGTGATGAGGTGAGAAAAATGGACATTACAAAACTTGCTGGTGCACAATGAAAAAAAAAAAAAGGGGAAGTTGAAGTGAAAATAAAATGCAAATGTGAAAAAATAACCGCAAACATTGAAGTGTGAACCAAACAAAAAAAAAGGCAGATCAAAAAGTAGTATAAGAGATACCTTAGTTTTCCTGGATTATAATTTCCATATGCAGAGACTGCCAGTTTCTGTCCGTCCAGATTGAACACTGGGGATCATCTAAGGTTCCCAGAGTCAAACAATAAATAGAGCCAACCTACCTCCAATTGGCCAGTTAACTTCTCCACAGGTATGCTACATCTCCACCCCCATTGCACCTCACCTGGTGGGAATAGTGTCGCAATAGCGGCACTATGCTAGTGAGTCTCCCGGTGTTCCGGAAGAGTTATTCCCGGATCTACTGTCATTTCTGCAGCAATGTCGTTGAATGATGTTTTTGATGGCCACATGTTGACGTAAAAAACTGACTTCTTTTTCCCTCTAATTCTTTCCCGAGTCAACCCCTACCCTGCCGCCCCTAATTCCGCCCCTAAACACGCCCTCATAAATTATCTCATGAAATTACACTTAAATGTTTTATGCAGAATCAAGTTATAAAAACAAATATTAGCAACAACTTTATGAGTGCCTATCAGTGCAGCCTCACCTGTGCCCAACAATGCAGCCTACCTGTATCCATCAATGCCACTTCACTTGTGCCCAACAATGCAGCCTACCTATGTCCATCAATGCCGCTTCATCTGTGCTGAACAATGCAGCCTACCTGTGCCCAACAATGCTGCCTACCTGTGCCCAACAATGCAGCTTACCTGTGCCCAACAATGCTGCCTACCTGTGACCAACAATGCCGCCGACCTGTGCCCAACAATGCCACCTACCCGTGTCCATCGATGCAGCCTCCCTGTGTTCATCATTGCAGCCTACCTGTGTGCATCAATGCAGCCTCACCTGTGTCCATCAATGCAGCCTCACCTGTGTGCATCAATGCAGCCTCACCTGTGTCCATCAATGCTACCTCACCTGTGTGCATCAATGCAGCCTGCCTCTGTCCATCAAGTAAGCCTTGCCTGTGTCCATCAATGAAGCTTCACCTGTGTCCATCAATGCAGCCTACCTGTGCCCAAAAATGCCGCCTACCCGTGCCCAACAATGCAGCCTCACCTGTGTCCATCATTGCAGCCTCCCTGTGTCAATCAGTCTCTTATTGTCCTCATACAGCAGGGCTAGAGTGTGAGAGGAAGAAGCATCACAAGAAGCCAACTGGTTCATGTGCTTGCAAGAAGCATGCTGATAAGAAGAGAAAGCAGAGTGACAGAGAGATAAGCTGCTTCTTCTTCACTGTCTAGTCTTGGGCTGAGTCGGGACAAGGATGACCTGGGCTCAGTGGAGGTGGGTTGAATGATGTTGGTCATCAGAACAAAACCCAGGTACACACTAACAGTTTTTTTTCGTGCAACCCAGCAGATTGAGCAAAAAAACCTGACGGCTCTGGTTGGAGCCGTTGTACTAACAATGCAAGGTTAGTTCAGCGATCTCCCCCACCGAGCTATTGTGTTCTGACAGGGGGATGCCTCCCTGCCAGAACACTTCGATCAGCACTCTCTGCCATTGGCTGAGAGTATGATTGGGAGTTGGTCAGCTGCTGGTTTTCCAGCATGCACATTCGACAGAAGCCGGCCGGATGGACAGACCAACATACACACGGGCCGAATGTTGGATGGTCTCCCGACATTCAGCCCGTGTGGGCGGGGCTTAAGGATATTTAGTGACAGAAAAAAGTACAAAGAGGCTAATCTCTGGACTGAAGATGTACTGTACTGAAGCAACATTTTATTTCTTATTGGGTTATTCTTTTTTATCTTGTTATTTTTGGCTGGAGTACTGCTTTTGGTTAAACCAATGTTTATCGTCTTACTTGAAGAAGTGCAATATGTGTAACAAAAAAAGAAGGGGAGAAGTAGGGGTCAAGAATAGGGGAGAAATAACAGGGATTTGGAAAGAGAGGCCCTAAAGGTGTGTGTTCAGTCGTTTAGTCGTGTCCAACTCTTCTGGACCTCATGTACCATAGCACGCAAGGCTTTTCTGTCCTCCACTGCCTCCCAGAACTTCGTGTTTATTGTTTTGATGATGCTATCTATCCATCTTGTATCCAAAGGTAGAGGAATGTAACACAAATGGCAATTGAAGCACCACACCACTGCTAAGACATACAGTTATAACCTAATTGCAGTAAAATTGAGAAGGTTACAATCCCCCTGACTTTTATTGGAATAAAGTTATAACTGGACCTCTTAGCAATGGTGTGGCACTTCCATTTCCATTTGGTTTTATTACACTACAAACCAAGGAGACCGTGGCGATCCTCTGGGGTGTGGAAGCTGCGAATCTGGGAACCAGATCATGTACATCAACATCAATACTTTAGGATAGCAATACCCATTAGCTAACCCTAAGGGTCCAGCCCTTTCTTCCACTTTCTACAACTAAAGGGGGAGGAGATAGCAAAGCAGTGTTGACATTATCAGTATACTATTTAGGTAGCAACATGTCCATTATAATGTGCCCCTTCCCTGGCTGGAGTGGCGTGAATAGCATGAAAAAGTGGAGTTCTGCTTTAAAACTTAGCTCCAAGCTTTTTGTCACTTTAAAAGAGTTCATTAAGACCAAGAGACAGTCCAAATGAACTGTTACCTTCACTTACCGATGCAACTTCCGGGAGTATACAGCGCTGTGTTCCGGCAGAGAGACAGAGACTTCACGTTCCTCTTCTGGAACAAAATCGAGTTGTGTCAAGCACTGCTCAGCCATTCATAGTAAGCCTTGCACTTGTTCAAGAAATAGAAAGCTTCCTGTGAACGGTTGAGTATAGCCCAGCCGCACTCGATTTCGTTCTAAGATCGGGATGGAAATTACCTATCCCACTGCCAGAACACAGTGCTGTATACTGTAGTTAGCTGATGCTATATACAGTTTATATAGTGTGCACAGCAGGAGTATCTGTTACTGAAGGTAATAGTGGCTTGGACCAGCTTGGTCCAAACAAACTATTTAGAAATGATAGAAAGCTAGAGCTAGGCTTTAATGAATACAGAGCTGCATTAACTTGTGTTTTTTATATCTGTCAGGAGTTCAACAGAGTATTTGGCCACTTACATTGGTGTACAGTACACCTACTGGATAAACTTACAAAAAGGGCATTCAGGATATTCAATTTTTAAAAATAAATCTAATATACTGTAATATAATACAGGCTATTTTAAGCTCTGCTGTACCAGATACGTCCTGGATCGCTGACTGTTGTGCATTCCATACTTGCATTAGTTAGCTGTACAAAGTTACTTTAATAATGGGAAATGCCCTTGGCCTTTTAATACGAACAATTATCAAATATATACAAAGAGACTCCTGATCAGACTTGCCAGCTCCACTAATTATTTTTTGCTGAAATCCCGTACAAATATGATGGAACCGTCGCCTGGACTGTGGTCTCTTCACGTTTCACTTCTGTTGGTGGTCTGATGTATCCAACAAAGAAAACAGGATCTAGGAGCAGCGGAGCAGAGTTCTGGGCACTCTTTCAACTGTTTGTTTTACTTTAGACTTAAAGTATGAAAAGCTGAAAACACTAAAGACACTGAAAATAAACCTGGTGCACAACAAACAATATGGGGGGATCAGATTCCAACAACAAAGCCAAGCACAGGGATTAATGTCATTCATTTTCTAACCCCGACAATCCACAGCTGAATACTCAAGAGGAACAGAACACCAAAAGTAAAGCAATTTGTTAATAATATTTAAAACATGGATACAACCCTTAGCCACTAGATGAAAGGATGCTACTGTTTCACTGAAACACTATATTACTTGCACATCCACCCAACAGGCAAAGCTTAGTCCGGCTGGATGTCCACCTACAAGACTTCTAAAAGTCAACTTTTGAATAAGGTTTCATGGTAAATAAGCATCAAACATACTATGTCACCAGTACACTTATTTCCTTTCTTTAATTATGAAAGTTTTTTTACTTCCCCATTTCTGATCATAAAAATGCTCACATCAATGCATTTTTGTGCCTTTTTGAAAAGGGTCAACACGTATCGTTTTCCATATAATAGACTTCCATGGACCCGCATCCAAAACGTGATTTTACAGAAATGTTGCCACAATTTGCGGTATGCATTTTTTTTTTTGCGTTACATCCACTGTATATAGCCGGTTGCTATGGATTCGCGTCCTTAACAACCGATGAGTCATCAGCTGTCATCGGGGCTCCTTGAATTACCAGAATTGCCTTTGGGTCTAGTATGGATTTGGAGGGGACACTGTAACGAAATGTCCAACACTCCGCTTGAGTGCTTTCGTCATATACCACTTCCTCCCAGTCTGAATATAGATATCAGATATTCCAACCGCTTACAAGCACAAATCAAGACGATACTTGTTTAGTTGCTGAATATGGACTCTTTATTAAAACCAAAATATAAGTCTTATATACAATGGAAAAAGAGGTCCCCCCTTCTGCTAATATTACTCTAACAATACACCTGTAACCAGAAACCTAATTAACATGAGCTAATTAACTAATCCCTTAAAGCAGCCAATGTGACTCTCCTGATCATTGTTTTGATTAATCAGGATTTCACTACATGTCAGACTTATTGTCACCAAGCTTCACACAGTAGATTATACATTATCATAAGTATAAACACAAGACAAATTCTCACAATAGCAGGAGCTCCAGCAGGAGTTGGCCTGTCTCCTACATTATACAGAGGCCAATGTGATCAGCTCTCTTAACTAACATGTTGAGTTCAGAATCTAACAAACCAAGAATAGTCTTTACATATATCCTGGAAGATATTGTGGATAAATATTACTGTTCCATTTTAAGTAATCCAAGATATATTTTCTCAGTCACCCTGTGCCTTGGACATAAGAGGTGCATGGGGAGCAGAAACAAGAACCCAGCCTTTCCAAGGGATTCTGGGTTCCACAGGCCCCCGTCACATCTCTTCCCTGTTAGAAGACTAACACAGGAGACCCCAGACGGGTTGACTCCAGCCCTCTAATGCCTTTACCCACACAGTACCCCAAACAAATTGTTCCAAACAAAGCATTATTCACCCAGGCAACCTCTGCCTCTCTCATAGAACATACCCACTGTTGGGGGGAAGTGTGGACTGGTCCTTCCCCCTGGAGTCCCTTTAGCCACAGGAGAGAAAACAGAGTGGCTGGGCTCAGTCTGTCATGCTGTTGGGCATCTGGGCCGAATGTCCAGCATCCCTGGGGTATACAGGTGGAGACTGAAGTTCCATCCACCTTTACAGGAAACCCGACCTCTGTTAGTTGAGGGCAGAGGCCAGCAGCACTCTGCCCTGTTGCCAGCCCTTCTACTGGAAACCCCACACCATCTGATCCAGCTAACTGTTGGGGAGGGAGGCTGACTGCCCTGGCACCCTGGAACAATGTAGTTGTTGCCGCTGCTGGGCAGAGGTTGGTAGCACTCTGCCCGGTTACCAGCACTTCTGCTGGGTTTATGCTAGGGGAGACAGCAGGCCTATCCCCGACACCAGATCAAGCTGCAGTTGTGAGGTGCCGATTGCATTTTATCCTTGGATCCTGATCTGCTGCTCGGAAGTGACCACCACCTCCTCAGTTCTGGACCACCAGAACTGCTGCAGGTGTGGGGCAGAGGTCTTGGACCCTCTGTCCGGTTGCCAGCACTTCAGCTGGGTTGGTATCATCATTCTGGGATGCCATCTGCTGTTGGAACTCCCTTTCACTGGTATTGTCTCCCAGGTGCACAAACCCTTGTTGGAGAGGGGAAATGGCTGCTTCTCCTCCCTGCATCTTTGAAATCCACTGGGAAAGTGGAACCATCACCTTCTCACCTCGGGCCTCCGAAAACTGCCATGGGTGTGGAGCAGGGGTCTGCAGTACTCTGTCCTGCTGCCAGTACTTGAGAAGGTGATGCATAATCTATAACATCCTCTGAACAGTCCATTAAGTCCATACATTCTGTAATCTGTGGCTAGGGAGATGAGCTGACTGCCCCAGCTCCCTGAAACTCCATAGTAGTTGCCGGTGCTGAGCAGAGTTTCATAGTACTCTGTCCTGTTGCCAGCACTTCTGCTGGGGACTCCACATCAATCGCTTGGCTAACTGTTGGGGCAGGAGGCTGGATTCCTCCACTCTTAAACTGTGTAGCTGCCATTGGGGAGGTGAGCTGGTTGCTTTGGATCAGAACAAAAGTCCGATATTATTATATCTACCCCTGATTAGATTGAATATAAAGCATGCACGCGGTGAAGTAATACGCTGACACCAGTTCAGATAAAAATACTTTTTGTTTAATTAGTTCCTGTTCTCAACTTATCTATTACTAGCCAGATATTTCGTTATCAAATTAGGCAAGCTTATGCAAACTACAAAATAACCACAAAAACGTATACATCTTATGATAGTACATGACAGTACATAGATTTTAACCTAGGTCTTTGTCCATATAGGGGAGTAGAATTCTATTATAACTACATAGGGTATCTTGCTTCTTGACCTCAATGTCATCTCTTGGGTGTAGAAGCAGGTGCAGTCTTTTTCGTTAACTCTTGCTGTTCCATGATAAGGGAGGGGTGGGTTGTGCACATTATCTATTGAATAGTGTAAAGCGGGAGTCAGGCAGTTTTTTTTTTAAAGTCAGCAGCTACAAATACTGCTTTTAAAATATGAACACTTACCCGTCCAGCGCGCCCGCGATGTCGGCACCTGAAGCCGATCTGTTGCTCGGCTCCCAGGTGCTGCCGCCGCCATCTTTGGTATAGGAATCAGAAGGTGAAGCCTTGCAGTTTCACTTCCTGGTTCCCTACTGCGCATGCGTGAGTCGCGCTGCACAATAAGGACAGTCCCTGCTGTCTCTGGGATCCATGTGTTTCCCAGCAGACAGCGGGGGCCCCGCAGGAAGTGGCGTAAATACCTGCAGATTCTGCGGATATCTATGCCCGGAAGTGGGTGCAGAGGGTGCAGAGATACCTGTATTATACAGGTATCTGTACCCTCCTCCCCCCTGAAAGGTACCAATTGTGGCATCAGAGGGGGGGAGGGTTCCGATGAGCAGAAGTTCCACTTTAGGGTGGAATTTTGCTTTAAGGCTAATAAACAGAAGCTTGTTTGAAACATGTACTTATATATTTAAAAGCATATATGGAATAGACATTTCATTGTGATATTTCAATCATATCCATTACAGCTGCTGGGATGACATGTCTATGGTACTGTCTCTCAGGTGCACGGATCTTTGCTGGGGAGGAAAGACCGCTTTCTCCACCCTGGCCGACTGTTGGGAAGGGACAATAAACACCTCCTCTCCCTTCTCCCCCTGTATGTGCTGCTGGGAAGTGATCGTCACCTTCTCACCCTGAGCCTCTGTACTGCCACAGGTGTGGGGCAGAGGTCTTGGACCCTCTGTCTGGTGTCCAGCACTTCAGATGCTATTGGTGCTGGGCAGAGGTTAACAGAGCTCTGCCCTGTTGCCAGCACTTCAGTTTTGGGGATGGCAATCACCAGATTTGCCACTGCCGATTCTCTGGCATGCTGCTGGACACATTCCTCCATCTAGGATCATAATATGCAGAAACAGGATCATCAAGGTTAGTCAGCACTTGCTGCATCTGCCATAAGACCTCCGAATCCATAGCTGCGGGGGCAGGCTGGCAAAGCACATTGTTACTCTGCCACATTGCTGACTCTTCAGCCAGGATTTCAGAGTTGTCAACTCGTATTTCCAGATAGTCCCAGATAAAGGAAGCACAGCCCTGACACTGAGCAGAGTCTAGCAGCCATCTGTAGGCGATCTCCATCTCCCATTCCTGAATGGCCAGAAACTCTATATCTTCCGGTGCCCACTGCATTTCCGAGACGTTCAGTAGCCCTTCTCTCAAATCCATGATTTCATCCAACCGCCACTTCAAATCACTCCCAAAGTTAGGGTCCCCTGTCAGCTTCATATACAACAGTCCCAGGCCGCCATAGCCAAAGCCTTCCATTGGGCTGTCATCATCTATCCAAGGGCATGCTTGGGATACATGCCACCAGAGGGCTCTGTAGCTCTCATCCAGCTGCATCTCTGCCCAGACCAGCCTGCTTAATTGAGCTGTCTGCTCCTTGTGCGGTTTTTCTCCCAAAAACAGCACCCGCAATCCATACTGTGACCAGTACCTTTCCTGGATGGAGTGGAGAACTTTTCCCTGGTGATGCTGCTCGCGGGCTAGCACTTCCTTCCAGAGTTTGCAGCGGATAGAATCAAACCATCCCAGCAGAACCTGCTCTGACACTGGTCCTCTGTGCTGTATCTCCATCTCTCACAACCTCCTTCTGAATTCCTCTTCCATGGCGGCTGGTATCTGTACCTCTCCTCTTCTCTCCGACTATCCGGGCCTTGGATCCAGGTCGAAGTTTGGATGTCCTAGACTGCAGGAAGCGTCCCACTGCTTGCCACCAATGTAACAAAATGTCCCACACTCCGCTTGAGTGTTTTCATAATATACCCCTTCCTCCCAGTCTGAATATAGATATCAGATATTCTAACCACTCACAAGCACAAAACAAGATGATACTTAGTTTAGTTGGACTCTTTATTAGAACCAAAATTCAAGCCTTATATACAGTAGAAGAGGAGGTCCCCCCTCCTACTCATATTACTCTAACAATACACCTGTAACCAGAAACCTAATTAAAAGGAGCTAATTAACTAATCCCTTAAAGCAGCCAATGTGAATCCGTACCCTCCTGAGCATTGTTAGGCTTAATCAGGATTTCTCTACAGGTCAAACTTGTTGTCACCAAGCTTCACACAGTAGATTATACATCATAATTATAAACACAGGACACCTTCTCAAAATAGCAGGAGCTCCAGCAGGAGTCGGCCCATCTCTTACATTGTACAGAGGCCAATGTGATCTCTCAACTAGCATGTTGAGTTCAGAATCAAACAAACCAAGAATAGTCTTTACATATATCCTGGGAGATTTTGTGGATAAATATTATTGTCCCGTTTTAAGTAATCCAAGAAATATTTTCTAAGTCACCCTGTGCCAGGATGGCACAGGGTGAGTTAGACATAAGAGGTGCATGGGGAGCTGAAACAAGGGTTCCCCAACCTTTCCAAGGGATTCTGGGTTCCACGGGCCATCCCGTCACAGACGCATGAATGGGGGATACAGGCATCACTGGTGGACACTGTAATTTGTCTTCATCAACCCCCAAAACCTGCTACAGTTTCCACTCCTTTTGATCTATGCCCTGGTGGAGTAAGGGACACTGGGTAGGATGGGGACAGTACATGTTACAGGTTCTTTGTGAAATGTGTCTTCTACTCCTACAAGATATGGGTCCCTATGATATGCTTGCTTATTTAGCCATGAACAGGCTCCAATGTATTTACTTAGAATGTACTTTCTGATGAAACTCATTAGTATGTTCTATATGGTGGATACGTTCTGCAGCTTCTATGTACCGTATTTATCGGCGTATAACAGGCACTTTTTTCCCCTTAAAATCAGGGGAAAATCACGGATGTGTGTTATACGCCGATCCTCCACAGTTTTGAGCCTCTGGGCGGCTTTCAGCTGCCTTCGGCTCTTCTTGCCGGCTTTCGCCCACCTTCGGCCCTTCTCAGCGACCTTCGGCCATTCTCGTCGGCTTTCGTCCGCCTTCGGCCGTTCTCGGCACCCGAAAGCCACCAAGAGCGGCCGAGAGTGGGCGAAAGCTGATGAGAACGGCCGAAGGTGGCTGAAAGCTGATGAAAATGGTCGAAGGTGCCAAAGAACTACTGAGCGCCACAGAGATACACAGGACATCCAGCTCTGTATCTCGGTGGTGCGATTTTTTAAGAAAAAAAGCTGTAAATAAAACTGACAAGGCTGTAATTGACACTGACAAGGGTGCAACAATGGACAAGGCTGCATGACAAAGCTGCAATGATGGACAAGGCTGCATGACAAAGCTGCATATGACACTGACAAGGCTGAAAATGATGGACAAGGCTGCAAATGACACTGACAAGGCTGCAGATGGACACTGATAAGGCTGCATTGATGGGCATTTAAATGTACGTTTTTTTTCCTTAAACTTCCCTCCAAAACTTGGGGTGCGTGTTATACGCCGATAAATAAGGTAGACCTTTTACAACCTAAAACCGATTTGGTGGTCCCCCTGTGAAGTCCAGCCTGCATACAGAGGTCTTCAGCTTCAATTGGCCCGTCTTGATTTATGAATGACTGTCCTTTTCACGTGTGCAGCCTGGGCACGCCCAGTTGGGAGAGTCTACTATTTTTCTCTTTTTTGTCTGTATGCTGTGACCTGTACCCCTAGATGGGAAGGTTGCCTGTACGGGTCCAGATAGATATGCTCGCTTGGGTGTACATAGGGTTGTATGGGCTATGGGGGTACCTCATCATTTATAGTATTTTAAAAGATAGGACTGATGTGACGGACTTTAGCGGTACCAGTGAAGGACATCCAAACAAAATAATACTAAATATCTTTATTACAAATTATTTAAAAAGTGTTTACAAGTAAAATCAATTCAAAGTTGTATGGTTATAATCAATATGACCTCTAATCAATTTGATCAGTCATTATTAATTAATAGATCTCTGTTAGTACAGTGTCAAGAGGTCGACACGTTTCACAATTAGGTGGGAGTGCAACACATTAATTTTGCCATACCATCCAATTAGGTAGACAGACATGCATCGTGGGCCACTCTACAAAGGAGACCTCAAGAAAAAATGTAAATTTATTGTCAGTCACATTGTCCACCTTTATTCACATCATTCACAACCACCTCAGCTCCCGGCTGAATGTAAACTAAGTGGCTGGGAGCTGTCTGATTATTCTATTAGGTAGTAAAGGTCCAACTCTCATCCCAATCCATTTCATACATTTTTCTCTTTAGCTATTTCTCCAATTATTTTTATGTAGATGGTCTTAGTTTGGGTTTTAGTAGAACAAATTGTGATTATATGCCTGAAATCAGGCCAAGAAAGTCTGTTGTTTACATTTGTGAGGAACAGTGGTATGTCATGTTTTTGGAGTAAAAGAATGCCAGCAATTATCGGTTGTTAAGGAGCAGGGCCACTAAGTCCTTAACAACCAATGACTGATTCAGCTGTCAGCAAGGTTCCCCTGCTGACAGCTTAAATGTAATCAAAACCAGGGGCGGACTAGCCCAAGGGCCAGAGGCCAGTAGGGGGCCCCATGATAGAAAATGTCAGCACCCATGTTTCAGTGGCTGAGGTGTGGAATGACAGATTCCCCCCTTCCCTGTTCCATGCAGATCCTGGGGCTCTCCCTAACCTTCGCTGACAGCTCAGTGAGCGGGTGGATGTGACCTCCCCATTGACAGCCAAAGAAAATCAGTGCTGACCCCCAGCCACCTACCTCTGGCCCCCTGGACCATGGAGAGCCCCAGCGGTGCTCAAAGGGAGAAGAAGGGGAGGAGGACCAACAGGCACACACATTGTACACTGTGAGGTTCTCCCTCCTGCTGCAGGACTTACAGATGAGGCTCTGTAGATAACCATGATTGGTGCTTGGCGCAGGTGGTGAGAGGCATCAATTAATACAAAAAGGACACTGGTAATGCTGGAAGAAGAAGAGGAGGATGGGGTGGTAGGTCAGTGGGGATGACAGCATGGTCCTTCTAGCTGTGGGGTCGGCTGAGTGTTAGGAGTTCTGTGTTTCTTCACGTCTCAGCTGCATGGTAATATTACACAGCAATGAAGAGTGTAGTCCCTCGCGCTACCAAGTGAATAAAACAAACAAGCGATAAATGAAACTGCTGCTAGACCTAAAGTGTAACACAGTGCACATAGATAAATGTAAATATAAAATTATCAGCGTAATCTCTTAATAAAAAATGTCAATAAAAAATAAAAATATCAAATAGCAGTGACGTGCTAGATGTCACCAACAGTACAGTGCAAACTGCTTAGTGCTCACAGAACTCTCACCTCTATGGTGGTGGCAGGCTTTCACTTCCGGGCTCCCAATTACCAGGTCTTGACGTCTCACTCAAGGTTCCGGGTAACATGTGAGAATAAAATAAATGCCTCCCATAGTGTAAAACGTTTAAACAACCAAAGATTTATTAAAAAGCCAAATGGAATCTTACATAGGTAAAGTTTTAAAAGCGCATGTAAAGTTCAACAACAGCGTTACAGATGCCTCTTACGTCACTTCCGGTCCGCTCTTTACTTCCGGTCACGCATGGACTGTAATTTAATCCATTTTTGGACTGTAGTTTAATCATTTGGCACTGTATTGTTTGTGACATCTAGCATTTTTTTTTCATTATTATTGACATTTATTATTAAGAAATTGTACTGATCATTTAATATTAATATTACACAGCACACTGATAGATGATGGAGACCCCCTCCCTGCTCCTCCTCTTCATCTTGATCTCCCTAATTGGCAGCAATAGGTATTTGTAATTGGTATCGGTGAGTGCTATAAAAAATATTGGTACCGTAGCTAAAAAAAAAGGAATATCAGTGCATCCCTAGTAACTGTAGTGAACCATGCCTGCATAACATGTTTTCAGACAGTCATTTGTAATCTCAATCAGTGAGAAGGTAACAATACAGCACAATTTGGAGACGGTGAGAGATCATTGTAACATTATACCAAGAAGTGCCTGAACATGGACCTTCATGGCAGGATCACCAGGTGTTATTTTAATGAAAGCTGGAGATTTAAAAATATTGAAAATAACAACATGTTGAAGCCTTAATAGGATTTTAGTAATGAGGTTCACATATACTCTGATATTTTCACTAAACCCTTTCTGTACCAAAAATGGTCTTGTAACCTAAAGTGATACTAAACACCAACTGTTTAATTTACAGTGGGGGTTATTTACGAAAGGTAAATACACTTTGCACTGCAAATGCACTTGGAAGTGTAGTCACTCTAAATCTAAGGGGTAGATCTGAAATGAGGGGAAGCTCTGCTGATTGTATCATCCAATCATGTGCAAGCTAAAATGCTGTTTTTTATTTTCCTTGCATGTCCCCCTCAGATCTACAGCGACTTTACTTCCAAGAGCACTTTTAGTGCAAAGTGGGTTTGCCTTTAGTAAATAACCCCCTTCAGCTTTTCTCTTCTGTATGGGGAGGATGGCACTGTAATTATTTTAATAAAAAAAAGAATGTCTATGTACCTTTTTCCTAATCAATATACAGATGTCAAATGACTCAGCTATTTCCCAGGGTGTCTGGGGAAACATAAGCAGGAGGAACTTCTAATCCTCTGCTGCTGGTCACATATTCAAAATACAAAACAGCCTTCAGAATACAGAGTAAAATAGATAAATAATATCAAACTTTTTTAAATCATCATACAAATATACAGTATATTTGAAATGAAATCTTTATTATTTGAACAATAACATGGTGTGTGGGGATTTCGGCCACTCACAGGCTGTGTTACACCTCTCCAGCCTGTGTCTTAGAACAACAGGGAGGTGAAGCTTCCATCAATCTACACATAATATCCCACCCAAATTGTGTTAAGCTTGGCATGAAGGAGGAGAGACGGGTGGGCTGTCATTTATAACTGTGTATATGCTCCCATGTGTGACTGTATAGTCACAAGGGCTTTAGATGTGATAGGGAGGAAATGCTCAGCATAGAAACGCACTGAAACTGAGCATGTGCAGAAGCTGCCAACACTGCTCTGCAAAATCTCCAACTGCATTGGGGACATGATCAAAAGGGGGAGATAGAAAACAGAAGGATCAACCAAGATTTTTGAAGAATACAGAACATTAACCCCATAGTGACTGAGTATGAACACCATGTAATACAACATTTATTGGAAGTTTTTTATGATGTGAGTTTAGAGACACTTTAACTACTTATATTTTCCTTGAACGTTCCCCCATGGCCATAACTTAGGAAATATGGTGAAGTTTGGATCATTTCTCTGCTAGTTGCTCATTCCTCCACAGCATGTCACCAGTTAGTAGATATCAACCTTTTTTCTGTGGTACATGTGAATTATATGACCAATGCCCAATTCTTATTATTAATTTGAAAATTATGAGTCCTTTTTGTGACAGGGCTAACATAATGTAGTAAAAATATCTGATTAGTGTTACCTAATTTCCTAGGTCTCCTACAACAGCAAGCCCTCCTAATGACGTTGAGCCAAACACGTACATCAGAAAAAAAAAACAAAGGTAGAAAGGTCAAACTGTCCATCAAGAGTTGCTTTAATATGACCATTGAGCCAAAGGTAACAAGGAAAACACCTGAAGACAACAAGATTTCAATGAGAGATTATCTCAGTTAGTCACGATTCACGTACAAAGGCTCTCAGTGTTTTCTTCTTCCTTGTTACCTTGTTGGTAGGATCTTCATAATTGCTCTCAGTAATTACTGAGCATTGTTTGGACGTACATAGAAAAGGAATAGTAACCTGGTTTCCTTAATACTTTTAGAATACTGTAGAAAACACTATGTGTGGTCATCATAAATCATTTATTAATTTAGAAAAGTCAGGATATAGAAAGATTTAAACTTTTCTCATACAACAAAATATGAGTGATAATGATCAGTAACAGATATTCAAAGATTATCATATCTCCTCCATCCCGGTGATTAGGAAGCAAACAGTAAATCGTTATGATATGTCTGGGAAGCAACATCTTTGAATAAACTGCCAGCTATAAACACGGCTCTATTGTTGTGAAACACAAACGCATACCTAGTCCATATAGTACTATGAGACCTGTTCTTTTAGTATTATTCTCTAATCAGTAGTTTCAATTTCATATCATAAATGAGACTTTATACAAACCACATTGGTGGGAAGTTATTCTACCCATACACTTGAAATGGTTGTTGGCCTTTATGGTTTGATCAGAAACCAACTCCATAACTTTAGGCCCAAAGTCTGAGATAACGCACTAGACAGGGCTGTGTTTAAGGCAGGGCAAAAGGGGCAGCTGCCCTGGACCCTGTCATTGTTGTGGGGCCCAAAACAGCTGCCTCATACTTACCAACTATCCAGGTTTAAATTCCCTTGTCCCTTGAAGTTTTAGTCCCTTGCTGTGTCCCAATATCCCAGTGTGAAGTGCTGGTCCTAATGCTGCCCAGCTCTGCCCTGTTGATGTGTACAGATGACTCACATGCAGACCCTGTGTTTACATGTAAATAACCGGAATTCATGTGTAAATAGCGGCTGCAATACTAAGTAAATAGCTGCCACCGGTGGCATTGATATGTAAATAAAGACGACATTCATATGTATATCATGCTCCCCTACAGTGAGGAGATGATGTGCTGTAACCTCTAGCAACTAATCAGTGAGCCGCAATTTGTGCTGTAACCTCTAGCAACCAGTCAGTAAGCAGTAATGATATGCTGTAACTGCTGGCAACCAATCACAATTGCTGCCTGATCTGATACAGTAAACTGATTTTAAGTCCAGCTGCTATTTATTGTATGTGTCAGAGCAGGTGGAGAGTGAAATTGCCTGGGGGGGGGGGGGCAAGAAAATGTTTGCCCAGGGCCCAATCAATATTAAAGACGGCCCTGGCACTAGATGATGAAAGAGGAAGAATTGGTCAGCTAGGAATGATTTTGCCAAATTCTATAGGATATAAGCTACTTGGAGTCCATGCACACTGGCTTAAAAATCTTTGTTTCTACAGGATTTTTCTGTTCTGCCTGTAGAAGAAGCTCAATGTTATCCTATGTGCAGAGGCGTAACTAGAACCTTTAAGGCCCTGGTGCAAGAAACCATGAAGGGCCCCCCTGCCCCCCCCCCTTTCCATTGGTCCCGGGGTCCTTCCCTCCGGCCCCAGGGAACTTCCCACTGATCCCAGTGGCATGCAGTATGAATCATACCCCCCCCCCCCCCCCTGCTGAACTTGACCCATTCAAGTGAATGGTGCTGCTCTTCAAGCGCCCCACAACTGCATGCAATGCACATGGTTATGGCATGCTAGTGCAGAATTGAAAGGCTTAAAGCAGACATTGCAGAGGCAATACAACACCTCCTTACTGCCTGTCAAATGATCGCTGAAAATCAATCTGAATGTGGAATGGTCTTCAGAGACCAAAGCAAGCCCTTATTTTTTTTTTACATTTTTTAAACAGAATTTTTTTTATTTACTTTTTTTACATGTTTAACAGTCATTGGTGAAACATCAGTGCTCTAAACAGATGCCTGATAGCTCACTTTTGAGATAGACACACCATGTGGCTCCATGTGGTTTGGTGCACGTAAAAATACATGGGTTAGCAGATGTGTTGGGGTGTCATTAACAATTAATGGCACTGCTACTAAAGGCCAGTGTGTTTCTGTGTGTCAGGAAAGCCACAATTGTGTGCAAATTCCTGACATGCAAAGGTGTGAACCTAGCCATATAGTGAGCTCACATCAGTGTGCTGCAGTTTTGGCACAGCGGGATTGTATGTGTGCTTTACATCCAGTTAAAGCTTCACTCCCATTGAATTCTAATAGGCAATGAGTTTTCTGAAAGCATGGCAAATATGCAGCATGTAGGAATTTGATGTACCTTTGTGAAAACACATGTAAACTTTTCATACAATCATACTGCGCCCAAACTGCAGCACACTGATGTGAGTCCACTATTAGGCCCCTTTCACACGAGTGTACTGATTGGGTCAGACTGTCAGTTTTTCAAGAAGACCCGACTGGACCCTCCATTCTCTCTCCTATGGAGTGGCAGTTGTAAGCAGACATGGGCCTGTTTACCTCCGCCTACATCCAATCCAATCTGCTAAAAAGAGACAGATGGGCATCAGTTACTCATTCGTCTGGTGGATGGGATTACATGGCAGTCGGGTGTAAACAGACGGCAGTCCGTTTACATCCGACTACCTATCGAGAAGAGAAGGCTGTGTCTGTGGCCACTCTGCTAACATGGACCAGCCATCTGCTTGCTCAGGTGGGATCAGCAGAGAGATCACCAGCTGAGCAGGTGGACTTCTGGCAGAGCCCGCCCCATGGAAAAGGGGCCTTAGTGATAAGGTAATAGTGAATAGGTGGGGGTTCAAGTAGTAAAAGTATGTGTCCATGAAGGAGTGCAGAGGAAGTGCTAAGGCGACAATACAGTTAGAGGAGTAAGAGCCGGTTCACACAGGGGCAACTCAGATCCGACTTCAGGTCGCCCCTAGTCGCGATACATGTAAAAATCAATGTAAGTGAATGAGAGGCATCTTAATGCACACTACTGAAGTCGCTCCGACTTCAGAAAAGGTTCCTGTACTGCTTGTATCCAACTTGTAGGCGACTGGTACCCATTGATTTCAATGGAAGTCACCTCCAAGTCGGATCTCCGTCTATATTGAGGCGACTCTCACAGAATTATCAACTCTCGAGAGGGAACACCACGCCAAATTTATTTAAAAAATTTGGCTTGGGTTCCCCCTCTGGGAGCATACCAGGCCCTTAGGTCCGGTATGTATTTTAAGGGGAACCCCCTACGCTGAAAAAACGGCTTGGGGGTCCCCCCCAGATCCATACCAGACCATTATCCGAGCACGAAGCCTGGCCGGTCAGGAAGGGGGTGGGGACGAGCGAGCTTCTTTGGGGAAGGGGGGCACCCTGCAGCACCTTGTCCTCATGTTGATGAGGACAAGGGCCTCTTCCCGACAACCCTGGCCGTTGGTTGTCGGGGTCTGCGGGCGGGGGGTTATCGGAATCTGGGAGCCCCCTTTAATAATGTGATGTCACGATGACCCCGCCCCTTATGATGTCACAGTCCCAGGGCATGCTGGGACTGTGACGTCATAAAGGGGCAGGGTTATAATGTGACATCATCCGGTGACCACACCTCATACCTATATAAGTCACCGCGCACGTTGCACAAGCCAGTACAGCGGAAGACAGCGCCGGGTCAACATCGGAAGAAGAAAGAAGAGAGAAGAAGGACAGAGGGCGGAGGAGACCAGGCTCCTCCACTAGTAAAAGAGCTGCAAGAAGACAGCGGAGGAGCCCGGGAGAAGACGCCGGAGAGTGGGAGAAGAGGACGGACACCGGAGAAGAGGCCGAACAGAGCATGGAAGTCATCAGAAGACCCCCCCCGACGTTGAAAGAAGATCCCCGGAGCTGCTTAATAAAGGAATTTTAAAACTTGTGTTGTGTTTTTTATTGACATTTTTTCCCCAGGTGAATGGGTAGGGGTACGATGTACCCCTTACTCATTCACATAGGGTGGGGGGCCGGGATCTGGGGGCCCCCTTATTAAAGGGGGCTCCCGGATTCCGATAAGCCCCCGCCCGCAGACCCCGACGACCAACGGCCGTTGTTGTCGGGAAGAGGCCCTTGTCCTTATCAACATGGGGACAAGGTGCTTTGGGGTGGGGTGCCTCAGGGCGCCCCCCTTCCCCAAAGCACCAACCCCCCCATGTTGAGGGCATGCGGCCTGGTACATTCCAGGAGGGGGGAGCGTTCACTCATCTCCACCCCCTTCCTGATTGGCCGGGCTTTGTGCTCGGATAAGGGTCTGGTATGGATCTGGGGGGGACCCCCACGCTGTTCTTTCGGGATAGGGGGTTCCCCTTAAAATCGATACCAAACCTAAGGGCCTGGTATGCTCCAGGAGGGGGAAACCACGTCGTCTTTTTTTTTTATTTGGCATGGAGTTCCTGCTTGAGAGCTCATTCTCTGATTGGCCACGGCAAAAGTCGCCTGGCCTGGGGCGACTTAAATTCGTGTTGTAAGTCGCCCCAAGTCTTGTTGATAAGTCGTGTCCAAGTTGCCTCCAAAAGTCACATTGGAAGTCGTGTTGCCCCTGTGTGAACCGGCTCAAAGCTTAGATGGAGTGTGGAATGTCCAGAGCTGAGGGGGAGGGGGGAGCTGCTGCAGGGACCTATGTAGGGCAGATTTATGAGGGATTAACCACTTCAGCCCCGGACAATTTTACCCCCTTCCTTACCAGAGCACTTTTTTGCGATTTAGCACTGCATCGCTTTAACTGACAATTGCACGGTTGTGCGACGTTGCACCCAAACAGAATTTATGTCATTTTGTTTCCCCACAAACAGAGCTTTCTTTTGGTGGTATTTGATCACCTCTGCGGTTTTAATTTTTTGTGCTTTAAACAACAGAAGAGCTAGAATAAAAAAAAAAAAAAAAACACAATATTTTTTACTTTTTGCTATAATAAATATCCCATGTAAAAAAAAAAAAAAAATTTCCCTCAGTTTAGGCCGATACGTATTCTTCTACATATTTTTGGTAAAAAAAAAATCGCAATAAGTGTATATAGATTGATTTGCGCAAGTTATAGCGTCTACAAAATAGGGGATATATTTATGGCATTTTTTTTTACTAGTAATGGCGGCTATCTGCAATTTTTTCCGTGACTGCGACATTGTGACGGACATATCAGACACTTTTAACACATTTTTGGGACCATTCACATTTACACAGCGATCGGTTCTATAAAATTGTACTGATTACTGTGTAAATGTGACTGGCAGGGAAGGGGTTAACACCAGGGGGCGCTGCAGGGGTTAATATGTTCCCTATGGGAGTGATTCTAACTGTGGTGGGGAGGGGACTCAGAAGGAGGGGAGACCGATCGGTGTTCCTCTCTACTGGGAACACACCATCGGTCTCCTCTCCACTGACAGGACGTGGATCTGTGCATTTTACATACACAGATCCACGGTCCTGCTGTGTTCCTGGGCAATCGCGGGTGCCCGGTGTCCTATCATATAAGGTCCTCCATCCGATAGTGTCCGCTGCGTACTGCGCATGCGCAGTACACAGCAACACAGATTCCGAAAATTGCCGAGGATGAACGGCGCCTGAGCCGTGAGTCCAGGTTCTATCCCCACTATCGAAGTGGACATAGAGTAGGAATATAAAAGAGCCGAGCGCGGCGAGCGAAGCTCGCCCGCGAGGGGCCCTCTAATATTCACAACCCTATGTCCGCTTGGATAGTGGGGCTACCACCTCCACTCACGGCGCAGGCGCTGTTAAGCTTCGGAGATTTTCCGAAGCTTCGTCTGCTCCGTACTGCGCATGCTCAGTACGGGGCGGACACTATATGTTGGCCCGGACACTATATGGCAGAACACCGGTGGACAGAGCGGCCGCTGGGCATGCGCACCGGGTCCCCAGCGATGCCGCGCGCCCCCCCTAGGCGGCCAGGAATGGGAGGACATCATATGATGCCCACCCAGGATGGGAGATCCCACCTGTGGGCGTCATATGACTATGGGTGGGTAGGGAAGTGGTTAAGCAGATAGGAGAGAAGGGATAAAAGTAACAGGAAAAAAGTTCAGGAGGATCACTGCTAACTTACTGCATGATTATGAAGACAAGGTAGACAGAGATGCAGACTGCTGGAGAGGATGAGCTAATCAAATGGCACCAAAGAAGAAGGTGAAGTGACATGGGAAGAGAACATGCTGAGGGCTGGAGGGGAGTGATTACTAGTTGCAGGAAGAACGAGAGATAAGGTAAAGTTCCAGTGACTGGAACTGCAGTGTTAGGGAATCAACGCATTGTGCAAAAGAGTGAGAATAACAATCTCTGCTGTCAGACAGCAGAAGATGCAGATGCTCTGTGTGCGTCCCTCGCTCCCCCTCCTCACCTCACAGATTAAGAACGCCTGGGGTGGGCTCTTCACTCAGCATCCATGCTGTCCTTCTTGCCGGCTTGGGGCCCCTCTCACAGTGGCAGAATGCCGGGCCCAGTCGCAAGTGCAACTGCTGTGACCCTGGTAGTTCTGCTACTGCCTGTGTCCATGCACATTAGGATGATTACAGGCATCTTTTAAGCTCATCGTTTAGAAGCCTTTCTGATTGTAGCTTTCTGGCAGAAAAAAAATGCTAAACTCACCTATATTTACCTAAACTGTACAAAAATGCTCTATATGAGAGTTTGTTTTTCTGCCAAGGGAACTGGCATTTTTTTTTTTTTTTTAAAGCCCAGTGTGCATGGAGCCTTTCTCGGTGTAACTAATGAGATATTACTTGCTTTAAATTTTGTTTTCCATATGTAAAGCTAGTGAAGAATGAGATTTTATTTTATGGACAATATGACAAACATATACAGTGGGTAAAATAAGTTTTGAACACGTCACCATTTTCTAGGTAAATATATTTCTAAAGCTGCTATTGACAATTACATTTTGCCATATGTCTGTAACAACCCATGCAATCCATACATACAACGAAACCAACACAAGTAAGTTCAGCAATTAAAGAGGAAGTAAACCCTGATGGGTTTACTTCCTCTTTCATTCCCTGCAAAGGCAAAGCATAATGGACTACTATGCATCGCATAGTAGCCCATTATGTGTCACTTACCTGACACAGGAGCCAGCGAAGTCACCGCTGTCCCCTGTAGTCTGGCGCATCCATCTTCTCGGTGGGGTCTTGCAGCTCCGTCGCTGTCATTCGGCGAAGCCGCGATGACATCACTCCCGCGTATGCGCACGGGAGCCGACACGCGCGGCATCTTCGTCATTGACGATGCCGCGCTCAGTGCGCCTGCACGCCGCAGACAGCGATGCCTGTCTTCGGCCAAATATCTCCTAAACCGTATAGGTTTAGGAGATATTTCTTGGACCTACAGGTAAGCCTTAATCTAGGCTTACCTGTAGGTCAAAGTGGTTTGTAAGGGTTTAAAACCACTTTAAGTTATATGTAATAAAATGGAATGACACAGGAAAAGGAAAAGTATTGAACTGAAATGTATTTAATACTTAGTACAAAATCCTTTGTTGGTAATGACAGCTTCAAGACTCCTCCTGTATAAAGAAACTAGTCGCATGTATTGCTCAGGTGTGATTTTGGCCCATTCTTCCACACAGTCTTCAAATCTTGAAGGTTCCATGGGCCTCTTCTATGAACTCTGATCTTTTGTTCTTTCCATAGATTTTCTATTGGATTGAAGTCAGGTGATTGGCTTTGATCATTCTAGCAGCTTTATTTTCTTTTTTTGGAACCAATTGACAGTTCCCTTGGCTTTGTGTTTGGGATCATTGTCTTGCTGAAACGTCCCCCCTCGCTTCATCTTCATCATCCTGGTAGATGGCTGCAGATTTTTTATCAAGAATGTCTTGGTGCATTTTTCTATTCATCCTTCCTTCAATGACATGAAGTGCTGAAAAACAGCCCAACACCATGATGTTCCCACCTCCAAACTTCACTGTTGGTATGGGGGGTGTTTTTGGGGTAATGTGCAGTGCCATTTAACCTCCAAACATGGTGTGTATTATGGCATCCAAAGAGTTATATTTTGGTCTCATCTGACCAGACTATATTCCGCCAGTATTTCACAGGCTTGTCTAAATGTTGTGCAGCAAACTTTAAACAAGCTTCAACAATTTCTTCAGCAATGGAGCCTTGCGTGGTGAGCGTGCATACAGGCCATGGCGGTTGAGGGCATTATGTATTGTTTTCTTTGAAACAATTGTACCTGCTAATTCCAGGCCTTTCCGAAGCTCTCCACAAGTGACACACCTTGGCTCTTGGGCAACTCATCTGATCATTCTTTTCTCTCCTCTGTCAGAAATCTTGCTAGGGGCACCTGGTCGTGGCCGGTTTATAGTGAAAATATGTTCTTTCCTCTTCCAGATTATGGCTCCAACAAAATTCAATGAAACATTCAGAAGTTTAGAAATGCTTCTGTAACCAATGCCATCAGTATGTTTTGCAACTTTATGAATGTCTTAAGAGAGCCATTTGCTTTTATCTATAATGAGGTGTTTCTTGTGTGACACCTTGGTAACGAGACACCTTTTTATAAGGCACCAGTTGAGACAGAACCAGCTGCTATTAATTTACACTGACAAGGGGCAGGATTGCTCTCTAATTACTGATGTTAGTTGGTGTCTTAGCTTTTTTTTACCTTTTTGCACCTCCCTTTCTTCATGCGTTCAATGCTTTTTCCCTGTGTCATTCCATTTTATTAAACATAACTTAAATTTCTGAACGTATTTGTTTTGGTTTCTTTGTATCTATGGATCGCATGGGTTGTTACCGACATGTGGGGAAAATGTCATTTCAATAGCACCTTTAGAAATATATTTACCTAGAAAAATAGTGACATGTTCATTATTAATTTTATCCGCTGTAAAATGGAACAATTCTTTATAAAAGGTAAAGAAAAATTCCTGCATCAGTTAAAAAAATAAATATATTGAAAGATCTGAGAGGCAGAAAGTCCAGCGTCACTTACATATCAATAAAATATATTTCTCTTACATTGAATTGGATAATACTTTTATTAGAAAATCGTCCAAGCTGCAGAATTATTTATAGTATGTGTCTCTATGGTTAACTGTGATTGTACCACTAACAGCAATAAAGTAGATCTTTCATACAATACACCAAACAATTCCACCTAGAACTAGGTTAAAAAAAAAAAACTTTGGGAAGCCTTTGAGATAACCAAGCTAAATGTTGCAAGGCCTTAGTTATTCCAACAAAGTACTTTCAGCATCTGATATTGTACAGAGAAGAAAGTTAACAAGTCATTGCCAACCACCTGGATATTGATTAATTGGGTTAAACTCTGTTGGTGATCCCTTCTTTTAAGCATAAATGTACATTCAATGGCAGTGGTTCCCAACATTTTGTTTCTCAGACCATTTTAAATCAAATCATAGATAAAATTTGTCACTTCTATCTACCTCCACTTTTAGTAATGCTACATGGGTTAATTGTTGCACTTGCCTCCTTTGTGATACCACAAGCCTGTTTTGAAGATTCTCACTGTATGTCACAATTGACAGATGTGATACAGCAGCGCTGACAGCTTTTTGAAGGGTACAGGACTAACAAGTTATCTAATTATTTAGTCAGTTGAGCTTCTTAATGAGCATCCATTTCTGGTCTACAAGAAAAGACTGTAGAAATTGTATTGAAGTCTCCTGAGGCTCTTTCGTGAGCAGCTTAAATAAACATCTTCTGTATATATATATATATATATATATATATATATATATATATATATATATATTTTTTTAACAGGCCGGGAGCTACACTTTCAGATGACTAAACATACATTACTAATAGTTATTACTAGGGTACGTGGGAGAGGAAATAGCCAAGGCAGTGTTAATTTCATTGACGAAAATATTTTTGTCTACTAAATTAACACTATTTTAGTCAACTACAATATGACTAAAACTAACTATGCCAATAGAGGGTGTCCTCGTAAGTTCAAAAAGATGTGGTCCTGTTGGCTAGATGACACTTCTACAGCTGAAATGGTGCCCGATGATACAAATTAGAGTGTAAGCCTTGACTCAGAACTTTGTCTAGGGTAGCAATGTCATGTCATCTTTCATCCTCCTTACTACTGTTTTAGCCTTGAAGTACCTGACTAGGCCCACCCTCTTCTGTGGGGTTGTAGTTGCGTTCTTAGTTTTTTTCTGTACCAGTTTTTTTGTCTTTGTACGATGGGCCTTCATTGGGCCTGAGGAAAAGATGATCCCGGTGACTGCTCTTAAAAAATATTGTATTTATTAACAAGCCACAGTGACCAAACGCAAATACGAAAGGTTGATGCGTTTCAGCCTATAAGGCCTTAGTCATAACCTTCATCGGTCCTGCCCTGTGTGGGCAACTGCTGTATGTTCCATGAAAAGATCATTAAAAAAGAAGAAGAAAAGGTGGGGGCGTGGCGACCGAGCGCTAAGATGGACGCTTGAGCTGAGAGCTCCGTTCGACCACCGGAGAGAACAACTCTATAACGACTCCATTGGTGACATATTTCCACATAAACCTATCCATAACGTAGGGTAGACACCCTCGCTTCTACAGAAGATGCCAAAAAATAGAAAGAGTCAGCAACCGCCGCGGAAACTTCCGAATCTTTTCAAGGCGCACGGAATCTCACAAAATGGCGCCGGTTCGTGCGTGACTGAAAATCAAGAGCAGGCCTCGCAACAATCTCACCTCAGAACGACTTCCCTCAGCGATTCCTCCTCAGGAACGAATAGCCCCACGACTAGAAGCCCAGCCAAACAAAGGCAATGGATATCTTCTCCTGAGGTAAACCGAGCGGACATGGAGGTAAGCGGATCCGCTCCCATAGGCCACGCTATACATCCACCGGCATCCGACCTGATTGCGGCCTACCCCACATCCGATCGTCCGGTCTCAGATACGGTCCTTAAGGAGATGCTTATGTCACTCAAAGCCTCCATACAAGCTGACCTCACTGTAGAAATCACTAACTGCCATAGAGAAGTATTGGCATTAGGTAATAGAGTGGACCAAATGGAACGTAACATAGGGGAATGCACAACTTCTTTCAATACTTTAGTAGAGGCCCACAAATCCCATGATGAAGAAATAACATGGCTAAAGAGTAAAGTAGCAGACCTTGAGGACCGCTCTAGGAGGTGCAATATTAAAATTAGAGGTATTCCTGAAGCCATACCTCCAAACCAATTATTACAGTATGTACACACGCTATTTTCCACCATTATCCCCACATTATCTCCTCAGGATCTGACCATTGACAGGATTCACAGAATCCCCAAGCCAGCATTTCTACCTGAAGGTACCCCTCGGGATGTTTTGCTCAAGATGCATTACTATCATATCAAGGAACAAATTATGACTGCGTTTCGTACTCGAGGCAACAACATATCTCAATATGCTGAATTGATCCTCCTCCCTGATCTATCAAGACATACTCTGCAATTGCGCCGAAACTTGGCAACCATCACTAAGGCCTTACGCAACCATAATATACCACATAAATGGCGTTATCCAGCGAAATTGTCCATCTCACATGATGGTACCACGCACACAGTTACTACTTTAGCTGAAGGTATCGCACTCCTGCGTCAATGGGGCATACTTCCACAACAAAACCCTCTGGAACCACCTACAACACAACTACGCCCTATTCCGGATGAGTGGCAAGTAGTTTCACACAGAAGAGCCCCCAGAAATGTCACTGATGGCAGTAAATAATCACACACCGTTGACAAATATGTTCTCTCCCTGGGCACAAGGATCTATTCATCTTTCCTTGTTCTTACCCCTGACATTTGTCATTTTTGCAGCTTTGTTTGCATATGGATCGCTTATATGATTCTATTTTTATTGTTCTATATGTTATTGTTTATTTTTGTGGTTACACCCTTTGTTCCATTAGCACTGGACCTACACGTGATGGACTCTTCATCCCCTGTTCTACTACATCTCTAAATACCATAGCGGCATCTCTTCTGTCAATCGCCTGGAGCTCAGATGACTCTAATAATTCTCGAAGGATTCTGTGAGTACACTTACACATCTTTTTTTTTCTTACCTGAAAAATGACCATTACCTTTGTTTCCATTAATGCCAAAGGCCTCAACCACCCTGTGAAACGCTACTCGCTGTGGACAGAAGCTCAGAAATTAAAAGCGGATATTTTATGTGTACAAGAAACTCATTTTCAACAGGACAACCATCCTAAATGTACACATAAAAACTACCCACATATATTCCTGGCAAATAACCCGAATAAAAAAAGCGGAGGTGTCCTTCTTGCCATCCGTGACACGGTCTCCTTCCATCTCAAGAAATCCATCACAGCCGACAATGGTCGCTATATTATTCTACAGGGTGATATTAATTCTAAACCGTACACCATTGTATCTTTATATGCTCCAAACACCCGACAGATTCGGTTTTTCAATAGACTACTCCGTAAGATACAACCTATCCAATACGGCAGTCTCATTCTTTGTGGCGATTTTAACCTCATTGTTGACCCACAACTTGACACTTCTAATGCTAAACGCAACAACAATAACTGCCTAAATACGATCCTGCACTCTGAAAAACTATACGACGTCTGGCGATGCACACGTGGCAACGAGAAAGACTTTACCTTCTTTTCCCATGTACATGGGTCTTATTCCAGAATAGACTTTTTTTTGTCGGATCAATGGACCTTACAAAATGTTTCATCCTCTGAGATACATGATATTACGTGGTCTGACCATTCTGCCATATCACTTTCTATTCATGAGAAGGGTGTCTCTCCCTCTCCACCCATCTGGCGCTGCAGTGTTAGATTACTACAGGACCCCGATACCAAAGAACTGATTTCTAAAAACCTTAAAACATATTTTCAACAAAATGAACATTCAGTAGAGAGTCCCTTCACACTCTGGAACGCCCACAAAGCGTTTATTAGAGGCGTCCTTATCCAGCTAGGAGCTAGAGCTAAAAAAAAGTATACTGCAACCATAGACTCCATTACTTCCGATATCCACAATTTAGAAACCCTCAACAAAGCATCTCCCTCTCACCAGCGGACTACCCAAATAACCTCTCTTAGAGAAAAATTGAGAGATCACTTGGCCCAAAACTATGATTTCTACCTTAGACGTTTGAAGTTACGTACCTATGCCTGTGCGAACAGAGCAGGTAAATACCTTGCCAATAGGATTAAAGCAATACGCACCAAAACTAGGATTTCCTATCTGATACATCCTACATCCCTTCACAAAGTAATCAATCCTCAAGAAATCGCAAACCAATTTGCACAATATTATAGTGAGCTTTACAATCTTAACACCGACCCCCACACTCCTCAACCCACTGTTCCCAAAATACAGCATTTTCTCAAAGATTTAGATCTCCCTAAACTATCCGAATCACAGCTTGAATTGCTGAATTCACCGTTCACAAATCATGAAATAACATCAGTCATTACTTCACTCCCTCATGGGAAATCCCCAGGTCCTGATGGACTAAATAATGAATATTTTAAAACCTTTTCCACTATTCTTTCCACATATCTCCAAAAGATGTTCACACAGGCAGCACACTCAGCATCCTTTCCAAATGAAATGTTAAAAGCATACGTGACCACTATACCCAAACCTGGTAAAGATCCCACTACCCCTAGTAATTTTAGACCTATTTCTCTCCTGAACACAGATATAAAGATCTACGCCAAACTTATCGCCCTTAGACTATCAGAGTTTATGCCTTCTTTAATTAAAAGCGACCAGATGGGCTTCATCAGGGGGAGACAAACTTCTGATGCTACAAGACGTATTATTGACATTGTTCATTATGCTAATTTAACTAAAACTCCTTCTCTACTGCTCTCCATAGACGCAGAGAAGGCGTTTGATAGGGTGGAGTGGTGTTATATGAAGGAAGTTCTACAAAAATTTGGCTTTCAAGGTTTTATCTCTAACGCAATGTTGGCTTTATATTCCAATCCCTCCGCCCAAGTCTTAACAGCTGGAATGCTTTCTACACCTTTCCCTATTTCTAATGGCACTCGTCAGGGGTGTCCATTATCTCCAACCATTTTTAATCTTATGATAGAGCCTCTGGCGGAGGCCATTAGATCCCAGGCCGATATAGCTGGACACGTGTTTGGATCTCGTAACCACGTTATTAACCTGTTTGCCGATGACGTTGTACTGATGCTGACGAACCCGACCAGATCTCTCCCCTTAGTCCATGAAACTTTAAAAAACTTTGGTGAGATTTCGTACTATAAAGTTAACTTCGCCAAATCATTGATTCTAGATTTAGGAATTGACAAACGTACCAAACTCCAACTTCAAACCACTCTTCCATATGTATGGAAAGAAGATGGCATACCCTACTTAGGTATAACAATTACTAATTCCACGAAAACTCTAGTCTCCGTCAATATTAAGTCATTGCTTCTAAAGATAGATGAAACGCTCAAATGTATAGCCAAGACCGAATTATCCTGGATGGGCAGATTGGCAGCATGTAAAATGTTAGTTCTCCCTCTCATATTGTATATGTTCAGATCCATACCTATACCTATCCCAACCCATTTCCTTAAAACCTTGTCTACTACTCTGTGGAAATTCATATGGAATGGTAAAAAAGCTCGCTGCTCTCCTAGCAACCTGATTCCGCATAACCGAGTAGGTGGAGTAGGACTGATAGAAGTTTCTGATTATTTATGGGCATCTAGACTGGACCAACTCCAACACTGGTTCAAAACTATAGATTCACCACCTTGGGTTGAGCTGGAAAGGCATATGGCCCCAATACCAGATCTAGTGGCAGTACTCGCGAGTGATGTCTGGAAACCCTGGGCTCTCCATTCCATGGCTCCCACCCTTATAGCCTCCCTACAAGCATGGAGGTTCTTCATACATCATACCCATAACTCTCAAAATGCTGTGGAATACAAATTTCCGCTTAGCCTGCTCGAGCATAAAATCCCTACGCTGTCCCTAAAACAGTTCCCCAACCATGGTATACATACCATACAAGACCTATTGTCTAATGGTACAGCTCTTTCCAGCACACAGATTATGGTTCAATACAATCTCTCCAATAAGTACCAGTCTACATGTATCCAAGTGGCACATTTTCTAAAACATAACCCTCCCCCTATTATAACAATGCCATCCAGTGCGTGGAACTTCTTAACTCGAGAACGCCCCACCAGGAAAGGCATTTCACTTTTTTACTCCCTTCTACATGCTAAACAATCTTTTGTGAAAACAAAACCGATTGATAAATGGGAGATGGATTTAGGGAAATCATTTACAGATGATCAGTGGACAACCACATTTCGAGAAATCCAAAAAGCCTCCCGTTCTATTAATCATTGGGCAATGACTATTAGAATAATTAATAGGTGGCAATACACACCGTGTAGACTGGCAACATTTTTTCCATCTGCCCAAAATACATGTTGGAGAAATTGTGGACAGCTAGGACATCTACTGCACATGTTTTGGGAGTGTCCCAACTTGGTTAGTTACTGGAATCAAGTATTCCAACTTATAACATCGCTCACGGGTATTGTCACTCGACCCAATCCATCCCTAGGAATTTTACATATGGGTATTGACCAATTTCCGCATGATATGCGGATTGTTATTTCCAACATTCTTCTTTCTGCTAGATCCATGATATTACAACATTGGAAAACTGCCATGACGGTAAACATCTCTGACCTGATTAGAAGAGTGAACCAACACCACACTATAGAGCGTGCTCTTGCCATAAATGCATTGAAGTGCGATCAATTTGATAAGCAATGGAAAATTTGGACCAACAAATATAAGAATTCTGTGAACTAGATCTTAACCCTGATAAGATGTTTTCTGTGTAGTAACCAGTATTTGCATTACTGTTTTTGTAACCACCTACTTACCCATTTCTTTTTCACCCTTTCTTTCCCTTTCCCCTCTTCCCTCCCTCTATTACACTGACTGTTAATTACAATTGTAATATCAACATGTCCTGTACCACTCACCTTTGTATATCCTTTATAAACTAATAAAAATTTATTGAAAGGAAAAAAGAAGAAGAAAAAAATGACTAAAACTAACATGGAATTTTAGTCAAAACAAAATCAAAATTTGACATTGAAATTAACACTGCACTACCACATAAGAATAAGTAGGGGGGTCTACTAAGCTGCTGAAAGGAAAAAAAAAAACAAGAAAAGGGCTCTTATTTTTTTTTTTGCTAATATTCATTGTTGGTAATATATTCAGGTAATACAGTGCCTGGAAAAATATTCATACCCCTTGACATTTTCCACATTTTGTCATGTTACAACCAAAAACGTAAATGTATTTTATTGAAATTTTAAGTGACAGACCAACACAAAGTGACACATAATTGTGAAGTGTAAAGAAAATTATGAATGGCTTTCAACATTTTTTACAAATAAATATGTGAAAAGTGTGGCATGCATTTGTATTCAGCCCCCTTTACTCCGATACACTTAAATAAAATCTAGTGGAACCGATCGCCTTCAGAAGCCAACTAATTAGTAAATAGAGTCCCCCTGTGTGTAATTTAATCTCAGTATACATACAGCTGTTCTGTGAAGTCCTCATAGGTTTGTTAGAGAACCTTAGTGAACAAACAACATCATGACAGGTCATGAATAAAGCTGTGGAGAAGTTTAAAGCAGGGTTAGGTTATAAAAAAATATCCCAAGCTTTGAACATCTCATGGAGTACTGTTCAATCCATCATCCAAAAATGGAAAGAGTATGGCACAACTTCAAACCTACCAAGACATGGCCATCTACCTAAACTGACAGGCCAGGCAAGGAGAGCATTAATCAGAGAAGCAACCATGGTAACTCTGGAGGAGCTGCAGAGATCCACAGCTCAGGTGGGAGAATCTGTCTACGGGACAACTATTAGTTGTGCACTCCACAAATCTGCCCTTTATGGAAGAGTGGCAAGAAGAAAGCCATTGTTAAAAGAAAGCCATGAGAAGTCCAGTTTGCAGTTTGCGAGAAACCATGTGGGGGACACAGATAACATGTGGAAGAGGGTGCTCTGGTGAGATGAGACCACAATTTAACTTCTTGGCCTAAAACCAAAATGCTGTGTGGCGGAAAACTAACACTGCACATCACCCGAATACACCATCCCCACCATTAAACATGGTTGCAGCATTATGTTGCGGGGATCCTTATCTTCACCAGGGACAGGGAAGCTGGTCAGAGTTGATAGGAAGCTGGATGGAGCCAAATACAGAGCAATCTTAGAAGAAAATCTGTTAGAGTCTGCAAAAGACTTGCGACGGGGGCGGAGGTTCACCTTCCAACAGCACAACGACCCTAAACATACAGCCAGAGCTACAATGGAATGGTTTAAATCAAAGCATGTATTTGTGTGTTAGAATGGCCCAGTCAAAGTCCAGACCTAAATCCAATTAAGAATCTGTGGCAAGACTCATTTATCCACCACAGTAAACTATTAGGGCCCTATCCCAGGAAAGCCATGTACCCTACTGTTTGCATCCCTGAATACCTGTAAGTTGTATCTAAAAGCAACTACAGGTATGTGAATAAACAATCCTCTTTTCTACAGGGATACAGATCAGAAAATCCATCTAATGGTGATTGTATGTTGTCACTCCACATCTTTTTTCAGATTGGCCGTTACCACAGACAATTAGAAGCCATGGACTTGCTCACAGAGCATAGCCCAGGATAAGAGGAATAACCTATTTCTAGGGAAAAAAAAGTAAATTGCATGAGGTAAATAGACTTTGATATCACTTTTTATGTAAATATGTATTAAATTTCAGCCATAGAAATGAAAACCCTGGATTATTCATGACAGTTGTATGTATTTCACCATTGATAGACTAATCTGCAGGGACTATTCTTTGTGAGCTTCCAAATGATAATGCTTTTATCTAGCCTCATTAGGTTTTCTGGACATCAAAGCTCATCAAAGCTCTTTCAGCAGCTCTATATTATAAACCACTAACTGCTTAGCTTCAGAAATACTAAATAATTGCATATTGTGACTTTAATTCCACTTGTGTATGTGTGTGTATATATATACAGCATAACTAATGATTTTGGGTTATCCCCAGAAACATAATAGAGAGTAAATCTTCCAATGTGGACATTCGTTTTGGTGATCCGGGAATTCCCGTGACACAAGAGATTCCCTTAATTTGCAGGTATATCCTCTCACTTCCTGTTTTGGCTATGGCACAGGAAGTGAAGGTAAATCTACACACTGGGGCAAAGAGGGCAAAAATAAACCTTACAGGAGTTATATCCCTCCCTTACTCTATCCAAAAAAAAAAAAAGTTTGCTTATAGTTCTACTTTAACTGTACAGCACTGGCTATTCATTTGTATACAGTACAAATCTGACAGCTAGTGCTGATTGGACACACAGGGCACCAGCAAGAATCATTAAACTTCAGCAGAACTGCATAGAACTACCTGACACATACTTTTTATCATCATTGTGGTGCATATATAAAAGAACATGTTAACATGAAATGCCTAAATCACTAGCAGCTACATTACCATCACAAAGTGATACAGAAAATATATACCTCATAAAAAATAAAAAAAAAGAACAAAAAGAAAAAACAGCGCTAATAAAAGAAACAAAAAAAAAAAAATCAATCCAGAACAAAACCCATCCCATGTGTGCAAATATCATTTACATCTGTGAAGAAATGCCAACATTTTTGCAATCATACAAAAATCTGTGCAAATGCAGTATCTCAAAAAAGTGAGTACACCTCTCACATTTTTGTAAATATTTTATTATATCTTTTCTTGTGACAATACTGAAGAAATGACACTTTGCTACAATGTAAAGTAGTAAGTGTATAGCTTTGTAGTGAGTGTACAGCTTGTATAACAGTGTAAATTTGCTGTCCCTTCAAAATAACTCAACACACAGCCATTAATGTCTAAACCGCTGGAAACAAAGCTGAGTACATCCCTAAGTGAAAATGTTCAAATTGGGCACAATTAACCATGTTCCCTCCCCGGTGTCATTTGACTTGTTAACGTTACAAGGTCTCGGGTATGAATGAGGAGCAGGTGTGTTCAATTTGGTGTGATCGCTCTCACTCTCTCATAGTGGTCAGAGGAAGATCAACGTGGCACCCCATGGCAAATAACTCTGAGAATGTGAAAAAAATTATTGATGCTCTACATAAAGATGGCCTAGACTATAAGATTGCCAAGACCCTGAAACTGAGCTGCAGCATGGTGGCCAAGACATTACACTGAGAACTGGCCTCACCATGGTCAACCAAAGAAGTTTTGTGCACGTGCTCAGTGTCAAATTCAGAGGTTGTCTTTGGGAAATAGATGTATGACAGCTGCCAGCATTGCTGCAGAGGTTGAAGGGGTGGGGGGGTCAGCCTGTCAGTGCTCAGACCATACGTTGCACACTGCATCAAATTGGTCTGCATGGCTGTCGTCCCAGAAGGAAGCTTCTTCTAAAGATGATGCACAAGAAAACCTGCAGCTTGCTGAAGACAAGCAGACTAAGGACTAAGGACATAGCTTACTGGAACCATGTCCTGTGGTCTGATGAGACCAAGATAAACTTATTTGGTTCAGGTGGTGTCAAGCGTGTGTGTGGCGGCAACCAGGTGTGGTGTACAAAGACAATTGTGTCTTGCCTACAGTCAAGCATGGTGGTGGGAGTGTAATAGTCTGGGGCTGCATGAGTGCTGCCGGAACTAGGAAGTTACAGTTCATTGAGGGAAGCATGAATGCCAACATTTACTGTGACATACTGAAGCAGAGCATGATCCGCTCCTTTTGGAGACTGGGCCACAAGGCAGTATTCCAACATAACAACCCCAAACACACCTCCAAGACGACCACTGCCTTGCTAAAGAAGCTGAGGGTAAAGGTGACTGGCCAAGCATGTCTCTAGACCTAAACCCTATTGAGCATCTGTGGGGCATCCTCAAATGGAAGGTGGAGGCGCACAAGGTCTCTAACATCCAACAGATCCGGGATGTCGTCAAGGAGGAGTCTAAGAGGACTCCAGTGGCAACCTGTGAAGCTCTGGTGAACTCCATGCCCAGGAGGGTTAAGGCAGTGCTAGAAAATGATGGTGGCACCACAAAATATTGACACTTTCGTCCCAATTTGGACATTTTCACTTTGAGGTGTAGTCACTTTTGTTGCCAGCATTTTAGACATTAATGGCTGTGTGTTGATTTATTTTGAAGGGACAGCAAATATACACTGTTACAAGCTGTACACTCACTACTTCACATTGTAGCAAAGTGTCATTTCTTCAGTGTTGCCACATGAAAAGATATAAATAAAATATTTACAAAAATGTAAGAGGTGTACTCACTTTTGTAAAATACTGTATATATATATATGTGCAAAAACATCAGTTGCTTAGTGCGGTAAATAGTGTAAAACAGTGTAATTCAATTTCCAAAGTCTTTTTTTTTTTTTCTTTCTCCCAGCATGAAAATCAGCAAGTGTCCAAAATCAGTTGTTAATGCAAAGCATCCATCTGATTTTTAAAATCACATTTTTTCTCCTCCAATTGACACAAAACCCATTACTGCCATGTACAACCCCAATAGGATAAAATTCAGCATGCAGATTACCAATTAAATCGTTGATATGGCCTAAGACACTTTGTATATAACACGACTGTGAAAATGTTTTAGGCAGGTGTGAAAAATTATGTAAACTAAGAATGCTTTGAGAAATACTTGTGTTATCAGTTTGATTTTTATCAGTTAACAAAACAGAAAATAAATGAACGCAAGAGAAATCCAAATCAAATCAATATTTGGCGTGACCACCTTTTGCCTTTAAAACAGCATCAATTCTTCTAAAGTAAAAAGTGTACTAAAGCGCCGATATGAACTAGTAAATAAATAAGTGACAAATACTAGAAGATGACCAAATAATATAGCTGCAATTATTGTGTATGTGAACTGATATCACACAAAAAGTGTTGTCACGTGTCTAGTGATGAAACCGGTCGGGAGGAGCCAGTGACAAGCAGCGCTGTGTGTGCACTGAGTGTGAGGGGATCTCAGCTGTTAGCTGTATGCAACTGACCTTACCATATGTGATTTATTCTGCTGGAAAGGGCGAGTGAAGTTTACCCTTTATAGGGAATATTCAATATACTATCTGCGCAATGGTCTTTTTCTTTGTTGTTTCATACTGCGGAAATCCTTTGAAAGCCAGAAGTCAGCCCATGCCAATGAGCAGCTGAATATTTGAGCAAGCCATCTATCATTGGGGTTACTCATTGAAACCTGTCTAAACTCCTCAATCACTAATGACGTTACATTTCTTTACAGCGGTATACTGTCCTATTGAGATATTTGTGCACTGTGGTTCATCACATTATATCTAATTTTTCTTTCTTTTTATTGCGTTTAATAATTTATCATCACATTGATATTTGTTATGGTGAAGGATGTTATATTATTTATAATAGGTTCCATAATTCACTGATTTACCATTAGGAGGTTACACTGTGTTATATTGGGAGGTTAATATTAGCGCATTATACATTCTAAATATAAACATCAATTCTTCTAAGTACACTTGTACACAGTGTTTGAAGAAACTCGGCAGGTAGGTTGTTCCAAATATCTTGGAGAACTAACCACAGATTTTATGTGGATGTAGGCTGCCTCATATCCTGTTGAGATCAAGGCTTTGTGGGGGCCAAACCATCACTTTCAGGACTCCTTGTTCTACTATACGCTAAATATATTTCTTCATGACATTGGCTGTATGTTTAGGGTCATTGTTCTTCTGCAGAATCAATTGTAGGCAGTTACTTGCCTCTCTGATGGTATGGCATGATGGATAAGTATCTGCCTGTATATCTCAGCATTGAGGACACCCATTCATCCTGACCAAATCTCCAACTCCATGTGCAGATCTGCAGCCCCAAACTTCCAAGAAACCTCCACCATGCCTTTCTGTTGCTTCCAGACACTCATTGTACTGGTCTCCAGGCCTTCAACAAACAGACTACCTCCTGCTACAGCCAAATACATCACACTTTGACTCCTCAGTCCAGAGCACCTGCTGCAATATTTTTGCACCCCAATTCCTATGTTTTTGTAAATAGTTGAGTCTTTTACACCCTTGTTTTCATGTCAGTAATCGCTTTGTGGCTGCAATTCTTCCATGAAGACCACTTCTGGCCAGATTCTGAACAGTATATGGGTGTTATAGCAAAGGGAAGAAAGTATGATACGTTTTTCATCTGCTGCATTATTTTTCTTGGCCGACCACTGCATCTATGGTCCTCAACGTGGCATGTTTATTTGTTCTTCTTCAAAAGAGCTTGAACAGCACCTCTTGAAAATCCAGTCAGCTTTGAAATCTTTGCCTGTGAGAGACCTTGTTGATGCTCAGTCTGGCCATAACTGTCTTCCACGACCTCAACTTAGGCCGCGTACACACGGGCGGACTGTTCGCCCAACTTTGTCCGCTGAACAGTGTTTGGGGGGACAGTCCGCTCGTGTGTGGGCTTTCAGCGGACAGTTTCAGCGGACAGTTTGACGGACAAGGTTTTTCGGAATTTCCGAAAAACTGTCCGCTGAAACCTTGTTTCAGCGAACAGTCCGCTCGTGTGTAGGCTTGTTTGTCAAACAAAGTTGCGCGCATGCTGAGAAAGGATTTTCACGCCGAAAGTTATAATGCAGTGTATAGGACGTCGTATTTTTCGTCCCGTCGTACGTGCCGTTCACGTCATCGCACACGGTTTCAGCAAACTGTTCGTCCGTCGTGTGTGGCCATGTCCGTCCATGCTAAGTTTGAGCGGACTGTTTGCCGAAACTGTTTGACGGACAAAGTTGGGCGAACAGTCCCCGCGTGTGTACGCGGCCTTACAGTTGTAGCAGAGTTTGGCTGTTCCTCACCCAGTTTTACGCATCTTACACAGCTGCTTTTATTTCAGTTAATTACTGTGCATCAACCTACATATGAGGCTGATGATCATTATCCCCCGCTTGGTATAACTAGTTAATCACGCACCTAAATCCTACAAAATCCCTGACAAATGTACAAAGTGTGCAAGTGTAAGAATCAATGCTGTTTGAAAAAGGGTAGTCATACAAAATATTGACTTGATTTAGGTTTTTCTTCTCACTTTGTACATTGATGAATATAAACAATTAAAATATAGATTTTTTAAAGCATTCCTACTTTACATCTGCCTAAAACTTTTGCACAGTATTGTATATATCCAGCTCAATATTCCTCCACTCTAGAATTCTTATTCACAAGCACTCAGAAAACTTATGGGAAAAAAGTGGGGCAATCCTGGTGCAGTATCCTTCATTAAAGTGATACTAAACAATATATTTATTCTTCAAAAATAATCCATCCAAATCCACTGCTTAAGGGCCCTTTATTCTATTGTTTATGAAATAGTTTTTTACAGTGTTTTTCTGCCTCCTTTTTTATGTCCTCTATGAACTTCCAAAACTCTCCTTTTCCCCTCATTTTCATTTATTGAATAAGCAGTATATTTGAAAATCCCATAGCCCCCAGTCCATCTTGAAAGCAAGCAGTGGGGGTGACTACGTTCCTACATACAGTGGAACCAGAAAGAACTAATGTAATAACCCTCTAGCAAGTTGGATCACAACAGCAAAAATAAAACAATTTGGAGATCTGGATCGGGCTAAAAGCAATAGACAGTGCTTTTTAGAGTTAAGAATACACACCTGAATAGAATTTTTTAAACCAGAGTTTAACGTCACTTTAATTAAACCATAAAAAGAAGGTGTATACGAGTTTGTTCTTACACATTTCCACAATGCTAAGGGCAATATGGTATGAGCAACTATTGTTGGAGACAAATCAACTTCTCCAGAGCTTCTTCTGTCGGGTGTCTCCATCTCCCCTGCATGTAATGATATCACCATATGTAGACTCCTCCCAATGTGTTTTGTCACCATGAAAACAACTTGCTCGAAGTCACTAACTTCTTACATTCAAAGTAAATTGTATAATGTTTCTTTTTTCCCCCTCCTTTTTCTCATGTGCTTCCCACTTTTCTCACTGTCCAGGAGAGGAAGCAGCAGAATAAAAACAATACCCAGGAAACAGTGAATATGTAGGAACAGCAGCAAGAAACAGAAGACAGAAAAGGTTGACACATCAACAAATGCCTACCACCATCTATCTCCTTATGCCCGATTGTGCCACAGGTGGAGGGCTAAAGTGGGTCACAGTGGTGGGCTAAGGTGGGTTGAAGCAACCCTAAGATTTTCTTACATTTTGTGTTCTCCAGTAGTGACATCATCCCAGTGTCAAATCTACCCACCCAGGTATGGAGTTTTGTGTCCACCCTTCTGTGTAATGGTTGGAGCAAGATGCAGTAGTAATGGCCATGGCAGGCAAGTAGAGCTGTGAACAGGGATGCCCTAAACAAGAACCACATGGAGATAAATACAAATCTACTAGATGACTCAGTCCTCTGGCATCTATGCAGAACTGAAATATCCACTTGTTTTTGGATATTTAAGGCATTTGAGATATAAAAGTTTACTACAAATTAGCAAAATGTTGTACGTGGCCAAATAAGCATTTACAAACCGATACAAATTAAGCTGTCACGTGTGTCTCTGCAATTTCTTTTCATTTCACTTCTGATTGATTTACTTAGTGGCAAGTGCTGAAAATGTAACCATATGGTGTGTTAGATCATTTATGTATCCGCTGTATTATGACCACAGAAAGGAAGGTTTAATGACAGCAATGTTTACAAAAAGATACAATGAACAAAATACTCAAAGAAAAGAAAATATCTTTGGCACATGCTGAAAAAATATTTACTTAATAAGCGGTAAAGAGCCTTTGATATCAACCGGTAAATATTTTTTCAGCTTTTATTTATCTGGGAAACCTTAATAATATTACAGGTTTTCACAATAAGCTCTGCCCTTTTTAGGCACTCATTTTAACGCATTGTGACAATTTAAATATTTAAAATATTAAAATTTTTATATATATATATATATATATATATATATATATTCTTTAAAAGTTTATACCAAATCACTCCCGTCCAACTTGTTGTATAAACACAAGTGCTCACACTCTAAACGTGCGTGTATACTGGGGGCCGTGGGATTTCCAATACAATCTGGCAGCTGCTTTATAATTATTCCTCGTTGAAATGAATCACAATTATCATAAAAACAGATCCATAAATAAATAAATATATAAATATAATTAATCACATATAGATCTAGCACGGCCATTTCATCAAACTTCAGATGTTGGTGATAATATTAAATATAAATAAATATATCAATGGGTAAACATAAAAAAGAAGAAACCACATCAAAAGTCCATCATTGTCCGACCAATATATAAAATCTAAAAAATTTTAATATATAAAGAAACTGGTAAGTCCTTTCATATATTGAAATCTGCTGCACCTCAGCCCGTCTCTCCAAAACACCTTCACACGTGCAGAGAAAACACACACAAGGGGATATGCGATAAGTGAAATCCCCCCTTTGGTAGTGCTCTTACCAGAACCCGCTGGTTAAAATCAGCGTATCGAGAATCAACGTGGATTTTCAGATCACTTCTCATTACCTCAATATCTCAAAAACAAGTGTGTGGAGAAAACAAATAGTGTAATTCCATAAAACCATACGTTTTTTTATTAAATTTAAAATCATCAAATTTTACACTCACAAACATCGAAAATCATTCAGGCATTGGTTCATTTGTACACAGCGAGGTGTTCAGGTACATAAAGATCGACCCTCAGATGATGTCAGTACGACGAAACATGTCAGAGTTGAACCTTGCGACAAACAGTGAGACAGCAGCAACCGAGAGATCAGGAGAGGTCGGTCCGAGCCACGAGATAGCAAGGAGGCACAGCCCATAGATGGGAGAGCGGTAGGATGATCTTTATGTACCTTTAGTAGCTTTTTGCATTGGTTTTAATGTGCGTTTAGCTGCAATAGCTTTTAGCAGCATTTCTCTGCCTCTATTCAAAATAATGGTTCCTTATGAGAGCCATCCTAACGGATCTGACTTTCAGCCATTGATTTGAATAGAAGTCGCATCTAAGTCAGATTATCTTAATCCAACTTTGTGGTGCGACTTGAGCTCTGAGGATCTTGAACCCCATGCCAAAAAAAAAAAAAAAAAACTGTTGTCAGTCTGCCATGCAAGCTTCTTCAAATTTTGGATTTGCATGCAGTTTACCCAAAATTCAGGAATTTAACACTATGAAATTAAAATACAGTTAAAAATGTACTTTTAACAAACAACTATATTAATTTGTATCAGTAGTTACACCATAAAGAAAACCGATTATGAAAGAAATATGTAGAATACCTTTACTGACCTCCTTCTGAAAATGCTGGTTGTCTGGCTATCTTATTCCAGGTCAGTGACTGAGAAAGTACTAAAGCCTTTGGATTATCATGACAGCCCCACAAATAGCATTTTAAAGAGAGATCAGCAACAACAGCCTCAAAATTCTACATTAGAGTTTTTTTTCTTCCGTCACGCCAGCAGCTGCTGCGACCATGCATCGTACGGTTTCTTTTTCAGTAGCAACTAAGTGACTTTTTTGTGCACACCACCCCGATACAATGGTATGAACTGGCCAGGTAGGAGACAAGGCATTTACCTTCTCCTGCAGTGGGACTGTGCCAGAATAGCTGTCCAGCAAAGCCCCACTACACTTGATGTGAAAAAGCCCTAAACTGATGTTGAACTGTATGGACCCTGTGTGTTTGTTTCTTTAAAGGAGAAGTACAGCCAAAGCCCATGCATTTCTCCTATGGATTACAGTAAATGCAGTTCGCTCTGCACTCCTGTGACCCGTTTTCAACAGACAGCGGGCTTCAGGTGATGTCACAGAGGGTGTTCAGTGTGCTCCTGTACCTTTAAGAAGGGGTGGCTCCCCTTCAGTCCAGCTGTTCTCACCCATCCATCAGAATGCATGTGCCTCCACTGTGGGGACACTTATAAGTTAGTGTTAGGTACCACAGATACTGGGGTGCCTTGGCGGGGCTCTGTGGCTTATGCATGCATTTGCAAATGTGTGCAGACTAAACCCCTGTTTTAACGCATACTGTTAGACAGGTCATTTGGTTGTCTGTGGGCTGGTGGTGAGAAAAGCTTGGTTTTCCTCAGTTTATCCTTGGGTTTGTTTGTATCAGTAGATGTCACAGAGCCGGTCCAGGCTCAGGAAAGATTGGGACCATGTGATCGGGATATGCCTATATGGCTGGTCCGGCACCTGGCTCAGCCTTTCAGCGAGCTGCTCAGAGCCTGAATCGGCCAGTCCCCCCCTTCACAGCCCAGTGCTCCAATGAGCGCAGGGGGCAGAGCAGAGAGACAGTAACTCACACTGGCTCTCTGCTCTGGGAGCTCTGAGATCCAAGCGGTCAGCTGTGTGTGAGCACTCGGTTCTCAGTCTGAGCCAGTGGGGGACAGATGCAGCATCCACCTAGGTAAGGATGATTCTTGGAAAAAACAAATCCTATTCTTCTCTTTTAAAGAAGGAAGTGAAAAACATTGCAACGATTCGACCAAGTGGAGCCAACACAGGCAAATAGACTTCACCTTGTGCACTACCTTTATAAGGGCTCTTGCTGGAAAAAATATACTACTATAATTCTTTAAATAGTCAGAAAAATACAAAGTCTAGCCAGCTTTTGGAGCTTTATAGCAGGGAAAGGCAACTGCAGCCTTCCAGCTGTTATGGAACTACATGTCCCACGAGGCATTGCAAGACTGATAGCTACAAGAATGACTTCCAGAGGCATGATGGGAAGACTGACAGTTACTTACATAGTCTGGTTCAAAAAGTTAATCAGATGGGCGTGGCTTAGCAATGGCAGCGTGAGGAAGCAAAGCCAGGAGCTCTGCACAGGACCGAGCCGAGAACCTCTGCCGTACGCCCGCGGACGAGACGCTTTTTCATGCCAGGGGACCGCAAACACCCGCTGGCCACCGAGGATCGGAGGGGACCCGAAATCACCCAGTATTTCCTGCAGCAGGACCCGATCTCCTCGCCGGCCGCGCGGACCAAGATGGCGCCGCCGCGAGTTCCCCGGACCAGCGCCGCAGGAGCAAGCAAAAAGGGCACAATAACGGGGGCCGTGGTGTCGGAGGAGGACTTCCCCCCACTTGTCTCTAGGGCGCATTCGCCCATACAGTCCCCGGTCGTCCCGGTCATGGACACACAGCCGCAAGCGGGTAGTGCAGGGGATCCGAGCGGCCACCTGGAGGGATCCATCAGGGAGATGGTCTCCGGCCTGCCTACTAAGCAGGATTTGAATGCCATGGCAGCCTCCATCATCACTGCTCTCACAAGGGAGCTGCATGATCTAAAACAGCAAGTTGACACTGTGGAAGAGAGGGTGACCACTATTGAAACTTCCAATGCCTCCACTGAGGCTCGCCTCCTCTCTCTGGAAACAGAGCACAGGGCCTTCCGTCGCCATCTTGTGGATGTGCAGTTACGCCTGGACGACGGTGAGAACAGGAGCAGGAGAAACAATCTGCGCCTCCGTGGTATCCCCGAGGCCACCGCGGGCCCGGATCTCCGCGCCACTGTCACGGCCATACTGAATCAGGTTCTTGACAAACCACCTACTGCTGCGTTGGAGTTTGATAGGGTCCACCGTGTACCGGGCCCCAGGGCCCCCTCCACAGTATCGCGGCCATCTGCCTCCTTGGACTATCCGCGTGACGTCCTGTGCAGGGTGCATTTCTTCACCATAAAGGAGGAGATTCTGCGCCTGGCGTGGGAGAAGGGCCCTGTTGATTTCGATGGCGCTTCCATTCGGATCTTCCCTGATGTTTCCAGGCAAACCCATGTCATGCGGGGCATGATGAGGCCATTGCTAGATCTGATACGGGACGCCGACGCCACATACCGCTGGGGTCACCCTTTCCACTTGATCGTCCGGAAGCAAGGTGCGGAATTTCATCTCTACTCCCCTGATTAACTGCCTGATTTGTTTGGTTTCATCGATAAGGCGGCCATCACCGTACCAAACTGGTTTGACTATCTACTCACTCAGGAGTCCCCTGGCCCACCCGAACCCAGGCGACAGCGGGCCCGACGTTCCCGTTCCCGTGCACCGCGTCGCGAGGTCACCAGGCCACCTCATCCGACCGTCTCTGAGACTTGATCGTGCTGCCCCACTTTAGGACTGGTAAGATTGTGCCTTCCCCCCCCCCCCTTTTTTTATGGCCCACCTGCAATGCCTTGGTCATGTCTAGAGGTCCCGCCAGCTCAGACTTCTCTGACTGTCCTTTTTGCAATGCCTTGAGCTGCGGCGGACTCCCCATCCCACTGAGTATTTGGTAGGGGGTACTATGGTGTTTTTTGTTTTTCTTTTCCTGAGTATATGTTATGCCCTTTGTTTCACCTAAGCTGGCGCTGGTTCCCCTGGTTGGACCACTCGTCCTCTCCTAGCCTACGCATCTCCCTGTTAGGAGATTGGCAATCTGCCTTGTGGGCGGGGATCGGGCGGGTCTCTCACTGGGGGTGCTGCCTCTAGTTTTGTGCCCCCCTGCTCTGAGGTATTTGTATGTTTAGGTGGTGGGGTGGGCTCCTGTCTGCTTCTCGGGTTTACCCGCTGGGCCCTGCTCCCCTCCCCCCCCCCCCTGCGGGGCTTGAGGCATTGGCCTCCCTGCGGTGGGGGGTGATGGGGCCGGTCGGGCGGGTGGGCCCTTGGTGGGATAGTTGAATGTGATCTAGCTGTGGGTCTAGTTCTATCACTGCATTCATGACCCTTTTGCTATTTTTTATATAATGACTGTTTGGTTCTTTTGCAGGGATCGTTCTCTGGCCCTGGCGTTTGCTGGGTGGGGCGGGAGGGCTCTGGGCCTGTCTTCCTGACAGGCATGGGTATCATGGGAGGGGTCTGGTCTGTTCGTACATAGTACGGGCGTCAGCTACCTTTCAACCTGGCTCCTCTAGTTTGCATTTTGTATTCTGTATTTTGTATTTTGTGTTCTATAATGTTGGATATAATGTTGGCTCCAATGTCCTTTTGTTCTTCTACTTCACACGGTTCTCGCTGCTCTCATCCTGTGCATCTCCTAACACATTGTCTCATTTGTTTATACTTCTCTGTTCTACCGCTGTTCTGCTCCTAGCTACATCTGTTACATTGTCCACCCCCACTTAGGGCAGCTCCCCGTCTGAGTACTGCTAGTGCTTAGCGGGAGACTATTAAGCTATTGCATTTGGAAGTCAGTTCTTCCCACCCTTCCTTTTCCCTCTTCCCCCTCCCCCTTGTCTTTCCCCCTCCCCCTTTCCCCCCCATTCTCAACCCTTTCCCCCCACAGGTGGTGGAGCCTCCCGGTGAGGTCCCTGGCGAGGAATTGCTATTTTCTCTGCTCAACGCAGTACGGTCGCTGCCCCCTAAGACGATATTATGGGTCTCCTGAAGGTCACCTCCCTCAATGCGCGTGGCCTTAACGTCCCGGAAAAGCGCTCGCAACTCTTGGCTACCCTGCGTAAGAGCAGGACCCATGTGGCTTTTCTGCAAGAAACGCACTTCCATGGTGAGCGTTTCCCTAAATTGACGAACGGAGCCTTCCCAACGGCATATCACAGTGTCTCACCTATCTCCAAGTCCAAGGGGGTCAGCATCCTCTTGGCCAAGTCGTTACCATGGGTTTTTGAGGCGCAGTGGGTGGACCCCCAGGGTCGTTTCCTCCTCCTTAAGGGGCGGGTTTTCGATGTGCGGGTCACCTTCGCCAATGTTTACTTTCCTAATGTCGACCATCCGCAGTTTTTGCGGACGTTGCTGCCTCAACTGCTAGATTTTTCGGAGGGTATGCTCATTTTTGGCAGTGATCTTAATTTTGCTATGGATCCCCTGTTGGATGCCTCCCGTGGAGCCTCCCATCTCTCGTACGCTTGTCTCAAGCGGATGAAAGCGGACCTCCACACCCTGCGCTTGGTGGACCCTTGGCGCCTACTGCATCCCCAGGTACGAGATTATTCCTATTTCTCCCAAGTCCATCACTCTTACACGAGATTGGACTACCTGCTGCTGTCCCATAAGGATCTGTCTTGAGTAGTTTCGACTGCCATTGATGTCATATCCTTCTCGGACCATGCGCCGATCCATCTGACGCTTCAGCTGGGCCCGGTCACTCAGTCCCCTCCATCGTGGAGACTAAATGAGGCTCTGTTGCAATCGGAAGATACCCGCGCAGAGGTTCTAGCCTCGTTGCAGGAATACTTTGCTATTAACATGGCCTCGGTTGCCAACCCCCTGACGGTGTGGGAAGCCCACAAGACGGTGATCAGGGGCACCCTGATTCGGATAGGGGCCCATCTGAAGCGAGAGAGGACACGTCGTGCGGATGAGCTGCTCGCTCAGATTCGCTCCCTTGAATGCGCTCACAAAGCCAGTCTTGCACGGTCCACTCATCAGGCTCTTCTTAAAGCGCGTGAGGAGCTCCGTTCGCTCATGTTCCATAAAACAAAGCAAAAACTGGCGTGGGCCCACCGCTCGATGTATGAATTCAGCAATAAACCCGGTACAATGCTGGCTAGAGCTTTGCGAGGCCCCCGTACCAAAACTTATATTCCACACATTCTGACCTCTACGGGTCGAAAAGCAAACACATCGTCTGACATAGCATTAGAGTTCCGTTCCTTTTTCGAAGGCCTCTATAACTTAGGCAGGCCGCACTCGGATGCCTCCGGCCCCGCTGGTGGATTCACCCCACGGTCCTATATAGCCATGTCCGGCATGCCTTCTCTCTCGCCTGAGGTCCTGGAGGGACTGGAGGAACCCATAACGACTGTGGAGTTGGGGGTAGCCCTGGCGAGCTCGAAACCCAAAAAAGCCCCTGGCCCCGACGGTCTCACCCCAACTTATTACAAAACTTTCTTTGAGACGCTTTCCCAACCTTTGGTCTCGGCCCTTAACTCGATTACGGAGGGCAACACCTTCCCGTTGGACTCTCTGCGCGCCTACATATCTCTTATCCCTAAAGAGGGGAAGGATCCACTGCAGTGTGGGAGTTATCGCCCGATAGCCCTCCTGAACACCGACCTTAAACTGTTCGCTAGGATACTGGCCAATCGGTTACTCCCCCATATACCGGGTCTGATTCATAGAGACCAGGCGGGTTTTGTCCCGCAGCGGGAGCCCCGGGATAACACCATTCGGGTTTTGAACCTAATCCACGCGGCCAGGTCCACTGCGAGACCCCTTCTCCTGCTGTCCACCGACGCGGAGAAGGCTTTTGACCGCGTGGATTGGACGTTCATACAGGCGACCCTGGAACACATAGGTCTCCGTCCCTCGATGCTCGGTTGGATCCTCTCCCTCTACTCCCATCCCACGGCTGCGGTTAAGGTGAATGAAACGAGGTCCGGTTTCTTCGACATCCGTAACGGCACTCGGCAGGGGTGCCCCCTGTCTCCACTAATTTTTATATTCTCATTGGAGCCCCTCTTGTGCAGGATTCGGGGTGACCCGGGTATTTCGGTTTATAACAATCCTCGGGGCCACACAAGGTGGCCGCCTTTGCGGATGACTTGATCTTTTTCTTGACAGATCCTCTACACTCTCTCCCCAATCTCCTTCAGTCCCTGAGGCATTATGGAGCTCTCTCGGGGTTCTCGATTAATCTGACCAAATCGTCCCTCTTGAACATTACCGTGGATGAGGCCGTGGTTCGACGTTTGCGGTCGACTTACCAGTTGCGCTGGGCGGCCCATACTATCCCTTATTTGGGTGTCAACATTAGTGCAGATCTCGCTAACCTGTACCAGGCCAACTTTGCCCTACTTCTCCTCCGTCTTAAATCCGACCTCCTTCAATGGCATTCGCTTACTCTAACATGGTTTGGCCGCTGCAATGCCATTAAGATGACCGCATTGCCTAGAATACTATATCTACTGCAAGCCCTTCCCATCCGTCTGCCTCCGTCTTTTTTCAAGCGAGTTGACTCGCTGTTCCGCGGCTTTATTTGGTCACATCAAAAACCGCGTATTAGACTGCAAATCCTCTATATGACTAAACAGAGGGGAGGAGTTGGTCTTCCGGACATTAGAATGTACTACAGGGCAGCTCACCTTACCAGACTGGTCGACTGGTATTGCCATGCAGAGGCCAAGCAATGGGTAACGATGGAATTGGAGGACTCAGAGGGTATGGCCAGGAGCTGGCCATGGATCGCTACCCCGCTGCCGCGGGGCCTCAATGACCATCCTACTCTTGGCAGTACCTTGCGGGTAGTCAGGGATACAATACGACGTTCCTCGGTCTCCCCGATGCCCTCCCCCATGGTGCCAATTTTGGGTAACCCAGACTTTCTGCCTGGCAGGCAGAACCCCATATTTGGACGGTTGGCAACCGCAGGGCGGTTTCATTTTTATGATTTTCTTGGCTCAGACGGCCAACTTGCGATTGAAGCGGGAGTATCTGCGTTGGACCCCCCAATGGACTTCTGGAGCGGTCTACAACTGCGTAATTTTTTGCGCAGATGTGCAAGGGTGCCTGGCATATCGCGCCCAATCACGGAGCTGGAACGCATTTGCCACCGCAGGGAACCGATCCGTCACTGTTTATCTTTACTCTACTCCTCCCTGATTTCTCCAGTGGAGGGGTACATCCCCCCCTTTCTTACGAAATGGGAGGCGGACCTAGGCGTCCACTTTACTGACTCTCAGCGAGAGAGGATACTTTATTTCGCCCAGAGGTCCTCCATTGCCACCAGGATCCAGGAATCCTGCTATAAACTGTTGACTCGATTGTATAGAGTGCCCGTTTCTCTGCATTGTTTTTTCCCACAGGTCCCCAGTACCTGTTGGCGCTGTGGTGTGGAGGAGGGAACGATGCTGCACATTTTCTGGGACTGTCTCAAAATTAAACCTTATTGGGCGGAGGTGACGAGCACGATTGAACACCTGACTGGTGTATCCGTGGGGGGGGACCCCGCGGCCTGTCTACTGCACCTCTCTAAGCTCTCCGTTAAGAAATACAAAGCCTCTCTTACCATCCATCTTTTGAACGCTGCCAGGGCATGCATTCCCTTGTGCTGGAGATCGGAGACCCCACCTACTAAATCTCTGTGGTTTGCCAAGGTGAACGACATCAGAAACATGGAAGATCTTACTGCCACTCTGCGTGGGCGGGAGGAGGCCTTCCGGGAGACATGGCGACCATGGCAATACTACATCTACACGGAAGCCTACCTCCGCGAGGTTGCTTTGCATGATTAGTCCTTGTAGCGTGAATTACCCTCTGGCCGGGAGGCCCCGCCACTTTCCCTTCCTGTTCTCTCCCCTATCTTTCCCACCCTGCCTTTCCGCTTTCGTTGTCCTCTTTTCTTTCCCTGAGACACCCCCAGCCCTAGGCCGGCCCTTCCAGATCCTTTGCATATCCTGCTTTCTTCACTTTACCAGTTATGCCAGTTGGCCGGGTCTAGCTGGCTGTGGGACGATCCTCCTTGGCAGGTTTAAGCAAGTCCTTCACAGCACTACCCTGGTGGCTCCACTGGTAACAGTGTGTCGCTGGGGCTACGGTCTGATGGCTCTCCCCAGAGTGGTGCACGGTTGATCATGCTGTTTAGTTTCATCCCTTTGTTTAGTTTACTGAGTGCACGACCCGGGGTTGGGTTGCATGCTATGTAATATTTGACGATGCTGTTATCTCATCGAACTGTATTTTATTTCCTGTCTCTGTTTTTATTTTATCTTGAATACTGTCATTTTTCTTTGAATTGTGAAACTGTTTCATTTGAAAAAGTAAATAAAGGAATTACAAAAAAAAAAAAAAAGTTAATCAGATGCATGATGGGATTTATAGTTCCATAATAACTGGAGGGCGACAGTTGCCATAAAAAAAAAAGCCTTTTGTTTACAGGCTCCAAAGTGCCAGCTGCAATTTAGACACGAATCCCACCAGTCATGGCTTGATCACCGAGCTCAATGCAGCAGGTCTCCTGTCCTTAAGCAGCATCCTCTGGTAGCTAAGAACAGCACGATTACAGTTCAGTAGGGCATGCTGCAGGAGACAGAATTTATTCTCAGTAGAGGTTACGCACCATATTGATATTTTTAGTTTAATCTTATTTTATTGAAAAACAAACAGTTAAAACGTTAATACACATTTGCATAATATACATGTGTTATTGTGAACATCTTTACGTTATACAAGAGAAGAATGATTGTATTAAAGTTGTGATATTCATAGTATTTTGAATCTTACAGGTAATAATTTAACGGAACCCTAAGGGAACTTATGACTGATACATGGATATACAAACACCACCATCTCCAACAAAGGTGGTGTATAAACTGGAGGAAAATCAATAAGATATCAAATACTCTGCTTGGAAATTCTTTTTTCCTAGGAAAGGTTTGCTGCATGGATCACATGTTGTCGCATTAGACTGGAAAATCATCGCACAGCAATTGCTCAAGGTACTCAAATAGATGTCTAAATGAGCAAAGAGGGAAGAAGGAAAAGCAGTAAGAGTCAAGAAAAGAGGGGGAACACTACTTAGGTCAGTGATGGCGAACCTTGGCACCCCAGATGTTTTGTAATTACATTTCCCATGATGCTCAACTATACTGCAGAATGCATGAGCTACATGGGAAACGTAGTTTAAAAACATCTGGGGTGCCAAGGTTCACCACCACTGGCCTAGGCTATGAGGTAGTATTGGCCATGTCACCTTCCGCCCACAAGAGGAACTCAGTGGAATAACAGAACATGGACCATGAAGTCCAAGTGATACACATTGATACTTTTTATATTTTTAAAGGCGCTATATAATGTGTGGGAAGAAGCAGTCAGAAAAGGTTTCATTTTACCAGAAGTGTTAATATACCACATATTGTTAGAGTATGTGTGAATAAAAACCATATCCTGCTCTTGGTTTTGTATACGCTGTAGGTTTTGTTCAATATAGGCAGTTAGTGAAACTTGTATATAAGATGAAATGCAAATCTCACTTTTGAAAATACAAACATGTTAAAACATCAATGTGCCTTTTACTTTCATTTTAAGTAATCATCTGTTGGAAAAAGACCAGCATACATTAGATATAAAGTTGTATTAAAAGAAGTACAAGTTCAGGTACCTGTACAAATTTAGATATTTTACACTGTGTTATATAGAGCCTGTGAGGATGGCATTACCCAGCACGCATACATTTCCAGCACTAAAGGCTTCTCATTGCCTGACTCACAGAAGTGCCAATTCCCGAACTGCAATATCACTGCGCATGCTACTGCAAAAGTCTGCTCTGCATGAGAAGTTTTCTGCGATTTTAACAAAGGCAGACCTAAAAAAAAGTGTTATTCTCAGATGGAATGTATACTATTATAGTTCACCTTTAATCTATTGATGTTTCCTGCTGGCTGCCATTTTAGGTTTGAGTAGACGTACCATTGGCTGTTGGACCTATGCTACATCTTCCGCTCTCAAACACAACTGAATGTCCCAAAATTGTTGCTGCGCTCTCACAAGTGATCATGGCATCTGAAGGAAAATCACAGTAACTGCTACATTCTAAAAGATCATTTATTTTAGCGGCTTGGGTGAGCTCTCTTTTGAATCATTTTTGTATAAATCATTAGCAAACCTGCAACCAAATAAGTCATATTGGTAAATGTATTTTATGTTTTTATTTTCTAAATTTGTAATGTGTAATATTTTGAGCTTAATGCTTTCAGGATGAAAGTAGAGGAGAATGATCATAGAGGGGAGAAGGAGTATACATTGATGGAAATGTAAGAAAATAATGACAAAAGAGAGCCGGCATTGATAAAATCACTTTGAAGAGGAGAACAGCCTCTGCAAGGACACAGATGTGAGCTGTGCATGAAGGGAAGAGGTGATCGCTGTGGGTGAAGGGGGAGGCTGGGTGCAGAAGTGAGAGCTGTGGAGGGGCTGTATGCAGAGGGGAGTTTGTTGGGTGGGTGGGGCTGCAACATGGGAGGGATGTAAAGGTGAGAACTGTGTATAAGAGGGGTGAGGAGGTAAGAGCTGTGGATAAGGGGAAGCTGAATGCAGAGGTGACATTTGTGGATAAGGCAGGAGGGGGTGCTAAGGTAAGAGCTGTGGCTAAGGGAGGGGGGATGTGAGGGCTGTGGATGAAGGGGGTTTTGCAGAGGTGAGATATGTGGAAAGAGGTGGGGGATGTGCAGAGGTGAGAGCTGTGAAAGATGGGATTGGGGTTAAATCTGGGGGGGGTTGTTGGTTGCAGAGATGAGAGTTGTTGGGAGCAGAGGTGAGAGATGGGAAGGTGCAGAGGAGAGAGCTGTGGAAGGAGGTGGGAGATGTACAGAGGTGTGAGCTGTGGAAGGGGGATTGAGGTGAAATCTGTGGGGGAGGGGGGGGGGGTTTGTTGGTTGCAGAGATGAGAGTTGCACAGGTGAGAGATGGGAAGGTGCAGAGATAAAAGTTGTTGGGAGCAGAGGTGGGAGATGGGAAGAGGTGAACGCTATGGATAAGAAAAGGGGGTGTAGAGGCATCGGCTATGACTAGGGCGATGTTGATGACAGAGTTTTGTAGCCCAGTACTTTCTTTTTCACATGACTGTATGTTCAATGCTTTCTGATATCATCTATGTTCAATACTTTAATTAGAAATTTACAAAAGGCAAGTGAAATACAATAGACCCAAAAGCATTATAGATTTGCTTTAAAAACGCAATGTTATTTTTGCAAGGTCATCACACAGCTGTGTCAATAACTGTCCAAGAAAGTGCAGAATAGAGAAGTAATACGTATCACTGCTGCTTGAACCCTGGTCTAATATGCCACCTGGACCCATTCTGCAGAATACAGTGTTTGCTCTGTGAGTGTGGGTTTATTCTGCACATTTCATTTTTCTTACACATTCCAAAAACTTACCAGGAGTTTCATTGCTTCTGACAAACTTAAAGAAACCAGAGTTGACATGCATACTTGTTCTAAGAAGTAGCTTGACAAACAGAAATGAGGTATTCAAACAATTAATATTAGCTATATTTTATTTCAAAAGTCTAACCGCTCATCTTTGTTACAACACGCCCAATCTGGAACAATGCGAGATGCTACAATGCAGAGAACATATGGGTGCCATTGGCATTGTATGCGATCACAGTCCCCTGGCTATACAAATTGACTTTCTTGGCTTTATGGTCATTGCATATAATATTAATAAAACAAGCTCCATTCTAAATGCTTGGTTGGTCCTGTTGCCACGTGCTGCTGGCAGTGAAGAAGTTAATGTGCGAGTAAACTCTTGAGCGAGCGAGTGTTCAGAACAGCCTGGAGAGGTGTGCATGTCTCATGCAGGATACATCTGATGTTCCGAAAATGAAGCTTTCAACTCGTTTGCACCTTCTGTGGAACAATCTGCTAGCTGGGTGGAACAGTACAAATTCATTTTTCCAAAAGTCTATGGTCAGCATTCTGAAATCAGGCACCTCCTAAAGTCCACAACCATTTTACATGTATAGCAAAATGATTAGTACAGTTAAAATGGCAGAAGGTCCACTTTGTATAAAGGTGATAAAAACTTTTCTGTGACCAGCAGAAAAAAAATCTTTTTTTCATGGCTTTGTTTAGAAAAGCTGTGTGCATCAAGGAGAAGAAGAATATATTAAAACAGTTTTGGTGACCCAAAGTCAGTAACTGCTCTTTCCACTGGACTTTATGTGGCAGGTCTTGGTTATATATGGCACATTCTAATATTTAGGGGTGGGGGGTGAGGGTATACACAGTAGCAAACCCGAGCCGCTGGCATGAAGACTGGGATGCTGCTAGACTTATGGCGGCACATACCACCAACAGTAAACACAGTGCACAGAAAAGTTCCATTAGAAAGCCAGGTCTTGTAATAGGAAGAATTGTGTATTACTAGCTAGGACCTGGTTGATAAAGTGAATATGTGCTTCCTTTGTAGTGATCGCTCTTTCACAATCTTTTCTTTAGGTCTCAAAGTATTTGTAGATCTGAGACACATAGTGCATCACACTCTGCCAATCTGGACGGTCAGTGAACATCAACTCATTCAGGTCCTGTAAGTATACAAAAAATGAGCAGGTTAAAGACGCAGGATAGCAAGACTAAGTACCTACCTTTATTAGTATGTACAAACCTATTTAATGTATAGCACTGTGACATATTTCAATAAAGTATCTCCAGCGTTTTTTTTCCAACCAACTGACAAGAATAAAAACCTGCATTCATAGAACCCTAAAAACACAGCTGCTCATTCCTGTGGATCCCTGTGGGTTTAGTGGATTTAGGTTTATAAGTTAACGTGTACTGGTTAAACTTGATGGACAGGTGTAACTTTCTGATCTGATTTACTATGCGACTAAATCTCTTGGTCAGGATTTTTTTTGCTATCTGTGCCCCTGCTGGGAAGACTCACCCCCCCCCAACCATCTGCCCCCTTTATCACTGGGAATGAAAGTGAGGAAAATCCATAATTTTGAGTTGTTACCACAACAGGAATAGTGGGAAATGTTCCACTGGTGACATGTTTTGGTAACTACTGGTGACTAGAAATTTTTTATTTTTTTTACTTCCTGTTGGATCTACCTGACAGAAAGTGAAAAGAAATCGCCCCAATGGGAGACAGATAGCAGGGGGGAAAAAAAATACAGCGAAGGGATTTAATCATTCCCTACTCGCATTTGGCCGAGTTCTGATATACCCAAATAGAAAGAGACTCCTGATTTTTTTTTTTGCATTTTATCATTCAGCTGATTGGCTGTGCCCTGTCAGTCCCTTGCTGATTCGTGCAAAATTGACTTATTGTCAAAAATAAACATGTAGTGAGCTACAGATTACATTCTCAGGAAGGACTGTTTCTGGATTACATAAAAATCAAAGGGTCATAGTTCAACTAGGAAACCTGTACTGTGGGAAATATGGATAGTATTCTTTCTCTCAGAACAGGGGATTTGGGTACAATGGCAGAACCAGTTCTAAATTCAGAAATCAATTTTACAAATCATGGCTTACATTTCTTATAAGACAAAGCACATAAAATGACAAAGTACAAAGTTATGAAGTCAAAATGGCAACATCCAATAAGAACAAGCTGAATTCCAACTTTCTGTACTCATCGGAGAAACATAAATTTGCATTTTTGCATTGTGGCGTACAGTTACAACTCTTTCTTTTATGTACTATTATATAAACCCCAAAACATGTAATTTTTTAGTAAAAGTAGGAAAACTGCTATACCTACCAGACTGGCCTTTATTCCTATACTTTCAGCAGCTTGAAATGCCAATTTTAGATTCCTTTTCTGCAAGACAAATGATAACTTATTACACAAAGACTACCGTATATTAAATCTCTACATTTGTTTTTCATTAAAGACAATAATTGATTATAAAGATTGAGTTTGAAAGCGCAATTATAAAATGATGGTATATACAAAAACTGTAGTACATAAAAGGTAGAACATCTGAAGAAGTTCCGGGGGCAGAACGAAACATAAGTGGATTCATTTGGAGCAGCACCCCTCACACCCCCTGATGTACTGCATTTTGCATTGCCCGTTTACATAATACCACTAACCTGACGGATTTACCAGAGGATTTTGGTGTGCTGGATCATCCCACTTTACAACAGCCCTCTGCTCTGCACCTGTCCTGTGATCTATAGCAGTGGTCATCAACCCTGTCCTCAGGGCCCACTAACAGGCCAGGTTTGCAAGATAACTGAAATACATCACAGGTGATATTTGCTGCTCAATGATTACAGTATTCTAGTCTGCATCTCACCAAGGTAATATATAAAACCTGGCCTGTTAGTGGGCCCTGAGGACAGGGTTGATGACCACTGCTCTGTAGGATGTCAGCAGCTGGGATTATCTACAGGAGATACTGAACACCCATACTAGTCATACAGGACACCTGTAAGGACTTCCACTGTACTTGCCTGCTGAACGAATTGTCTGTGAAGTTCTCTGGCCCTTTGCACTAAGGACTATGGACCATAGGAACAACATATAATGGCTGCTGAAAAACCACAGAACAGTGAATAATATATACGCAGACAGACCAACCATATCAGCAGTATTCATGAGGTACTTAGAGGCTCTGGGACACAGTGGTTTTGTACTGGCCGGATCGGATGTCTATTATGTTGCCAGATATGTTTGAGCGCATGTCCTTTGAAGCTATGTCCTAGTAGTGACTATTTCTGTGCCATTCACCTTTGAAATCAAGTGGAGCAGGCAGTGAATATCAAGTTTATTCCTTATGAGGTATTCAATAACGATATATACCGTAGCAGATTGCTGGATATCTTAGCACCTGCTGACTCTGTGTGTTTAGAACCTACAGGCACTTACCATTAACTGAGATTCGGGACTGGATGGGGACTTACTGTGTTTTTTTTTTTTTAAAGTACTAATAGCAAGGCTCCAATTTCAATAATCAGAGTTTACAACCACCCCCCAGGTGCAGCCGCCTGTCAGCTTGCACTGCATTCGTCCATAATGGCTTTAAGGTGCAGTGCTCTCCTCTCAGCTACTTAGGTGAATGTATGAATCCCCATTGTTTAACCCCTTGCCGCCGAGCGTACGCAGATGTGCGTACTCGGCTTCCGGGGGTTATACCGGGATGATGCCCGCACCTGCCTCCGATGCCTCCGTTGGCTGGGCAGGGACTGGAATGAAGCAGTAAGCGGCTTCAGTCCAGTCTCCTAATGGTAAACACAGAAGCGACGTCATGACGTCACTTCCCGTTTACTCGGCTGCCAATGGCGCCGGATTTAAAAATATATACAGTATTCAGAGTCGCCGAAAACGGCGATCTGAATACTTTGAAGTGTAAACGAGGGATTAGGGGTCTGTTAGACCCCCGATCCCTCCATAAAGAGTACCTGTCACCACCTATTACTGTCACAAGGGATGTTTACATTCCTTGTGACAGCAATAAAAGTGATCAAATAAAAAAAAACAAAAAAACAACAACAATTTATTAATTTTAAAATAAAAAATTTTTTAAAGCGCCCGCCGTCCCCGCGAGCTCGTGAAGCAAAGAAAACGCATATGGAAGTCGCGCCCGCATATGTAAACGGTGTTCAAATCACACGTGTGGTATCGCCGCAATCGTCAGAGAGAGAGCAATAATTCTAGCACTAGACCTCCTCTGTAACTCTAACCTGGTAACCGGAATTTTTTTTTAAAGCGCCGCCTATTGAGATTTTTAGGTACCGTAGTTTGTCATCATTCCACGAGTGCGTGCAATTATAAAGTGTGACATGTTTGGTATCTATTTACTTGGCATAACATTATCTTTCACATTATGCAAAAATTGGGCTAATTTTACTGTTTCGTTTTTTTTTTTTTTAATTCATGAAAGTGTCCCTTTTCCCAAAAAGTTGCATTTAAAACACTGCTGCGCAAATACTGTGTGACATAAAATATTGCAACAATCGCCGTTTTATTCTCTAGAGTCTCTCCTAAAAATATATATATAATGTTTGGGGGTTCCAAGTAATTTTCTAGCAAAAAATATGGATTTTAACTTGTAAACACCAAATGACAAAAATAGGCTTAGTCATGAAAGGGTTAAGTAACTATCTTTGCAGGTATAGTTACCAGGAGTTTGTTTCATCTCTGTGGGGTGTTAGTGGCAAAGCCGCACATTCTTAGCTCCTTGGGGAGAACACGGGGGTAGTGCATAGGTCTAGGGGGTGAGGAAATTGGTGGGGTTTGTAGGGTTTTCTAGGAGGGAGGTAGGGGAGGGATAGGAATGGGAAGTGTTCACTACATGGTCTGTGCTGTTTTTATATGTACTATTTTTGCAAATGATTAATAAATGTGAGGAGGTAGCCTTTTGGGCGTACACACGTTTTTTTTTTTTTTGTTTCTCTGTTTATTTGCTGTGTTACACACCCTGCCCTCATGTTGGGCGGCACCATCCACCTATCCTTCATGTTCCCAGCTTTCTTTTTCTTTCATATGACATCATACCTACAGTTTGACAGAAGGCACTTGTGAAATTCTGAGGTCAGCTGGATAAAGGTTCTTTAGTCTGATGAGATTACAAGTGAGATTTTAGGCCATTGGCTTAAACTAATGTTTGGTGTAAGCCACATCATCATAAATATACCATCCCACCGTGAAGTGTAATGGTGGCAATATGATGCCGTGGGGGTGTTTCTCACCAATTGACCCTTGAAGGTCTGGCAGAGTAGAATAAATACAGCAAAATATAGGGAAATCTTGGGAAAAAAAATTCTGCAAGAGACCTAAACCTTGTGAGAAAAGTCCCCTCCCAGCAAGACAATGACCCAAAAGCATAAAGCCAAACCTATAGAAACATTGCTTAAAAACAACAATGTTAATATTCTGGAATGGACAAGTCAGAGCCTAGATCTTAATTAAAAAAAAATGTTACTGGATATGAAAAAAGGTCATTTACTCATGACTCCCCTGCTACCTGGCAAAGCTGTTTTGCAAAAAGGTATGAGGAAAATTGTCCATATGTTCAAAGATGATTGAGACCTATCCATACAGATTCAGAGCTGCAATTACTGCCAGAGGTGGCGCTAATACTGACCTATAGGTAGTTATATCCATGCAATCATTTTGCATTAAATGTTATGTCTTAGTTCCTGAAAACTGAAAAAACAAAATGAAAACAAATGCCTGGTGTACGTTTTGTTTTTACTTTTACACCCATTTCTGAAATAATTTCAATAAACCGACTTATTCCAGTGTTTGTTATTAGTAAAAGGACAATGTCAGGGAGCTGCCTTTCATTTTAGCAGATCATTTCTCTATTTCTGATGTTACTTTGACAGTCCAGAGACAACAATTTCACAGCTCTGAAATGTGGGAATCGGTCAATCTGTGAAAAGAAAAATAATTCTTTCTAGGAAACAATCATTATTTGAAGGGGAGATTGGTCTCCCAGTCATACTGCACTGTGTTTATTAAGGGTTGAAGTCGTGTATAAAAACAGACCTGCTATAATTGCAGAAAAGGGCCCAAGCCACTGTGACCCCAAGTTCAGATGAGTATTATGGACTGCCATATTTCTCTTCTTCAGCTGATTAAGTGACATACTGTTTATAAAGCATCCTGGCGCCTGTGCGCTCGAGGTTAGACATACAAGACTGTGGTATTAATCACTAGCAAAAATTGACAGAATATAGTTTAACATTGCAATGTTTGTGTTAGATAGTTTATTAAACGCTTTATAGGTTTAGCATTGCTGCCCTATTTCACTAACTAGAAATCCCAGCTCTGAAGTAGATTTTATATATTGTATATCAGCCAATACATAGATGGTATATGTGGGTAGGAAGGGCCTACAGTGTTTTACTGCATGGGTTAATTCTTGGTTACTGTGGGGTTAACCGTGGCGGAGGAAGTTGTTCCCCAAGTCACTTTCCATGGAAGACAGGACGATGGCTACACATGTAATGATGTGGTCGCTACTAAACAAAATGATAATTACCAGAACTGTTGGGACCAAAGCATGGAGAAAGGATAGGCTACTAGCCATTCACATGGGAAGTGTCAAAGCTGCATGTGTGTGCCACTGCCACAGCTGAAACCATAGCTCTTGGTACGTTAAAGTATTGTTTAACCAATACTAAGAAAGAGACTTTACTAACAGTCGTTGAATATGTCTCAAATGTTGCATTATTGAACTGTAAGGAACCTGTCACTTATGTGTCAAAAACTAACTTCAGTAAAGAAGTTCCATTATTTAACAAAGTCTGATTTGGTCACTACATGAAGGAATTAAGTGCGTGTTTTTACAGTGAATACTAATGGGGAATGAAGTGTAAAACCATTGTTACAATAAGGAAGCAATAGAATGGAAAATCTGCATAAAGAAAGAAGAGCAGCCAGTTCATGGTAGAGAGTGGTAGTGGCAAGTGATAGGGGTTCCATCAGAGGGGTGGATTTATTTCTGGTAGACTTGCCCTTCTAGGCGGTTGGATCCCTATCTTAGGGCCTGCTGAGGAATGACGTTTTCCAGGGATCGGCCCTGGACCACGTATGTACAAGACCTCACATAGTGTTTGATGGCTTCCCTGCCCTTAGACTGAAACAAGTGCAGAGTACTGTATGTGTAATACATTGTCTTCATTGTCATCCTCAAAATGTCTCTGGGGTTAATGCTGGGATAAGTGTCCCTGATGGGAAGACAGCATGATTCTTCTGGTGTGTGGCTTAGCGTGATGGCCTGATCTGTAGCCACAAGAGGATGAACGCACACATTAAGCAAATATAAAATGATGTTGGTCGGCATTTAACAATTTTTTTTCCCAAAAGGTGCTTAGCTCAAGTGTGAATGGAGCCTGAAATACAGAGCTCTCATCTGCATATCTTGCAACAATATGTCAAATCACAGCCTATTGCAAACAAAGGCACTCTCCCAATCAATGCAATGTTGACTTTGTGGCACTGCATTGATTTCCAAATGTAGTACCTGCACTACTTTTGGCGATTTTAAGGGCTATTTCAATAGACATTTGTGGATGAACCTGAACAGATATCTTTCAAATCGCCCCCGAACTCGCACTGAAATGCAGGTTTGAAACTGTGTGTTCAGCTGAACTCGCACAATTTCAAACCTGCGTTTAGTGTAGATGTACCCTAAAGTTGGTTCAGACAGGTAATTTTTCTTTACATAACAGAAACGTTGTTGTTTTAGAGTAGCATAGTAGTGGCACAATGTGCACAACAAAAGAAAATATGTTTATGGAGCATTAAAGAGGAAGTAAACCCTGATGGGTTTACTTCCTCTTTTTTTCCCTGCAAAGGTAAAGCATAATGGACTACTATGCATCGCATAGTAGCTCATTATGTGTCACTTACCTGACACAGGAGCCAGCGAAGTCGCCGCTGATCCCTGTAGTCCGCCGCGTCCATCTTGCTGGTGGCGTCTCGCAGCTCCGACCAATGACAGCGGCGAAGCCGCGATGACGTCACTCCCGCGCATGCGCATGGGAGTCGCGTCTCGCAGCTCCGCCGCTGCCACTCGGCGAAGCCGCGATGACGTCACTCCCGCGCATGCGCACGGGAGTCGACAAATTTGGCAAATCCATTCTTGGATTTGCCGCATTTAGTGCGCATGCGCGCCGCTGTCTACGGCGCATGCGCCGTAGACAGCGGTGCCCATTTTCGGGCAAATATCTCCTAAACCATATAGGTTTAGGAGATATTGCTTGGACCTACAGGTAAGCCTTAATCTAGGCTTACCTATAGGTCCAAGTTGTTTGGAAGGGTTTACTTCCTCTTTAAGCATTGCATTTATTCCATGTTAGGATCTACAGCAAGGTCATATGGATCAACAGAAATGTCATATAATGAGACATCTCTCTGTCCTCTAACTAGGCCAATGGATGAATGTGGCACCTTTGTGCTGACCGTCCCTTTCCCCAATCTTCATAGCAAAGAGGGTGATTGGGCACCTAGTTTCATAAAAAGAAATCATATCTTAGAAGTTAAAAGATATGTCTGTGTGCAGTAATAAGAAATCTTCATTAGGTTCCACTAGGAGCCCCCTATAAGGTCTGACCTTCACTTTGTGAACCCAAGATATGGTGGCATTGTTTGGAAAAAACTCAATATGCACTAATGAGGGAAGAATCTATAGTGCATTGGACAAATGGAAACGGATAGCCGTTTCTTATTTGGATAGAATGGTTTGTTTAAATAAACAGAATGAAGTGTTACAGATCAGAGCAGAGACCTTAATTTTTTTTATGCGTGACTGGCTTTCACGTGATGACTAATATTTGCACACAATATGTGCTTATGGGAATTGGCACATTCCCCTGCCAGTTAAATTCACATTATGGTAAAGCATTAAATGGTGTGAGGAAGCCCAGGGGGTCTGTGGCATGCTGCTACTTGCAGAAGGTGGACAGCCAGTTTCTGGTGTGCGCGGCGCGTCCAATCCCCTGCAGTGCTGGTGTGACCTGCCAAGGGTGTGTTAACTACTAAACTTAAACTGGTTGTTGGATTTTAATGACTTAATTAACACATATTAGGGATTTTTTTAACAATAGAAAGAACTGATGATTCCCTGCATATTATACTATATTTATAAACCATACAATTTGCAAAGGGATTTAGACAGGTGCAAAACTAGACAACACGGGAACCCTAAAATCTCTTAGGAGAAAAACATTCCATCTTTCTTCACCTTACCCAGTAAACACGGACATCTAGATCAAAAGTTATAATTACAGGGTCGAGATAATCTGAACATTATTATTGGTAATGCCTGCTAGACCAATTCCTGATCATTGTGGCAAAACTGATCCACTTCTTGTTTTAAAACTCCTCCAGTACTGCCTGAAGTAAAGGTGTTTGGTAAGTGACGAGGTTGGGTACTACAGCGAGGGAAAAAAGTATTTGATCCTCTGCTGATTTTGTAAAGAAATGATCAGTCTATAAATTAAATGGTAGGTTTATTTAAACAGTGAGAGACGGAATAACAAAAATGCAAAAAATGTGGAATAACAAAAAAAAATGCATTTAAAAAAAATGTATAAATGGATTTGCATTTTGAGAAGTGAAATAAGAATTTGATCCCCTATCAGCAAGATTTCTGGCTCCCAGGTGTCTTCTATACAGGTAATAAGCTGAGATTAGGAGCATGCTCTTAAAGGGAGTGCTCCTAATCTCAGCTTGTTACATGTATAAAAGACACCTGTCCACAGAAGCAATCAATCAAATTCAAATCTCGCCACCATGGCCAAGACCAAAGAGCTATCCAAGGATGTCAGGGACAAGATCGTAGACCTACAGAAGGCTGGAATGGGCTACAATACCATCGCCAAGCAGCGTGGTGAGAGGGTGGCAAAAGTTGGTGCGATTATTCGCAAATGGAAGAAACGCAAACTGCCAATCTCCCTTGGTCTGGGGCTCCAGGCAAGATCTGACCTTGCAGCGTTTCAAATGATCATGTGAAAGGGGAGGAATCAGCCCAAAACTACACGGGAGAATCTGGTCAATGATTTCAAGGCAGCTGGGACCATAGTCACCAAGAAAACAATTGGTAACACACTACATCATGAAGGACTGAAATCCTGCAGCGCCCGCAAGGTCGCCGTGCTTAAGAAAGCACATGTACAGGAGAACTGGGTGAAAGTTTTGTGGTCAGATGAAACCAAAAATTTAGCTCTTTAGCATCAACTCAACTCTCAGTGTTTGGAGGAGTAGGAATGCTGCTTATGACCCCAAGAACACCATTCCCACCGTCAAATATGGAGGTGAAAACATTATGCTTTGGCGGTGATTTTCTGCTAAGGGGACAGGACAACTTCACTGCATGAAAGGGATGATGGACAGGGCCATGTACCGTCAAATCTTGGATGAGAACCTCCTTCCCTCAGCCAGAGCATTGACCCAAAACACACGGGCCAAAGCAGCAAAGGAGTGCCTCAAGAAGAAGCACATTAAGGTCTACTACTCATACTTGTAGACCTCTCTGCTGTCTTCGAAACAGTTGACCACCTGTTCCTTCTCCGCAAACTACACTCCCTTGGCCTCTGCGATTCTGCTTTATCCTGGTTCTCCTCCTACCTATTTCAGTGTCACTTAGAACTCCATCTTCCTCTCTCTGTTGGGGTACCCCAAGGCTCCATCCATGGGCCCCTTCTATTCTCGCTCTATACCTCTTCCCTGAGCCAGTTTATAACCTCCCATGGCTTCATATACCACCTCTACACCGATGACACCCAGATCTATCTTTCTGCTCCTCAATTCACCCCCTTGATCTTCTCACGGATCTCAAACTTACTGAATTACATATCGGTATGGATGTCACACCACTTTATCAAACTCAGTCTTTCTAAAACTGAGCTTGTTATATTTCCTCCTCCCCGGTCCCCCCCCGACTTTACAATTAAGATGAACAGCAAAACCATTGGTCCCTTTGTATAAGAAAATATGTGGAAGGATCTGAAGTTTTGAGTTACCAAACCTCAGCCTGGAAACCTTAAAGTTACTGCAAAGGCTCGCTTTATAAAAAATAAAATAAAATAAAACAGGTTGTCATCCAAGCTGAGTCAGAGCTCTGTGTTCCCATTCAGACACAGAGCCCCGACCTGGCCCTGTTCCATCTCAACTGATTGGCTGATTGACTTTGAATGACAGCCACCGGGGGCCAATAGCGCCGCTGCTCTGTCTCAGCCAATCAGGAGGAGTGTACTAGATGGCTGAGGGGATCATGGACATTGCTGAAGAGAGAAGGAGGTCAGGTAGGTAATAGGGGGGTGCTGGGAGGCTGCCAAACACAGTTTTTTTTTATCTTAATGCATAGAGTGCATTAGGATAAAAAACCTTCTGCCTTTACAACTCCTTCCCTCCCTCCTGAGATGTGTGCAAACCTGGTGGCCAACTACAAGAAACATCTGGCTTGATTGCCAACAAGGGTTTTGTCACAAGTACTAATGCCCGGTACACACAATCAGAAATTCCGCCAGCAAAAGTTTGGTTGGAAATTCTGACCGCTTGCATGCTCCATCGGAATTTCCGCCAGCAAAAGATTGAGAGCAGATTCTATATTTTTCTGACTGAAAAAGTTATGATCGGAAATTCCAATCGTCTTTAGCAATCCCAACGCGCAAAATTCATACGCATGCTCGGAAACAATTAGACGCATGCTCGGAAGCATTGAACTTCATTTTCTAGGCTCGTCGTAGTGTTGTACGTCACCGTGTTCTTGACGGTCAAAAGTTCTGAAAACTTTTGTGTGACCGTGTGTATGCAAGCCAAGCTTGAGCGGAATTCCATCCGAAAAACCATCCAAGATTTTTCGGACGGAAATTCCACTCGTGTGCATGGGGCATCAGTCATGTTTTGTGAAGGGGTCAAATACTTCTTTCACTCATTAAAATGCAAATCAATTTAAAACTTTTTTTAAAAAGCGGTTTTCTGGATGTTTTTTGTTGTTATTCTGTATCTCAATGTTAAAATAAACCTACTATTAAAATTGTAGACTGATCATTTCTTTGTCAGTGGGCAAACGTGCAAAATCAGCAGGGGTTCAAATACTTTTTTCCCTCACTGTAGCCAAGTCTTGCATATTGTATATTAAAGACAGAACTCTACCCAAGACTGACACCTGTGTTGTGTGGTTTCCATCAATTCCTGCTGAATTGGTCACAATTTGAGCTGTGGGTGACCCTGTTGGCACCACCCGGCTTGACAAACATTTACTGAAAAATCAAAGGAAAGGGGTGGAAAATTGTCAGAAGAACAATAACTATTTACAATCAGATGCAGTCACTGTTTAAGTATACAGACACCCACAAGGCGCTTCAAGGTGGGGTATGAGGATCTTGCACCTTTACTGTCCCCCTTTCCCCTCCTATCTCTCCCCTACCATTTTTTTTTCTTAAATTATATATTTTTTCTTCTTCTTTTGGCTTCTGCCTTTGCGTACCTTAACTGTTCATTTTACTTGCTTTAATGACTAGATTTTTTTGGTACCTTTCCTCCATGGGACTTAGAACCATGTTGGAGCCTTATTGACCTCCGCTCATGTTTTTATGCTTCTTACTTATACTTGATTTGACGGTCTCTCGTAATTCATCAGTAGCGGTTTACTAGCCCTAGACTGTTGATGTATAATATGTGGGGCCGTTCACTTCTTTGGATTATTGGGCCCTTCTCATTTCCTGCCTACGACCCCCAACACAGCTTCTTAGAATGTTACTATGCACCTTGTCATTTTGATATGTGTGCTTGTTTATTGTGTCACTTGTAATGGTCATATTCCTTAATAAAGCCTTTATGGAAAAAATAAAAATAAACAGCCGACAGGGGAGATTCCCCCATCTATGGAGATGGATGGAAAATATGTATGGCTAGCATTACACCTGTATTATAGTCTTGCTAAAAAAAAAAGAAAAAAAAAGAAGAAGAGATCCCTGTGACATTCATCACTACTGAACCAGTAGGTGCCCATGGATTGGTGTTTTTTTTTCCAATCAGCCAGCATGCAGATAAAAAAAAAATATTAATTCTGCTACCCACACATGCAATGTGGATGGAGGAATCCTCCCTGCTGTTCCACTGTATTCCGACAGTGGGGACCACATCGCTATCAGAACACAATTAGCATTTCAATCGATTGGCTGGATGAAAATTTTCCAACACTCCCTTTTGAGAAAAGTTGATTGTTGGATGAACTTCTCTCAAGCAGGAGGGCCATAGGTGGATAGAAATAGCAGATTTTCTGAAACAGATTACTTCTGTTTACATTACCAATATATGCAAACCCATGCCTCAAGAATTGGAAGATTAGGATTCCTTCCTGAAGTCTGGCACACAAACCTCTGCTAGTCAGCAAGATCATTCTGCTAGCACCAGGTTTAGCATTATTGCTTCCTAGGTCACCTGCTTATTGTGCAGGCATTCATTGTCCAATGAGGAGGGGGAGCAGACAGGTAATATAGAAAGCTATATGCTTTAAAAGTAAGACGTATTGGTTAATTAGGAACTTTGTGCCACCTGTCTGACAATGCAGTGCAGAAAATGCGAATGTGAAAATCAATCAATTGGCTGTACAGACTTACAAATCAGTTGGCAAGTAAAATAGTAAACATATGTATTTGAACTAATGTATTTAGCTTTTTGTCGCAAGCTTAATGTTAATTTAGAATAGAACCAGTAAAAACATAATATGGTTTATTATATCAGTTTATTACCAAATATATATTTTTTTGGCTTTTATAGAGCTATTTCTTCAAGAGCGAATGGAAGAGTGCCATAAAGTGACACTAAACTATATGATTATTCTCCAAAAATAATTCACACATATCCACTATAAATACATGTGAAGATTTGGAAAAGGCTGCTAGTAACAGAAGGTACTTTTTTAGTTAAGAATCCAAACGTAATTAGATTTGGCTTTCAAACCAGAGTTTAGTGTCACTTTAATGACCGAGACTGGACATGTGATAGTACACCTTCATCATACACACACACACACACACACACACACACACACACACACAAATGTAATATCTACTTGATGGTGTAAGAAGATTAGTATATAAAGAGCTTTTAAAAAAATAAATAAAAAAAAAAAAAAAGAGTCAAATGCTCCACAAAAGAATAAAGATATATAGGGTGATAAATATGAAAATCCCATAACATGGAATATGGGTACAAGCATCAGATATCCCCTTTGTTTCTGTGCTGTAATCGGTCTATAAATGTATAGAGGAACAGACACACTCTAACCACCAATCAGTAAATTATTGCAGTGTGAACATGCTTTCTATTCTTTGAGAAAACCCTGTACCTAGCGCAAAACATATCAGAATAGAACCCGTCTATGCTGGGCTGGATATTTTAATAAAGTTAAAATATTATTGCATCTTGGTGTATTGCATTCCTGTTGCTGTAATTAAATTTTTGTGAACTGTCCGGTTTCTTGTTTTTTTATGTACCCTATACTTAAAATTAAAAATTAAAAGCCAGCACCACAGATATGATCATAGGGTGCTGAGCCTGATCTTGCCAGAATTGGCAAGTGACATATTAGCTATGCTGCGTAGTTATTGTAGGACAGGTTGACTGGCAAAGAAAGCAATCTTTGTGTCAGTAATAAAGCTGTGCTATTGTTGGGTTGGACTGAAAACTAAGACCCCTTTCACACTGCCGCACCCATAGCGTCGGCGGTAAAGCGGCGCTATTTTAAGCGGCGTTTTACCGTCGGATTTGCAGCGCATTTCGGCCGGTAGTGGGTGCTTTTACCCCCCCGCTAGCAGCCGAGAAAGGGTTAAAACTGCCCGCAATACACCGCAATAGCGGCATTTTGCTGGCCGCAATGCAGCGCTACCCCGTTGATTTCAATGGGGAGCAGCAGTGGAGGGGCGGTAAACACACCGCTCCTTCAGGCTTTCACACTGGAATGAATAGAGCAGCAGTTTGAGGGTGGATTACAGGCGCTATTTCTAACACTATAGCGCCGGCAAAACGCCCTCAGTGTGAAAGGGGTCTTAGTGAAGATGCTTAGTTGATGTTGATCAGTTAATATGTTCTAAAATCTGTTATTACATCTTTGAAACCAAAAATATGACAGATTCAAGAAATGTGGGTGTGAAAGTTCAACTGGTTCCAAAAGAGGGCATGACCAAGCATGTTTAAGAACCACTGGATTAATGAAATCTGCTTGGACTTTCTGAATCTAGCTTAGTTACTGTGTTTGCGGGACAGCACATGCAGCAACATGATTGGTTTCACTGGAATTGCTCTTAGAAACGGAGGCACGGAGAGGTGTCTTTGCTCTCCCCTGGATTGGATGGGAGCATTGCTGTGCACAGGGGCACAGATATAGGGGCACTGGAGTGACACAGTGCTCCCTATGATTTGTGCTCACTGATGCGCATACCCCGGGTGTTTAATTATAGATAAAGAGGATTCAGCCATTTTTAGGCTATTAGGCTTAAGGGGAGAAGTTTCCAAATGACCCCTAATCGGCATGGGAGAGGAACGTGTCTATGGGGGTCCCACCCAAGGAAGGGGGTATATATATATATATATATATATATATATATATATATTATATATATATATATAAAGGGGCGGGGGGAGCCTAGTGGCATCGGCCTCTTGCCATCAGTCGGATATGCTCCCTCTTTTTTATGAGAGATGTCGGGCTGGGGGTGAGACGTGGACTCCGCTGAATAAACGCTTTGCTGTTATGAAACATTGTGGGTTGAATTGATGGTGTTAATAATGATGTTTCCTGGTTAAAGTTTAAATATAATGTAGGATTATATAAATTTTATGATGACTGGGGTGGGGTGGGGGGGATTAGGGACGCTCTTATGGAGCTTACTCTACCCACTTCCCCACATAGGCCGTCACACAGACCCCTCCCCCCCAATTCATTTCGGGGGGTAGATGTGACTATATTTTTTGGTGTTAACCAATTAAGAAATTTTTCGAGCTCCATCTCTTTCCCCTTTGTTGAGGGGTTCTTGTGTGTGTGTTTTTTTTGTGTGGTTGTCTGTGTTTTTTTGGTAATGGATAGCTTAAAGGTGCTCTCACTTAATGCCAAGGGGCTAAATACCCCTGAGAAACAGAAAATGCTATTACATGACTTGAAGGCTTCTCACACGGATATAGCATTTATACAAGAGACCCATTTTAGAGACGATAGGCTACCCGTGCTCAAGAACAGATTTTTTTCTGTGATATATCATGCCACTAATAAAATGGCTAAATCTAGAGGTATAGCTATCCTATCTAGTAAACTTTCTTTGGTTCACAGTGAGGCTATTTTAGATGAAAGGGGGCATTTTGCGTTTATAAAAGGGTCCATCGGCAGGGTGCGTCTGACTTTAGCGATGAATAATCACCAGGATATCTTTATCCGGCGAATTTTGGTCAATCTAATGGACTTTACGGAGGGCTCATTGATCCTGGGAGGGGATTTGAATGTCTTCCTGACACCTCAAGTAGACACGTTCTCGGGAAAGTCATCTGTCCCTATAAGCTCCCATAAACGGATTAATTAAGCTATACACAATGCCCAACTGATCGACGTGTGGCGCCTTCAACATTCAGGCGAGAGACTATTCATTTTACTCTCCCCCTCACAAGGTCTATTCAAGAATTTACCTCTTCTTAATCCCCCATGCCCAGCTGCATGCAGTACGTGAAACTTCCATTGGCTTGATTACATCGTTGGACCATGCCCCCATACTAATGACATATGCTCTGTCGCAGGTCGCCTCACAGGGGACACGCATCTCGAAACTGAATGAAAGTCTCCTACAGATACCAGAAATAGTATAAATTACTAAAGAGCTGCCTCTATATTTCCAGATGAATCAAAACTCTGATAGTAGCCCAGGCATGGTATGGGAGGCTCATAAGACAGTCATACGAGGTATTTTTATTAAATACGGTTCCAGACTTAAAAAAGAGACAAGGAGCAACAATTAAAAATGCTCCTGACCAAACTTCAGGTCACGGAGTCTAAACATAAACATGTACCCTCCCCTTCTATAGAATGGGAACTAGCAGAAATACGGGTACAAATCAATGACCTCTTAAAATACAGGGCAAAGGCGGCACTGCAGAAATGCAGGAAAATTAGTTATGCATATGAAGACAAGTGTGGGTAAACATTAGCCAGATCAATTAGGAACAAAAACTTCAATCATATATACCACATATTATGTAATTAAATGGACAGAAGATAGCCTTGCCCTTGCAGATCTAGGAGGTCTTCTGAGATTTCTATGCATCCCTCTATAATATACCACCTGCTACAAACTCCCGATTGCTGATGGATGAATACGTGCAATCAGCTCAGATGCCCACTATTACACCAGAAATCAAAGCGGGAATAGACAAGCCGATAAGCTTAGAAGAACTGACACTAGCGGTGAATTCTACCAAACCGGGAAAGGCCCCTGGCCCAGATGGCTTTACTCTACAGTACTATAGAACCTTCCTTCCTACCGTAGGACCCTACATGGTAGATTTGTTTAATGAGTTGGGTAAAGATGAGGCCCTTCCTAGAGATACGTTAAAAGCATATATATCTGTTTTTCCGAAGTAAAGTAAGGATCTGACCTTATGTGGCAGTTATAGGCCAATTTCTCTTTTGAATGTTGACCTTAAACTGTTCACTAAAATCTTGGCGACTCGCCTTGCAACTCATCTACCAGATCTGGTGCATTTGGACCAGGTAAGCTTTGTTCCCACTAGAGAAGCGAGTGTTCCCTGCCTTGTACACCCAGCCAGCCATCCTCACTGGACTACCACTACCTGTAGGTTTAATGAAAGGTGGAGGGTTGCTGGTAACTACAGCCTGCCTATCGGAACTGTGACCTCCAGGCTCATTACCTGCTGCCGACCTGGGCTACCCCTAGTAGCCTTCTGACCGCTGACCTGGGAGATCACCCTCTGTAGGGATCCCCTCTGGAGACCTACTAGATGTCCTCCACCTTAAAAAAGGGGAAAAAATTCCAAAGCCGCTATGATTGAGCAGATTAGGACCTCACTGCTGGTGTGCATCGACCATCTTGTTGAGGCGTGTAATCTTATAAGGAATGACCTTGACAAAATAAGGGGGAGAATGGCCGAAACCGAGACTAGAATATCAGCCACTAAAGATCTTACAACCACCCATGCCACCTTCATTACAAAATGCAGCGTGCGGTACATGGTCCCTTATTGCAAAGTCTGATGACGCTAAAAACTGCCTCAGGCACAACAATATCAGAGTCCAGGGGCTGCCTGAGAAAGAGGAAAGGGATCACCTGGCTGAATTTGTGGAGGAGTTGTTTAAAAATCTTCTGGGCATTATGGATGTCCCACCCACCTACGCGGTTAAAAGGGCCCATCAGGTGCCCACGGGCTGAGCCACCCCAGGCAACCTTTCCAGGCCTTTTCTGGTCCGCTTCCTTAACTACCGGGGCAGGAACAGGATTCTCTCTGAAGCCCGCAAACATCCCACACTCAAATATGGCCCTGACTTTTTTCTCTTGCAGCAGAAGAGAAAAACCTTCAATGATGTTCGTAGATGGCTCCAAGATAAGAACATAAAATACAGCATGCTCTACCCTAGCCGCCCATGGATTCAGCATGATGGAACCATCCACTTCTTTGACAACCTAGCGGATGCTGACGACAGGCTAATCAACTTGCACTGAAGGACTCTCCCCACAAAGTTATCTGATGCATGGATTTCCCACATCCTTGCCAGCTTTATCCTACCAAACTTCCGGTAAACACCAGAGCCACCTCAAAGATACATTGACACGAGATTCACATTTGATCCCCACGGTTTATTTGTTCTCTAAGAATTGGAAGATCTGGTGCCCTCCATCTACCTGAAGGAATTACCACCAGTCCCTCTTACCGTGATGGGACGCATGTCCCCCAAATCTCGCATACTGTCACAGGTTGCACACGAGCTGGCACTCTGATCCTCAAGTAGGTGTTTTCTACTATCACAGTAGGGAGTTACATATACCTTTAATTGGTTACAGAGTTTACCCAGATTTCTAATACTGTTTTTCTTGCTGGACTATGATTTTTTTCCTTCCTTTTCTTCCACTCAGAATACCAGGATAGCTACATCATCTGGAATGCCTCTCCCCCTGACTTCCGAGCAGGACATTGCTGGGCATGGGCCTTCTATGCTCCTGTTACCAAAATGTTTCTATTTTAAAAGGGTACAGATCTGAAGTTGATCTCTTGGAATATTAGAGGTCTGAATGACAAAGTGAAAAGATCTACATTTATATTTCTGCAGTTTCATAAACCTCACGTTCTGTTTCTGCAAGAAACTCACTTCACGGGCAGTAAGATCCTGACTCTCAAGAGGGTATGGGTTAAACAGGGGTTTCATGCCACATAGTCCTCCTATGCGAGGTGGGTGACCATTCTACTGAGCAAGTCACTACCTTGCTCAGTGGAACATGTTTTCCTCAATCCAGGGGGATGCTATGTTATTTTAAATCTTGAAATGTATGCTCAACGGTGGGCGATGATTAATGTGTATATCCCTCCTCCGTTTGACCCCACAGTCCTATATACTATTTTCACCAAACTCGCCCCCTCCAGGTCCACAAAATTATAGTCTGGGGGACTTTAACTCCATCCTAGACCATACCAATGACACTTCTAACCCTTTTAGATCTGCCTATCCTGAACTGGTGCTGTGGGCAGACACTAGTGGTCTTCAAGAGTTTTTGCAGTGGAGGCACCCAGAGAACAGAACCTTATTTGCATATCTTGGCTGCGCATAAATAGGGATCACACATAGATTTGTTGTTTGGGTCTGCTTCCGCACTGTCACATGTTGTGGCGGCCTCCTACCTCCCAGGAGGCCTTTCCGATCACTCCCCATTAGAGTTATGCTTGACCCATGGCGCCTTTCGTGAGCCAGGATGCTGGCGGTTGGCGTCACATTGGATAGCCAATCCTCAAATCCAGGAGGTGGTAGGACCCAAACTTACAGAATATTGGGCGCTCATTGAGGGTTCAGCTTCCCTTGATGTGGGCTCATGCCCGAGGGGAATATGTCTCCTTTATTAAGACAGTGAGATCCGGCTTTGCAGCGCAGACCACTCAATTGGAGCAGGATGAAAAAATGGGGTTGGCGCTCTTCATGGCACATCCAACACCTGAAATTTATTCCTCCCAAGCTCAGGCGAGAAGAGTTTTGAGGCTGCATTACACCTCGCTGGTGCAATCTGATACGCGGAAGTTTGTCGCAAAGCTTAGCATTGTCCAACCTGGTGGCAGAACCCTCACTCCAAATAGTAATTCCTAGGATCCAATTTACAGACCCAACGGTATACTGAAGGAATATCAGCTCTTCTATAGCAAATTATACCATAATTCCTCAAGTATGAGGGTTGGGTTGAGGGGAATCACCTTGTCTTCTCTTTCTGAAGAGGACAGGAACACACTAGATAAGCCCTTAATGCCCAACAACAAATCCCCAGGTCCTGATGGACTACTCGGGGAATGGTACAAGACCAATGTGACTATACTGGCCCCCAGGCTCACTCAACTCTTTGCAGAGTGCCTGGAACCCGGGAGGTTGCCAGACAGTATGTACCAGGCACACATTGTATTGCTACCCTAACTGGGTAAGGACCCTGTCAGAGAAATGCCCATAACGGCCATGCCACTGGGTGCTCTGTGGTGCGCTGGTGCTCGCGGGCGCGTCGGCGAGCATGACGCTTGCCGCCAATCGGCCTATTTAGGTGTCCCCCGCAGTGTGCTCGGTGCTGTCCGATCTGCAGCTCCCAGTATCTTAGTACCCGTGATCTTGCTTGGAATTCCTGACCTCCTGTTTACCCGGCTTGCCCCTCGGATCGTCCTGCCTGCCCTTGACCTCGGCCTGTCTGTGACCCCGAATCTGCCTGCTCCTCTGTACTGCGCTACTTGCCTGTTGCCAACCCTGCTTGTGACCCGGACTTTGAACTTGTCTTACCCTTTTCACTGCACCACCCGCCTGCTGCCAACCGTGCCTGTGACTGGACCTGCTTTACCAGCTCCTGCTCTGCATCTGCTGCCTGCATCCAGCTATCTTGGGACTATCTATCCATCTGCATCAGGCCGTTGGACCTCTTCTCCTGCATCCAACTGCCAGGCTCTCATACCCGTCTGCGCTCCCGTGACTCCTGTCCATACTACCAGGGGCCACGAACCAGACCCATAAGGGTGACCCTCCCCTGCTATCTCGGGCTCACCTGTCGGGTACGTAAAGTCTGACAAACCCTCTCTGTTGTTCATGCTATAGGCCCATTTCATTACTGAATTATGACCTTAAGATACTTACTAAGGTACTAGCCAATAGGATTATGCAGGTATTACCGTCCCTTGTCAACATAGATCAGATCGGCTTTAATCCCGGCAAGTCTACGGACATAAATCTTAGATGAGTCTTAACCCATCTCCAGCTCCCGGCCGAGGAGAATGCCTCTCGGGTCTTAGTAGCTCTTGACATTGAGAAGGCATTCAACAAAGATGGTCATATATGATGCAGGTTCTCAAGGGGTTTTGGCTTTGGCCCAACCTTCCTGATATAGATTGGTCTACTCTACAAATCCCCCATGGCCTAAATTAAATTGAATGGTAATCGCCCTCCTTCCCAATTAGGAGGGGACAAAGCAGGCGTGTCCTCTCTCCCCCCTGCACTGTTTTCCCTGGTGATGGAGCCTCTGGTGGAGGCCCTGTGGAAGTCAGATGAGGTGTCTGACATCCGAGTCGGTTCAATAGTTGAGAAATTAGCACTATATGCGGACAACCTAATCCTCTTTCTGCGAGACCCAGGCCCCTCACTTTCCGTGGCTCTCCAGATTCTGGAACGCTTTGCTACTCTTTCTGGCCTCCACACCAACTGGAACACTCATTCTTCCCATAAATCCAGGGGCAAAGCAGCTGAGTAATCCTAATTTACCTCTGCAATGGCCCATCAAATAAGTACCATTTGATACTTAGGGATCAATATCTCTCCCAATAACCATAATTTCAGTAAGCTTAATTTGTCCCCAGTGCTGCGATGGTCTAAATTTTAGGTAAAGGCCTGGTCAAATCTCCCACTAACACTTATAGGGAAAATGTATTTAATTAAAATAAAACTGCTTCCAGTTTTATTGTACGTTTTAAGGCATTCCCCAGTCTGGATACCTAAAACCCTCTTCCAACAACTAGCTTCTGTAATAGCTTCCTTCCTTCCTGGCAATCTCCTCCAGCCAGATTTAGCAGGAAAATGCTACGCAGGCCCTGGACACAGGGAGGACTTGCCTGCCTCGACTTCCACACGTACTATTTGGCAGCAATGCTCACCCATGCCCACAGCTGGCTAGTGTCAAATGAGACCAGTGTGTCAGTAGTTCTGGAGACCGCACATCTGGGATCTTATGAGGCCCTTCACAACATCCTTTAGAGGGGGATGGGGGGGGGGGGGGGGGGAGTTCTCCAATACTCTTTACACAGGCGGTGGTAATAAAACCGAACTTGGCGAAAGACATATGGACCCCTAGTACACCGTTCTGGTGTAATCCCAGGCTGAGGGAACTTTACTCTCTAAGACCCTGGCCTGTGGGCTGGCAAAGGCATAAAATACTTTAAGGATATTTCGGATGGTTCGAGGTTGTTTACTTTTGATAGACTGAAATACAAATTCCAACTTCTAAATTCTTTCTTCTTCAGGTTCCTGCAGCTCTGTCACGACTTTGACACGCAATTTAAATTGGTTCAGCTCTGGATGGAGCATGATAATCTTGAAACTCTGTTAAATGATGCTAACCTCTCTAAGCCACTATCTCAAACATACCCGGCACTGCTGCCATTCATTCAGGTTGGATTGGATGGGTTGTGGGACCTGTGGCGGGCGGAGGTGCAAGAGCTGGACAGTAAAGACTGGGAAGTCATGTGGGATTACCTGCTTCAACCACTAGTCGCAACTAGGGACAAGTTAATCCAATTCAAAATCCTGCACAGAATATACTATACGCCCCAATGTCTTCATCGCATATACCCAACTTCATTGGCTGCTTGTTGGAGATGCTCTAGTATCCCTGCTGGCTTCCTACATATTCTGGGATTTCCCACAGGTTCAAGAATATTGGAGGGAGATGACTCAATTTATCCATGGATTGACTACCATACCTATCTCTCCGACAATCAGTGTCCGTCTCCTCTGCCTTGTGGAACAGCTGGCGTTGGCTAAAGCAACCTGTACCCTAATAGGTAACCTATTATTTTACGCAAGGAAAGCCATAGTACTAACATGAAAGTAAGCCAACCCCCCTACCTTGTGATTGTGGAAAACATTAATACAATAATATCCCTCTACAAAGCAACATATTTATCCCAAGGATGCCGCAAAAAATATGAAAAAGTCTGGCACTTGTAGACAGACTCCATCCACAACAGACGATCAGCCTGTTGGGGACTGCCCTGGTTAGATACCCTTAATAAATACCTGGCCCCGTTGAGTGTTGGGGTCCAGGCGCCAGACAGGTGAGGGGTGTTGTTACTCCAGAGGTTGAGTGAACACACTTGACCCTAGCTGTTCTTGTAACAGATAGGGGGCCCTACAGGAATAGATATCGCCTACCATTTTTCTACCATGTGAAAACTGGGTACTAGATATGTGGTTGTTTTAGTTTTAACTATAGTTAGACATGTTTCGTTTTGAGATACAGGGTGAGTTGTACGCTGTTATGCACATGGCTATGTGCACCAATTGGCCGGGGTATGCCCCCAATGGCCCTGTTTTGTACATCCAAAGTTTTTCAATAATAATAAAAAAACACAACTTAGCAGCCAACAGCAGCTCAGGATGGCCAATAAATACCCTCAAACCTGCCAATTCCTCTGATAAATTTCAGAACTACCAGACAGGACTAATTAAATAACATTCTGTCCTCATATAACATGTTAGTGTAGGGCCAATGCTCATCACCAACACAATTTAACTGGATAAATTCTGCAATGGATATTCATAATTTTATTATAAATACACTTTCCAACCTATTTTGCATTTACAATTAAATATTAAACCTGAAAGCAATTGCACAGCATTCAGTGGCAGGTTAACTAAGACATTTTAATGTTAGCCTAGTGAGCACAGTGGAGATGTGATGTCTAATGATAAAATGTGTATCTGTTGTTGCTCCTCATAATTTATATGCACTGTATACTCTGAAAATAATCATAATACAAAATTCAGGCAAAAAAAAGTAAAATGACCCTAAAGTCGGCATCCCGAATACCCGATTCATTTCAAGCAAACTTTAAAGCCTCCAACCATAAACCTCCAAAACAAAAGCCCATCTGTCTAATGCTCCACGTAGCACTGACCCCCTCCATCGCAGGAGCAACTGGTTTATACTGGGTTCTCCTGATCCTCTCAATTGTGACCCACACCCTACTGGACTCGACAATTCATCAACACACCAATGGCAACAATTAGGCCAGTGGTGGCCCGTGCATTGAGTGAACATGGGTGCCGCCCCCCTTCCCTGCTGCCGCCTCCCTATCCATGCGCCAGACCCCTTTCAGGATGCCGGACACATTGATTCCTATGGCGGGGGTGTTTTTTCTAAGCACATGATTAGAGCCAAAGGCTCTAATCTGCTTCAAAAAAGGGTGGGCTCGGGCGCAGAGAGTGCACCCTGACCCCACCCGATTGTGTGACCATATCAAATGAATTTTCGCTATCTTTAGTCTACAGTGTCTCCCTGCCAATCAGGAGACAGGTCGGTGAGGCCCGTTTCCCGATTGGCCAAAGTGCCAGGCAAAACTATTGGATGCCTAGTGGCGCTTTGGCAAGGGGAGGAAGCATGAGAGGAGTGGGCACCTCCGCCGCTACTGCTGCCCGAGTGTGGAGGAGAGTGGACAGCGACAGAGAGGATGCGAATCTTCAGGTAAGTGCCAGACCTCCTGTGGAGGGTCTAGAGCTGCGAGCCCCGAGGAAGGGTGTGCAAGTGCCAGCATCTGCGAGCCCCGAGCGGGGGGGGGTGTGTTTATTGCCAGGGTAAGTGGCTGCATTTGACAGGCACAAGTGGCTGCATATGACGGCACAAGTGGCTGCATTTGATCGGCACAAGAGGCTGCATATAATGGGCACACAAGCCCTCATATGATGGGCAAAAGAAGCTGCATTTGACAGGCACAAATGGCTGCATATGATGGGCACAAGTGGCTGCAATTGATGGGCACAAGTGGCGGCATTTGATGGGGCACAAGTGGCGGCATATGATGGGGCACAAGTGGCGGCATATGATGGGGCACAAGAGGCTGCATTTGATGGGCACAGTGGCTGCATTTGATGGGCACAGTGAGGCTGGGGGGTTTCAGTATTTTTCAGTTTGTTTACGCACCCCCAAAAATTTGGAGCACCAGTCACCATTTAATTAGGCTTTAATCACTTTAGTTTTGTAGTTTATTTGTTCAACAACATTTTGGAGAGAGGGTTGGAATGCAGTACAGGATGCCTAAAAACATCTAAATATTCCTGCTTATGCTAGAAACTAAATAGATGGTGGTCCTAATTTCTTGAGTAGTAGTCCGCCCAGTAATAGCAAATTTCAAATCACTACTAACATAAAAAGGACTTTTCCATTGACTACCATTCTTAAGGAGATTTTGGGAGAAGGGGTTATTATGATCCTCAATGGAAAAATAAATGTAGGTCCTTGCATAATTAACTAGCAAGTTAAATAGCAAGACACACCAGTCTTTTACATGTCTTTTGAGGCATTTTGAAAAGATTCAGTGCATTTCAGCATGAATATTGATGTGTTTTAAAACACAATCTTATTAATGCATTCAAATACATAAAAGCTCACTAAAATGCTGCAGTAATGGATCTTTTGGTAGAGTGCTGAGGCGTATTTTCTAGTTGAGATGAAAACTGCACGATTTCCTTCCTGTTCTAATTACTGATGCCAACTGAGAGAAATTATATTTTTGTTTTTGAGTTGAGGCCATGTTGCCATACTTGCAATTCCACCACTAGTGACTCATGTGACTGATTCATTTTCTATAATGGAAGTCGCTCACTGACCAATGTGCTACTGAATCATGATCGCTGATGAGGGAGTAGTGACACAGTGACATCACTCTGGTTTTGCCAGTTAAATTTTAAGAGATTACTTGATTTTTTTTGCAAGCCAGTCCCTGACAAGCTGCCACCAAAAACAGGAATTGCTACTGTGACATGGGCTTAGGGGCCAGAACCTCTTTCAGCTTTAAAACTTCTATCCAAGATGATGCACATTGAGGGGAAACGCGTCAGTTAGCGCTAGAGGTTGTGATGTCAGCACGCATGGTCTGACAGAGTCGTGGAACAGCCGTGTTAGTGAGATGTTCGTATGCCTTAAAAAAAAAATCAGTCTGTTGGAGGTGCGAATATAACAGGATGCTTAGGAGACCATTTGTGAGCAAACCGGGGCTTCCTATAGAGGATTTCTCAAAGTGCTATTGATCTCCTTGTAGGATCATATGTTCTGGTAAGCAGCTTGGTTGTCTGCACAAGCACATGGGTGAAAGTGAAGCAGTGTCTACTATAGAGACTCATCTCAGGGGTCAGCACAAGAGCACTTTTTCCTTTGCACACTGGGAATTTGATGGACTGTAATTTTTTCATAAAATTCTTCATTTTTTTAGTTTATAGTTGCAAATGAATTTGTGCACATGAGTTATATGGTCACAATTTAATTAAATAATGTTTGCTTGCATGTGTCATTTTATTTCAAGTCATATGTCTCTGCTTATTGCACTTTGCATGTTATAGGAAATATTCACTTTGTGGATTTTTTTTGCACTTCATTGTAGGAATTTTTGCACTACTTATTAAGGTTTTCATGTATGCTTGATTAGGTATTTATGATTATAGGGGATTTTTGTATTATCCTAATGCCGCGTACACACGTAGCCAACTATCCGGCGGACTGTCCGTCCGACTTTCCGAACGGCTACTTGCCCACACACGGCACTTTTTCAGCGGACTAATACGGCGTACTGTCCGCCGTACTATCCGCCCTACTTTTGAAATGAAACTCGCCCACACACGCGGAGGAAAGTCCGCTTATTTTGAGCGCGTCTCCAGGTAGGCGGGGCCCGCGAAGGAGACGTAGCTGGCCCAGCCACCTGGTATGGACTTAAAGGGGAACCCCAACGCCGGAAAAAAAATCGGAGTGCGGGTCCCCCCAGGTCCACATCAGACCCTTGTCTGAGCATGCTACCCGGCCGACCAGGAAAGGGGGGGGGACGAGCGAGCGCCCCCCTCCTGAGCTGTACCAGGCCGCGTGCCCTCAACATGGGGGTTGCCTTGGGGAAGGGGGGGCCACGCGGCCCCCCCACCCCAAAGTACCTTGTCCCCATGTAAATGAGGACAAGGGCCTCTTGCCGACAACCCTGGCCGTTGGTTGTCGGGGTCTGCGGGCGAGGGACTTATCGGAATCCAGGAGCCCCCTTTAATAAGGGGGCCCCTGGATACCGGCCCCCCACCCTATGTGAATGAGTATGGGGTACAATGTACCCCTACCCATTCACCTGTGAAAAAAGTACAAAAAAAAACCACAACACAGGGTAAAAAATAGTTTATTGCACAGCTCCGGGGGTCTTCCGTCTTTGTGGGTCTTCCCGCCCCCCCTGCTATCTTCTTCTAGCTCTTTTGCTAGCGGAGGAGCCCGGCTTTCTTCCTCGCCGCCACCCTTCTTCCGACTTCGGGGGTCTTGTCCCCCTCTTCGGTTCTTCTGCCGGGCCACCGCACCTTCTTATAGCTCTTTTACAGGCGGTGGCCCGGTCTTCTGTCGCCGCTGTCGTCGCTGTCTGTGATGCTGGGACTGTGACATCATAATAGGCAGGGACATCATCCGGTGATGTCCCTATATAAGTTGCCGCACGCCCGGTCACCCGTCATTGTGAGCGGAGGGAGCGACGAGTCAAGATCTGAAGAGAAGAACAGAAGAACAGAAGGCGGCAGCGACAGCGGCGTCGGAAGACCGCCTGTAAAAGAGCTATAAGAAGGCGCGGTGGCCCGGCAGAAGAACCGAAGAGGGGGATAAGTCCCCCGAAGTCAGAAGAAGGGCGGCGGCGAGGAAGAAAGCCGGGCTCCTCCGCTAGCAAAAGAGCTAGAAGAAGATAGCGGAGGAGTCCGGCGAGAAGACCCCCCGAAGACGGAAGACCCCCGGAGCTGTGCAATAAACTATTTTTACCCTGTGTTGTGTTTTTTTTGTACTTTTTTCACAGGTGAATGGGTAGGGGTACATTGTACCCCATACTCATTCACATAGGGTGGGGGGCCGGTATCCGGGGGCCCCCTTATTAAAGGGGGCTCCCGGATTCCGATAAGCCCCTCGCCCGCAGACCCGACAACCAATGGCCAGGGTTGTCGGGAAGAGGCCCTTGTCCTCATCAACATGGGGACAAGGTGCATTGGGGTGGGGGGGCCGCGCGGCCCCCCCTTCCCCAAGGCACCCCCCATGTTGAGGGCATGCGGCCTGGTACAGCTCAGGAGGGGGGGCGCTCGCTTGTCCCCCCCCTTTCCCGGCCGGCCGGATAGCGTGCTCGGACAAGGGTCTGATGTGGACCTGGGGGAACCCCCACGCTGATTTTTTTTCGGCGTTGGGGTTCCCCTTTAAGTCCATACCAGGTGGCGGGGCCAGCGACGTCTCCTTCGCGGGCCCCGCCTACCTGGAGACCCGCTCGAAATGAGCAGACTTTTCTCCGGGCGGGAAAAGTCTGTTCATTTCAAAAGTACAGCGGACTGGCATACCAACGGCCAGATTGTCCGCCGAAATGCAAGTCCGGCGGGAAGATTGGAGTGCAAAACGACTTTCTAAGTCCGCCGTACTTTCGGGTCAAAAAAGTCTGCCAGAGGCTACACATAGGGGGATTGTCCGGCGGACTTGAGTTTGCCGGATTTTTCCACCCGATTGTTTGATCGTGTGTACGCGGCATAATGCACACTGGTTGGGATAGCGCACAATATTATTATGACCATGTAAATTATAATGCAATATTTAATACTGCACTACAATGTTTTTCATATTATAGATAAAATTTATACACAATGTTGCAAATTATATATATATATATATATATATATATATAAATACACACACACACACACACACATACATATATGTATATATGTGTATATATATATATATATATATATATATATATATATATATAAATAAAATAAAAAACAAATAAAAATTGCAATACCTGAAGTTCAGAGTAGTAAAAAACAATACTATTTGAAACAAGAGAAAAACTTAGAATACAAAATAAAAACTAAAAGAAATGTTACCATCTGCTTTTCAACTCATTCAATTTTTCCTTGTTAGAGGTAGCACACTTCCAACACACAGGCTTTGAAGGTTATGTATACTGTAGATGGTCAAATACACAAGCATCTACTTACATTCCTCCAGTTAAGTAAACCACCTGTATGTTTTATCTGCTCAAAGGGGTACTATAAATAATTTTAAATCTGACTCTACAATGCGCAGTGTACGCATCCAGAAAATGGAAAATATTACCTCTAAAGAACACATCCTTGAGGGCAAATATTGTGTTTCATTTCCATTAAGCATTTAATCACACTGGTACCAGCCTGCGGGCAGCATTTTATTAAAAAATAAAAAGGTGTCTCGACATTTGGTCAGGGATGGTATAAAAAGCCTTCCTCAATTTATTGTTAAACAGCTGCTTTGTTTCTTTACATTTGAATTAGATTGCTTCTATTTTTTTCTCTTTTTTTTCTCTATCTGTGCAAGAAGGTAGGTACAGTATTACATGAACAAACTTTGATGGAAATTATAAGAATACTTTATAAATAAATACTTTTTAAACTATAAGAACACTTTGATGGGAATGACAACAATACACTAGTGTTATGCTAAGGTCAGTAAATGATGAACTTATAAAATATTATAAACAATCTATTTAAAAAATAAAACCATAATTAACGTGTGTATACCAATAACTGAATCTAAAATACTCATTCATAACAGACATGTTTAATTCAGTCACTGCAACTATATATCACTCAATGTTCTTAAACAAAAAACAGGGAAAACAAAACAATTTGGAGGTGCTTTTTTAATATTTTACCAATGATTCTTCAGAGACAGCATTTTACATACATCAATGGTCTAAATTTATGTCAAACCTACTGTATATAGAAGTTGTCCAACACCCCACTACCAATAATCTGCCCGCTCACTCCCAACTACAGGTACTGGCTCAACCAACAGTTTGTCATCCACTTGAAGCATAAACCATAAAGAGCAGAGAGCATGCCACCTTCTGAAGTAAATGTCACTCTTATGCTGCGTACACACGACCATTTTTTCCATCAGAATAAACACTGATGATTTTTCCGATGGAGTTCCGCTGAAACGGTCTTGCCTACACACGATCATACCAAAGTCCAATAGTCTAGAATGTGGTGATGTACAACAGGGACAACGGGACTAGAAAGGGGAAGTTCAATAGCCCGTAGCAAATAGCTGCCCTTGCATCGTTTTTGGTCTGTTGGAACAGCATACAGACAAACAGTTTTCACGATAGGAATTGATTCCGTCGGAAAGATTTAAAACATGTTCTATTTCTAGGTCCGTCAGAATTTTCGAAAAAAAAAAGTTCAATGAGGCACACACACGATCGGAATATCTAATGAAAAGATTCCAGCTGACTTTTTCTGCCGGAAAGTCAGACCGTGTGTACAAGGCATTACAGGTTTATTAATGCACCCAATGCACATGAAAACAACCTGAACACATGTCCACTAATGCATTTAACTCAAATGTAGTCTCTACAAATTGTTTGACTGAAATTTATTAGATGAGGCGCAATGCACTATGAGTGCACTTATCCGTTACAGTACACCTACACACTAATGTTAACATAAAGCTGTTAACAGTTTTGCAGGTACTGTTCCTTAAGAAAATACTGGTCCAGGTGAGATCAGACTGGTGGTCTGGTGAAGTATTATCTCCCATAAATGTAAATATTTTACTTTGTCCTGGTATTTATCCATTTCAGTTTGTTAACAACAATGCAAGGCCATTGATTATGAGATTTCTGCCATTAAAGCTAAGGGAAGTGATGTGCAGGCCTTTCCTTCAAATAGTAGCTCAATTTAAAAACTGAACCACCTATTCAGCAGAGGCCACATGACCAATGCCTACATGGAGGGCCCAGAGGCATACAATTCTTCAGTAAAATATTTTCACAATGCCAATTAATATTAATTGTTATAATGCAGCAAGAGTACAATACATTAGCAAAGGTTCTTTATTGGACCCTAGTACATTTTATACTGAGTGTATAATGGTCTTTGGTCAATTTAATTTAATTTATTTTGAATGTTTACAAGTTTATCTACTGACCTTTTATATATTTTTTATTACATTATTATTATTATACACGATTTATATAGTGCCAACAGTTTACGCAGTGCTTTACATTGTAGAGGGGGAGCAGCACAATTACAATACAGAAGGGACAGGAGGGCCCTGCTCGTGGAGCTTGAATTCTAAAGGGAGGGGGGACGTGGTACAAAAGGTAATTGAAGCGGGGGATGATTTGATGGGGGTGGCTCGTGTACAGTTCTTAAGTGGGTGTGGGATCTGCTTTCCTGAATAAATTAGTTTTCAGGGATCTCCTAAAAGTGGACAGGGTAGGGGCCGAATAGGACATACTGGGGTAGGAAGTTCCAGAGGATGGGAGAGGCTTTAGTGAAGTCCTGTAGGTGAGCGTGGGAGGAGGTAACAAGGGAGCTAGAGAGCAGGAGGTCCTGGGAGAAGCGGAGAGGATGATTTGGGCAATTTCTGCAGATGAGGTTGGTGATGTAGCTAGGGGCGATTGTGGATGGCTTTGCATGTTATGGTTAGTATTTTAAATCATATATAATGGGGTAGCAGAAGCCAGTGAAGGGATAGGCAGAGAGGCAGCAGTCACAGATCAGTTAGTGAGGTGTATGAGTCTAGCAGCAGCATTCATAATAGACTGAAGAGGGGGATAGCCTGTGTAACGGCAGGCTATTAAGGAGAGAGTTGCAATAGTCGAGGTGGGAAATAACCAAGGAGTGAATAAATTGCTTTGTGGTGTCCTTAGTCAGGAAGGGACAAATTCTGGAGATGTTACGGAGGTTAAGGTGGCAAGATATAGCCAGTGATTGGGTGTGGAGGCTGAAGGAGAGGTCAGAGTCAAGGATTACACCCAGCACCCTGGCATGTGTGAAGGGACCAATGGTTGTGCTGTTGATCGCAATGGTAAAGTCATGGGGAGGGGACCAAGAAGGAGGAAATATAACAAGGGCAGTTTTAGAAAGATTGAGTTTGAGAGAGTAAGTTTGTGATCCGTGAGGAGATCGAGGGGGTGATTTGAGGAGTGGAGAGATAGATCTGGGTGCCGTTGGCATAGAGGTGGTGTTGGAAGCCATGGGAGGTCATCAACTAGCCCAGGAAAGATTTTTTTTCTTTTTTTTTCTTTTTTCTAAGTACGGGGATGATCAGTGCATGTTTGAGTGGGGAGGGAAAGGTGCCAAAGGAGAGGGAGAGGTTGAAGGTGTGGGCTTAGGAAGTGTAGTTTGGTTTGTGTCCATTGCATTAGATTAAAAGAGGAGGTTAGGTTGATTAGTTGTGAAGTGGGTGTGGTGTTAACAATGATTGGAATGTTAAAGTCACCTAGGATGATGGCAGGTACTTCAAAGGAGAGAAAATAGGGTAGCCATGCAGAGAAGTTGTCCAGAAAGCGTGACACTGGTCCAAGAGGCCAATAAACTACTGCGACCCTCAGACAAACTGGAGAGAAAAGACAAATGCAGTGCACTTCAAAAGAGCGGGGAGAAAAAAACCTGGAAGGTGCATTGTGGGGAGAATAAAACTCCTTTTTGTGCACTGGGTCTTTACATGTATACAATCTTTATTTTATAATTTACCATTTAATATGAGGTGATTGCATGATTGGTCTCATTATACCTAGCTAGGGATGTTAGCTGTATCGCTGTAACATTAGCTGATTGCCTCCAATTCCTGTGCATTATTTCAGGAAGAACACTATAAGCTTGTATGAAGTATTATATTTATGCGTTTTGTTTTTTGCATTACAAAACATTATTTTGTTAAGGTCAAACTTTGAATCAACCAGCTTCAGTTTGAAAATATTTATTACATACACTCACATACCCACCCAAAATCTGCATACAATAAAGAGGTTAAAAATATAAAGTTTATTTAGAAAGACTTAGTACAAGACATTACACAAGTAACCCAGGACTTATAGCAAGTTTGATACGGCTGTTAACCATGGCCCCAGTTTGTACTTCGGTAAAGTGTTATTGAATATATTAAAAGATTTATAGATTTTTAATGAAATGTACTCTCTTTTATTACTTTGCATTATATTTTATTATTTTATTTATATTGATCCTCTTATTCAACCTGGAGAATATAAATACTGTTTTAAATTTTTTTAACTTTTAACTTAAATAGTAACTCCAATTTTGTTGAGAACTCGCCCCCCCCCCCCGGTAATCTACTGTATGTACATTACAAGAAGTTTGAGCAAACTTTGTTGCAGAATCCTACGTTTTGTTATTTCGGAAAAATCCCAGTGTGATTGTCTGCATCTATGGGGGAAAGTGAGTCTAATGGGAGTGATTTCATAACTATCAATCAGCTGTGCACCTGTAGGGCTCTAATGAGGAAAGCTGCTGGGCCTGCATCCCTTTAGGTGTGATTTTCTATTGGGAGGATCTCACCAAAAATGACATATTTGTTGTAGGGGATTCCTGAAATCTGGCTTGTATCTTAGGGCAGACTTCTAGAAAAATTAGTGAGCCAAATCACATAAGCAGGAAATGATGTTTCTGGGGGGTGTTCTGTACACATTCTGAGTACAGAACACCTCCAGGTAGTCATTCTGCATTGCATTTTCAGAAAATTACAAAGCTGCAGATTGAAAAGGAAAGGTAATTTTTAATAGCATTTAATTGCAATATGACTTGTACGCTATATTATTTTTACTTTGCCATTTTTTACCCCATGAAAGTGGAGTTACTCTTTAATGCTAGGTTATTTCAAAGGGTTTTTGTTTGTGAGTGGGTGATATAGAAATAGAGCAAGTCTTATTAGCAGGGCCGAAACTAAAGGGGGGGGGGGGGTATGTGTCCCAAGCACCAACTTCAGAGTGACGCTGCCTGCCCTGGTAGCCAAATTGGGAGTTGGAATTTCTGCAGCTGCCAGCTGACTGACATTAGCTGGGATATGGCTATGGGAGGTTGGATTGGGCTGGACTGATCTGTCACTGTCTGTGTGTGTCACAGACTCACTGATCTGACATGACCTGAGCTGAGCAGCACCTGCATTCAGGGAGCCGTCAAATTCACACCACTGGGCGGCTGTAAGCCTGCATCACCCTTACGCTGATTGTATGGCAGCGTGAGCGTGGATCCGGACCCTCACCCCCTACCCGCCAGCTGTGGATTTAGCCTGCTGGCTTCTGCGCTGTGGTTTTTTTATAAGACAACGGAGGAGCGAGAATCAGCCTTACTGGGGCTGACACAGTGACACAGCCCCCATTTCAGAATGGGTAATGGGGGCTTTATCAGAATGGAAAATGGAGAACGTATCTGAATGGAGAATGGAGGCTTAATCAGAATAGGGAATGGGAGGTTATCAGAATAATAAATGGGGGTTTATCAGAATGGGGAATGGGGGGCGGGATTATCAGAATAGGGAATGAGGGCTTTATGATAATGGGGAATGGGGGGGTTATCAGAATGGGGAATGGGGGGGGTATCAGATGGGGGAAAGGGAGAGGGAATTGTTGGAATAGGGAATATCAGAATTGGGAGTGGGGAGTTTATCAGAATAGGAAATGGGGTTTTAATCAAAATAAGGAACGGAGGCTTTATCAGAATAGAGAATGGGAGGTTTATCAGAATAGGAAATCAGGGTTTATCAGAATGGTGAATGGAGTCCTTATATGAATGGAAAATGGAGGCTTTATCAGAATAGGGAAAGGGAGGTTATCAAAATAAGAAATGGGGGGTTTAAAAGAATGAGGATGGGAGGGGGTGCCGAACTGAATCTCTGCCCCGGGTGAAAGAATGTCTATGTTCGCCGCTGCTTAGTATTACATGGATAAATATCCACATATATGTTGCCGACAGTCATTGAAAATAAATAAGCTGCTTTGATGAGTAGCAAAACATCTCTAACATCACAGAACAGGTCTAGATGAATGTGACTAAATATTATAAGCCAACTACAGTATCTTATCAGAAGATTACAGGAGAAGACACCCCCACCCCAAACCCAATTTTACATTGAGCTAAACATGATGAACACATGTCGTTTGAGCCTATGAAAATGTAATAATGTAATAAATCTGTCTGACTGTGTGAATAACTATGATTTAAAATTTCACAACATGATAAATGACAATAGCTGATTTGTTCTCATTATAGAGTAAGTACCTTGTCTTGGCTGTTGAGCTCATGGTATGGTATATGAGCTGGCAGATATGTGTGGAGAAGGGCACAGAAGGCCAAGCCGTCGCTCCAACTGCTGCTGAAGTTTGTTATATCGATATTCTGAGAAAACACAAAAGCCTGGTAATTAACAACGTGTCCACAAAACACAGGAGGCCAAAGAAGCATTTTTCTCTGGGCAGCTTTAACAACTGTTTTGTTGCAATGTCAATGCTTAAAGTCTAATGAACAATTAATCACTGAAGTTGGCTAAGCCAAGTCATTCACAGCTTCCTGTATTTGCAGTTATTGGAATAAAACCGCCTTTTCTTTTTATACATTATGAGCTCCTGCCAACATACAATTCAACTGGACTGATGACACAACCTCAGTGCAGAATAAACTCAGAAATAAATTAACAGGCCAACAGGAAAACATTTGTCAGTGTAAACATCTCACAGGTTAGTGATTTGGGTTTTATTTGTAGATACTAGAGTGAAGGAAACAAAATTATAGAAGTTAGATTAGTCCAACAATTGCTGTGTTTTTATAAACTGAACCATAAACAGGACATCTGCAACCTAACTGGTTGATGCAGGTAATACGTGCAATTTATTTCAGCTTCCTAAAGGTGCCTATCGGGGTTGAATTCTCCATTAGGGAACTCACATGGGGTTCTTCCACCCAACATACCCCCTCCACCCCAAACTAGGATGTCTCAGTCAGGAGCTATGCTAGCACATCATTTGATTGAACATATCATCTACCTCTCCATGTAGTATACATCCAGCTGTCAGTCATAAGGGGTGTGTATACAGCACAACATGCTTTGGTTGCGTCAAAGTGATCTGATTGATAAAGCAATAAAATATAATAAAAATTTGTTGGGCAAATTTAAAAACGCAAAATGAAAATCGCAGTAAAAACGCTTTTCTGTGGCTTCTCCATTGAAATGGATTGAAAAAAAAGCACAGTTTTGCATTTTTAAAAAGCCTCTGACCCTTTCCAAAAATGCAGAGGCACAAAAATGGATTGATGTGAACATATTCCATAGGAACCCAGGTTAAAAAAACACATTAGTGTGAATGGAGCCTTAGTAAATAAACCCCCATGTTTTTATTCTTTAAGTATTTATACTTACATTAAAATTGATCCAAATACTTATGTCAAATGCATTGCATTATGTTGTTTCTCAGAAACTGTACAAATTAAGGATAAAAAAAAAAGTATAGTAAATCAAAAGCCTTGACTGGTAAATTCTAACCAATCATATGGGTCGAAATACAAAAAGAGACTAAACTTGTTGAAAACAACATGTCAAGTAATCAGCAGATCCAGATTTAGAGCTGGTTCATTGATGCAAAATTTGGCATGCAATTTGACATGTCAAATTGCACGCAAAATCAGCTGCCATTGCCGGCAATGGCAGCCCCCGAATCAGATTCCCAAAAGTCGTTTCTTTACTGAACTTGGAACTGACATGCGGGAATGAAATTGTGTGAGTTCAGCTGAACTCGAACGATTTCATTCCCACAGTCAGTGTGAACCAAAGCTTAAAGCAGTTAACCTTATTTGCAAATAGTACCTTTTATGTAGAAGTTAATCTGGACCTCCATCCTCTACTTCATCAAGAGAATCACTGCATGTTAGTATAATCACCCGCTTAGCAGTTACAAAAAATAGTTCATCTGCCTAGATTTTTGCAACTACTTCCTTTTTAAAAAAATAAATAAATAACTATCTAACATTGTATACGCATTTTGTAATCAAATTTTCAGTCTGAATTGACAAAATTTGCATATCATCAGGCAGCTGAAGACCTCTCATTAGTATGCAAAATTAAATATATTTTCATAATTTCCTTTTTATATAACAAAACTTGTATTTGCCTTTTCTTTCTTTAGATTTTTAAACTTAACATGGAGAGTAAAGATAGTTTAGTAAATTATTGCTAACTGCCAAATGTGTTCTACATCTGTATATGCTCTAAAAAGGTATATAGAGTGAAATATATAGCATGCATCTTCTACATAAAAGTTCTATTGCTTATAAATGTAAGCCAAGAACTATGAGGGACTTTAGCAAAGAAAAATGAGCAGATACCCATAATGATCAGCTTTTCTCGATGTATTCCTAGCATTGGATTTTATCTCATCATTTTCAACTGATCCGGCCTAAATGAAATGAATTCCCAGGATGCCTGTGTCAATGCCAGAGTGATTACTGAAATAGCCCAGGTTCAGAGCAATGCATTCAGCTGCACATTTCTGTCTGAATCTTTTTGCCATCAGCTCAGGACCTGTTTCCGTTCAGTCAGCAAACAACATGCAGCAATATATTAAATGCCTTAATAAGTGCAAAAAAAAAAAAAAAAAAAAAGCAGAAAGAAAAATATAGCTGTGTTTAAGATCTATTGTATTTTTGCAGGGACAATTTAGAGCATTAATATCTGAAGAGAACTGTTCACATCAATCACTGCATGGAAAGAAGCAAAGAATCCAATGTCCTTTCAGTGACAAACATTTGTGGAGCCAAAAAACTTTGTTAAGCATAGCTAATATTTGTTGAATTATTCATATCAATAAACTCATCTGACTCGTCATAGGGTAAGTGTTAAGTGAGCACTGGCAATGCACCCTTTGATGCCCAAAGGGGTATATCAGTCATACATTCATTTTTTTTTCTTTTTTTTTTTTTTTTACAGTAATGCATTGCTGTAAATGATGCAGAAAGAAGTCCTCCATACTGCATTCTCAGTGTATTAAACTGTAGTTTGCCATTTAATTCCATAAAAATGTAATCTTTGAAAATCACAACACAATGGGGACGATTTACTAAAACTGGAGAGAGCAAAATCTGATGAAGCTGTGCATAAAAACCAATCAGCTTTTAAGTTTTTTTTTGTCAAAGCTTAATTGAACAAAGCTGAAGTTTAGAAGCTGATTGGTTATCATGCACAGCTGCACCAGATTTTGGACTCTCAAGTTTTAGTAAATCAATCCCAATGCATGCAAAGGTAACACACTTTGCAAAGTATGTGTAAGTTCTGTTATTAAATAATCTCATAAAGTATTAACATAATGATATTTAAAACATTTATAATTTTTTTTTTTTAAATGTACAACTTAAAATAATAACTGGTGATCCTTATGAAGGTTATTGTCCTGTTATAGGCTGACAATATTCTGTCTCTTTATGGTTTTCCTGCAATGTCACCCTGTCACATAAACCCCTGGTGGAGACTATATGGGCAATTATACCAAAAGCTCATTGTGAAGGTGGTGACCTCCAACGAGGGCTTGACACTGCAACGTGTAAGGTGTGGCTCGGTTTGTGACGTCAATCCGCACAGCCGGTCTAGCTCACAGCTTAGGGAGAACCGGAGCCAGGAATGCTTACGAGCTTAAGCATGTAATCCTTAATGTTTGGTTAACACTCACTGATTGTAAGTGCAATGCTTTTGTGTTGTCTAATAAAAGTTAAAATATTTTAACCTATGCGATGTGCGGAAGATAACGATTAACCCCGTATGTGCTGGAAAGGATTTCCTGTCTGTCAATTCCATGTCAGTCTGTTTATAGTCAAAGACATTTTTACCACATCTACCAATTTTTGGAGAGGTCATGTAGTGATCACTGGAGAATGTGGACAGCACTTTTGGAAATGTTGTGCATTACAACAGAACTTGTACTTGAGAATGTGACACTTCCTGTAAGGTCACCAGAAACCTTGTAGAATCAAAAGAACAGCCTCCAGGTCATACATCGTCAGGCTGGATTTTCCAGTATAAACTAATTGAAAGTGAGATCTATGGCTAAGAATGTCTGCCAAGAACACGTACAATTGCTTAATTACAGTTACAAAAGGAAGAACACTTAGTGAACTATAAATAACACATATTTTGTTAAACCTGGTGGTTGGAGCACAGCTTAAATTTGTGTTTGTGGAGGTTAAATAAAGCCATGGTGTCAACTGTCTTGCCTCATGGTAGGAAATGTATTTATGATGAAGAAAAAACAACCGGTAGCCCAATTATATTCCACCATGGTGATTAAACCATTCTAGACTATAAGCTTGTATGGGTAGGGCTCTCTCTCCTAGGGTTTCTTGCTATGGATACGGATGCATAAACAGCCATATGTACGTGTCATTGGAACATTTGGAAGTATAGTATTACCAGTATTACTCTTTGTTTTAGCTTTTTCTTTTACTACTTTTGAAGGGGCTGAATCCTTAAAGCCTAACTTTGGGCACAAAAAAACAACTGGCAGTGGGACCCGCACTGCAAAGGTTAAATGCTCATTAAAGCAGTACTTTAACTTCCACTATAACACTTCCTTCCCCTCTCAAACTTACAAAGTTTTTTTTTGGGGGGGGGTTACAGTGTTCCGGTTCCTATTTCTACTTCGACTGCCTAGGTCAGGGGTGCTCAACCTGTGGCTCTCCAGCTGTTGCGGAACTACAAGTCCCATGAGGCATGGCAAGGCATGATGGGACTTGTTTCACAACAGCTGGAGAGCCACAGGTTGAGCACCCCTGGCCTAGGTGAACAGTACAGAAGTTCTCTCCCCCTTTCCGTCCGCATCAAATGCAACGCAACAGCTGTGAAGCTGCAAGGAGTCACAGCCAGCTACCCTTAGTAAACATGCTGCCACCGGGCACCTAAAGACCAGCAAACAATTGGTCTGGGTGAGAACAGGGCTGGATTCCTGGACAGGTAAGGGTTTGTACCTGATGACTTTGAATAATGGGATTTTTGTACTAACCATAAAATCCATTTCTCTGAGTTCATCTACGTACACAGTGCCACCTTAATCTTGACCATCGGGTTATATTGCCTCCGCAGGAGTAGGACTAGGCAGAACAAAAAACACCTGGCTATGCCCATGGCCTATCCTCAGTCAGTATATAACCCCCTCCCTGCTCTAGGTATTCAGTTTAGTAGCAAGCAATAATAGAGGTATCAAAAACTCCATAGAGGGGTGGGTGCTATGTCCGTCGATAAACTCGGAGAAATGGATTTTATGGTACAAATGTCTCACAGAGTTTAGCAGACTCGATTGACCACTCTGTCTTTTTTCTGGCGTCACTTTTCTAGATTTCTATGAATCTGGGGAGCCTGCTAGAATTGCAAGTCAGGTAAGGTATACAAATCCCCTAGATTTTATGATAATTTATGCCTTGCAGTATGTGTATATGCAGGGGAGGCTCACTGCATAGGTATTTTTTTTTGTCATGGCTGGAGTTGGGCTTTAATACCTGGTCAGTCACTGACCAGAAAAAAAAATTCTGCTCACACAGAACTAGAGCTGTTTGTATGACAGGTCACAGATCTTGAACAAGTAAAGATGGAGATGACAACTCCAAAGCTTGCAGCTTAAAAACAAAAAAAAAAAAAAAAAAAAGATGGCAGAATACACGGGTGCGCCTGCCACAAGCTCCGTGACCATGTCCGCAGTACCCGCGGACACGATCGCCGCTGGGATACCCGCGATCGTGTCACGGTGCTGAAGAACGGGGAGATGCTGATGTAAACAGTATCTCCCCGTTCTGCCTAGTGACAGGACACCGATTGTCTGCCCTCTCTCATCGGGAGTAGCGATCAGTGTCGTGTCACTGCTAGCCCATCCCCCAGTTAGAATCACTGCCCAGGACACACTTTTCCCCTCCCTGCCCCTTAGTGGTTAATCCCTTCACTGCCAGTGACATTTTTACAGTAATCAATGCAATTTTATAGCATTGATCGCTGTATTAATGCCAATGGTCCCAAAAATGTGTCAAAATTGTTCCATATATGTCACAGTCACGATAAAAAATAAAAAAAATGACCATTACAAAAAAATTATTAATAAAAATGCCATAAAACCATCCCCTATTTTGCAAACCAATCAATAAACGCTTATTGTGATTTTTTTTTACCAAAAATATGTAGAAGAATACGTATTGGCCTAAACTAAGAAAAAAAAATGTTTTTTTTTTAATATATTTTTTGGGGATATTTATTATAGCAAAAAGTAAAAAAATTGTCGCTCTTTTTTTGTTTATAGCGCAAAAAATAAAAACCGCAAGGTGATCAAATGCCACCAAAAGAAAGCTCTATTTGTGGGAAAAAAAGGATGTCAGTTTTGTTTGGGAGCCACGTCACACGACTGCGCAATTGTCAGTTATAGTGATGCAGTGCCGAATCGCAAAGTGCTCTGGTCAGGAAGGGGATAAATCCTTCCGGGGCTGAATTGGTTAAATTGCACAATTAAAGTGACATTAAAGTAATAAAAAAAAAATATAAGGTTATTCTTACCGGCTCTGTGCAACAATAACGCACAGAAAATTTGTTTTCCTTCTCTTCTCACAGTCCCCTGCTTGCCCTTGCAGGGTCATCCACACATGCCCATGCGTTCCTTTTGGGTCCTAGGTAGGGCTGTGTGCATCTATAGATACACATAGAGCTGGTAAGCCACGCACCTTTCACTCCTTACAGCATTTTGGCTGACATCAGCTGGAAGTTATAATGGTAGGTGATAGCCCTTTAAATTACGATTAAAACACAAATAAAAAATATTTTTTAATTGGCCTTAAAGTACTGCTTGAAGCTACCTGAACACAAATGTTTTAATTGCATCACACTAAAATACATTAAACTATGTTTATGTCCCCCAAAACAGCTGGACGTTTTAATCTTAGCAAGTTATTTCACAGCATATTACCCTCTAGATAAAATTATATCAAACTCAATAAACATAGCAGAGCATGACCATGATGGTACCACCTGATGTCATAAGAACCCCAATGAAAAGAATGGGAAGATAACAACAATTGTAGATGGTGATGTACAGATCAGTCCAGTCTATTTGAGTTTGAAAAATCACTAAATATGATCAAACATAGAAACTGTACGCTGCTTGCTGCAAAATAAATCTCTTTTTCGGTTTAGACCAGCACAGGGGATTCATAAACAAATTTATTTGGGCACGTTAATCACACATACACATTTCAGTTACACCATAAACGGACAATGTTGGCTTGAATTTACTCTAAAACCACAGATGACATTTTTTATTGCTCCTAAGCCAAACCTTTGTTTCAACATTATTTACTCCCAATGTGACCTTCTGTGCAAAGCCAATGTGAACAATGAGAACATCCTATATTCCACTGAACAGTAAAGGCTGAGAAATGACGCAGTCTAAATGTGTACTTTTTAAATAATGTTCAAGTAATGACATTCCTCTTTGCAGTATATTAATCATTGAACACTGTAGGGAGTTGTTTTGCAAATCTGATTATTCCAAAAGTTTAGCTACGGTAATAATCTTGCTGTAATATGGTCTAGATATAAAGTTCAGCTACCTATTTCTGTCCATAATTTTTTACTGAAGACAAACTCCGCTTAAAGTGGTTCTGAATTCAAAAAGTGATCACGTGCTCTTTTATAGGGAACATCTAGAAATGTTTTGACTGTTAGTCTCAAGAAATTTGGAGAAGTCAGTACCGTGCCACTAACTGTCCTCCTCCTTGGAGGGGATACTGTACCCAAGGACCTGCATGGCATGCATTCCCCCATTTCTGCTTCATTTACACTTCCTTCTTGAATATTTTCTAACCAGTCCTCAGAGTACCAGTCATCAGGGGGCAGCTCTAGCATTAAAGCGGACCTCCACCCAAAAGGGGAAGCTCCACTTGTTTGCATCCTACCTCCCTCCACTACCACATCTGCCACTTTTTTTTGGGGGGGGGGGGGGGGGGAGCGAGCGGGTATGATTTTGACAAGTACTTCTAGGTAAGATTGTTGATCTATGACATTTCTGGACCATCCCCCCCGCTACCTTCTGGTAGATGCCAGTGCCTGCACCCGAACCCGACTGAAGAATCAGCTTGGGGTACCAACATCGAGGGATCCCTGGGCAGGTAAGTGTCCTTATAGTAACAGTCAGCAGCTACAGTATTTGTAGCTGCTGACTTTTAATTTTTTCTGAAGGAGCCTGGAGCTCCTCTTTAAAGTGGAACTAAAGGCTTTTTATTGCAACCTACAAGCCTGCTTACATTCTTCTTTAGAATGTACACGGAGCTACGCATGCACATCTCAGTTTTACTTTTCAGCACAGCTTACACGGTCCAGATTCTCTTTAAAGCCTAACTACAGACATTTTTTTCCTACAATAATAATCTTAATAATCAGAACTCCTGTCAGTTTTTTCTTGCCGTCTGTGGTCTTATTGGGGTATTTTTTCCCCTCACTTTCTGTGTTTGTGTCAAGAGGACAGGAAGACGCAAAGCCCTTCCCTGCTCTATCAAGAAAGAAATAGGTATTGGCTGGAGCTGTTCACTAGCATTTTCCCCCACCACCAAGTAACATTTACTTTAATCCTGAGATTTTTACTAAGTAAAATATTTACCTTTATCCTTGCTCCTGAGATTTTTACCAAGTGGCCTTGTCTGCTGCCTCCTGGCTATGTTTAGCACTTACTGGTAATGCAAGCTGCTGTGCCTATTCTTTCTTATGGCTGGCGCATACTCATGTAGTGGTGCCCCGTGGGGGTCACTGCTTTTTTTCAGCATCCACACATCACCCTGCTTGGTCAGACATTCATTTTAGGCACACTTTCTCCAGACAATGAACAGTCTCTTGCTTGTTTGTGTTGTTTTTATTAGGGGATTAAACTTGGATGGGGAAAAGGGACATGGGATGCCCAAATGATGAATCTTTCTTAGTGAAAATAAAGGTAGTTGAATCTAAATTGACAGTCTCTGCTACTTTACATCTCCTCCAGCAAACTACTTGCTCTCCTCTACTGTCCAATTCTAGATTCCTGTCACTGTTAGCACATAGCTAGGCCTCACTCTGAATAAGTCTTAACATTTTCCTAGTAGCCATTTGCAGGTGGGGGTCTGCAGTCCCTTCTGTGGTAGCAGATGAAAAGCATAATTGTGCTGATAATTGGTGGACTACTGCTTCCAGCAAGTCTGAAGCAAATCCTGCCAACCCTCCTGGCTGCAGAGACTTGACTTCAACAACACCACAGTTTCTCCCTCTGGTTCCACATCCAGTGCTGGCATGTCTCTCCCAGAGCTCCTCACTCACCGACCTTGGCATGGATCCCTTCTGAATGACTTTCCCGGCAGTGCTCCCAACTGTGGAGTTATTCCAAACAAATTTTCAAAGGCTTTTTTTTTATAGGGATATCAAGATTATTATTATTAAGCTTTTTTTTTTGGGGCAAGTTACCACAACACCATTATCCCGTAGTTTTTAAGATCAAAGATACAACTATGTTGGTGTCCCTTGTCAATTTGACATTGTATTTTTTTAAATGTAACTGCCTACTCCCAAACTGTCATTTTGAAGTAAAACACATAGCCAAGTATTATTCTCCACAATTTTTTAATTGTGCATTTCAAAAAAACAAAAAAACAAAAACAAATAAAATTAGACATGCTATCTGCCAATATAACCAAAAAGTGCATGCCATGCATCCAAAAATATAGAAAATATACCAAATCAAATCAATATTCAACCAAAAAAAATGTAAAGCAATAAATCCAACGCCAATAATAAATAACATGTTATCTCCTTCAATTCTGCAACATGGCTGGTTGAAGAACGGCCGTTCAGAAACTAACCAAATAAGCGCAAAATGAAAAGCGTGAATCAACACTCGCCAAACTTCTACTAACATGAAATTAACAGAAGGAGCCCAAAGGGTGGCGCTAAAGAGCTGAAAAACAACGTAGTAGGTCACTACATTGGTATTTGTTGGCCAACAATTGTGTGGCCGTGTGTATGCAAGACAAGTTTGGGCCTACGCCCTTTGGACAAAAGTCCACGGTTTTGTTGGCCAACAATCCGATCATGTGTACGAGGTTTAACACTCCATCATTTCAGTTTTTCCACCCGACAACTCCTCCCCCAGCAGGCTGACCATGGGTATATATTGGCAAAACATATTTTACCAAAAAGAATGGATTATTGGTGTCAAATACAAAGCATAGATTTACAAGAAGTCACACAATTAGAGCACTAAATAGCAACACCAGACAGCCACTATAGTACAACAGAAAAAACATATTGAAAAGTAAGAGGACGACTCTCCAAAATAATGAAAATCCCCTGGACAGTTGTCACAAAAACAAGTCCCCAGTCAACAATTTCCCTTCTATCACTATCCTGGCGGCAACTCTTAATTTTAGATTAGCCACCAGAAAAAACAAAGGATAAATCACCTCAGTGGCTATACAAACAGCAATAAAAATCTGGCATAGGTCCTAAACCCTTCCCTACAGTGTCCAGAATGAAAAAAATGTGTTTGACTTTGAAAACACTTTAAGAAAATTTGTCATATTCCTAGGTAATTAAATTTGCATAAATGTATGCAAATCCCAACTCCTCCTGTAACAGTCAAGCTTTTCCACACCGCTTATTATGTCCCAGTCCTCTACTTTGGTCCTTTAATAGGAGTGGTCAAAAAAAGAGGAAATTTGCATCTGGTTAGGTCTCTGGATCTAGTTCTATGTTAGCTAAAGTCACCCTATGCATATGCATATTGTATCATTCAGTTTGAATGTGTGTTGCATGCAGTGCACTGAAAAAATTGTGCGTGCACCATTTCTGACTGCGGGGCAACACACATCCATCAAAAGTTGTGGTGGGGTGCCATTCAGAATAAATGGCACTGCATCACACAAACACACTTAAAGTGGCACTTTGTTGCTGCATCAATCCCCTCTTCCTCTTCTGTGCAGCCATCTTAAAGCCCCTTGCGTGTGTGCAGATACACAGACAGTCTCTCACTTATTTGAGACCTGGCAAAGCCCATCATCTCACCTGCACACTCATGGGGTATTCCTGAAAATGCCCACACATGAACAATAATGTTCCATAAAAATAAAGCATAATGTTTTACAAATTATTGCGGTACTTCTCCTGGGCTCTGCAATAAAAATTAAAACGCATCCATAAAAATAGAACTGTGGGAACTGTCACAGGGTCTCATCAAGAGTGCCCAATTATGCCCCCTTGTCATAAAAGTCAAACTACAGCTTCTATGTATGGAACGTGATCTATGAATAGAGGGGGCAGACCAATCAATCATTCACAGGTAACCATACAAATTCCCATCACACACATTCCTGGAATAGGCTCTAAGGCTGGATTTCACACCTATGCATTTTTAGTGCTTTTTGCATTTTGCAGATTTGCACTACAGAACTTGTTCCATAGGAAACAATGTTAAATCACTAAAAATGCATAGGTGCGAATCCAGCCTTAGGCTGGATTCACACCTATGCATTTTTAGTGCATTTTGCAGATTTGTACTACAGTCCATTCACCATGGTTTCATATGGAACATGTTCTGTTGTGCAAATCTGCAAAAGGCACTAAAAATGCATGGGTGTGAATCCAGCCTAAGGCCTGATTCACATCTTAGCAGGTTGCAGTTTGCATATTGCATTTTTCAATACACACTTTTGATCCACTGAAGTTTATGGAACCAAAAACCAGAAAAAAGTCCCTGGCCCTTTCCATAAAATGCACAGATGTGGACTACGTCCATAGGAATAACGTTGAATGGACTGTAGTGTGTTTCTGCAAAACTGGAAACACACAAAAAAATGGATAGCTGTCAACCAGGTCTAAAACAATGGGTGTTGCAGCAACCGCCAACTGGAAACTGGAACATACATGATGCAATGGAGATATCTGGCAGCACACCACAGATCTTGTGATCACATGCCTGACGAAGGGGTCCTGCGTGGCTCCAAAATGGTGCACTCTTTTGCTTGTGATGTGATCATTCTTCAATAAAAAAATAGCTTAGACTTAACTGGAAGAACCGTGGTGTGCTAGGCAAATATATACACTAGACCTATCATTCATCCACGCACCCGCCATTCAAACATTGTGTTTCGTTCATAGAATCGGTAGTATGGCTCCAATGAATGGCAGTGCTGGGCAAAAAGCATAGTACACACTTATGTTTTTTTTTTTTTTTTACGCACATTATGCAATTGCCTTACAGTTGTTTTTTTTATAAACAGCTGTGATTTAGTACCGCTTTAAGGCAAGAGTGGTGTCTGCTATCCCAGAGCTCTGTACTTCTCAAGAGAGAATGGCTCCATTGGGGTCAAAACAATGTAGGCGGAGTCTGTGGCCAACTGTCTCCTAGGGAACAAAAGGCTCCTACCTCCTCTCTCTACAGCACATAAGATTATAAAAACTGCTGTGACACTAGAAAAGCCGGAAAATTGCATTGTAGCTTTCTACTATACACAGGTTGTATTTCAATGTTTGCTGCAATGCTCATCAGAATTGTAATCAGTATTTAAATGCTGAAGTGTAATTTTCCATTAACTATATCTCAGGAGAAAAACAATTAAAGAACACATGGCAAATATGCTATAGGCATGAATGTGAAAGGTACATAGGGCTATCAAATAATATGTATAATGATACATCTAAGTTCTCTCTCCATTTGTGGCCCATGACCTGATCCATTAAAGAAAATGAGTTAAAAGCATCTTGATTCGGATGTGGACTCACAGGTACCTTTAAAATATTTGAAGGTTCATGTACTCTGCAATACTCAAGAGGATGTAAGTCTCTAGCATGCCATAGGTGTCATAGCTTTAGACCCATTAACCTGGTTAGTTCGGGAGCTGCTGTATCATTTCCATTAGGGCCAAGTTCCATCTCTACTTACCCCCTCACCAATAGCCTATATACTTTACACAATGCAGGAGTAAAATTACTGGGCACAAAGACCTTTCTAACCTGTGTCCACACACAAGACTGGAAAATCACATTAGTCATCTCTCTCTCCATGTGGTTTTATGTACAAGTAGGAGATTATCTCCTCTACAGATGTACTATCAGACAGGAAGGGTGGCCCTAAGCAATTTCTGCTGGTTTCAAAGACCTCCCACAGGTTTATATAAATACTTGTGTAGAGTAGAGAATTTCTATGCAGGTGACAAACAATGCATTATTATTTTGTACCCCACCCAAGTGAAATCCCACTGATTAGCTTTGAGAGAAGGGAGTGAATTATATTTGGGGTAATGTATCTCCTACTTTAAATTATCATGATCCATTGTGACCATACAGTGATAAAATGTGTGTGGCACACAGCAAAAAAATTTAATTTAATTTGCTAAAGCACTGTGCATTAGAAAAAAAAACGCCATGATTTTCTTTTTTTAATCTATTTAATCATTTGTTACAACTTATGCCGCATACACATAACTGGACTTTCCCGGCAGACTAGGTCTGATGGAATCAGTCCATTGGACAATCTGATTGTGTGTGGGCTAATCAGATCCGTTAACAAAAATCAGACGGATCTAGAAATAGAACGTGTTTCAAATCTGTCCAACAGACTCGATTCCTATCGGGAAAACCGTTCATCTGTATGCTGGTCCAACGGACCAAATACGACGCAAGGGAAGCTATTGGCTACTGAACTTCCTTTTCTAGTCCCGTCTTATGCCATCACGTTCAAAATGAATGGCCCTTCGAACGGACTTAGTCTGTTCATGTGTGGCCAAGTCCGCTCATTTGTAAAGTCAGTCGGATGCGGGGCTGCAGAGAGGATTTCTAATCACTGGGCTCCTAGCGTGGATATACCGGGGCTTAGAACCGGAGATTACCGCGGTCCAGGTCAGCAGGACCGGGGGGGGGGGGGGGCGACGTGGGGGACCTGGTAAGTTCACCTTTCACTTTATGTTTCAGACTAAAGTTACACTTTAATTTGGCAGTGGATGGAGCTATAGAAGAACCCATCGGGGGAGATTAAAGAGGAACAAAACCCACAGATTTTAAGATGAATTCCAGGTATGGATATTTTGCACAGTTACGTTGGTCCAGATTGTATCAATGTAACTATGTATATATCATATCTGGTCGATGCTCCTGGAAGCTGGATATCACAGAAGTAGACACTGCAACTCAAGTGATCTCCACTTGCTTCTGAGGTTGAGAGTCAGGGTGATGCGACTCTCTCCACCTCGTCCAATCAAATAATTATTTGCATTAATTCACATAATGCATAGCCTTCTCTAATTGGTGCCTGTGCTGAGCAGCCAACTCTGTGTTCAGAATGTAGCAGAGCAGCTGCTTGGCATGGGACCCAGAAGGAAGTGGAGATCACTGGAGTAGCGGTGCCTACTTCAGTCATTTCCAGTTTCCAGGGGCATCAACCAGGTATAGTATATGCAGAGTTACATCAGTCCAAGCTGGACAAATGTAAAGCTGTATAAAATATCCATACCCGGTATTCTTCTTTAACAATTTCCCCAAACCGTTACATTCAAGGAAAGCCGTGAGTGATAACAGTCATAAATTGCTTATGCCCTCAACTGAACCGTTTACCATCAAATGGCTAGTGTCATAACCGACCACATATGCAGCACCACAGCAACTGCTGATCAAAGAGATGCTAAGATTGTAACTTCTTTTGTTGTAAAGCAGGCATGTCCAAAGTCCGGCCCGTGGGCCAATTGCGGCCCACGGTCCGGTTTTGAACGGCCCGCCTGGTCTTTCTCAATTTATTGTGCTGCGGGATCAGGGCTGTCAGATCAGCCGATCCCCGGCACTGTGAGAAGCTCCGTGAGCTTCAAAAGTGAAAGTAAAGTGCAGAGGATTGTGCTGTGCTCTCTGCTTCCCCCTACAGTGCAGTACCCGGCTGAATGAGGAAGCTGCAAAGGTACTGTACTACAAGCTAGATTAGTGTTAAAAAGGCCTTTATTCATGTGTGTGTGTGTATGTATGTATGTGTATGCATGTGTGTGTGCGCACATGTGTCTGTATGTGTGTGTGCGCACATGTGTCTGTATGTGCACGTGTGTCTGTATGTGTGTGTGTGTGCACATGTGTCTGTATGTGCACATGTGTCTGTATGTGTGTGTGTGTGCACATGTGTCTGTATGTGTGTGTGTGTGCACATGTGTCTGTATGTGTGTGTGTGTGCACATGTGTCTGTATGTGTGTGTGCGTGCACATGTGTCTGTATGTGTGTGTGCGTGCACATGTGTCTGTATGTGTGTGTGCGCACATGTGTCTGTATGTGTGTGTGTGTGCACATGTGTCTGTATGTGTGTGTGCACATGTGTCTGTATGTGTGTGTGTGTGCACATGTGTCTGTATGTGTGTGTGTGTGCACATGTGTCTGTATGTGTGTGTGTGCACATGTGTCTGTATGTGTGTGTGTGCACATGTGTCTGTATGTGTGTGCACATGTGTCTGTATGTGTGTGTGTGCACATGTGTCTGTATGTGTGTGTGTGTGCACATGTGTCTGTATATGTGTGTGCACATGTGTCTGTATATGTGTGTGTGCACATGTGTCTGTGTGTGTGCACATGTGTCTGTATGTGTGTGTGTGCACATGTGTCTGTATGTGTGTGTGTGCACATGTGTCTGTATGTGTGTGTGTGTGCACATGTGTCTGTATGTGTGTGTGTGTGCACATATGTCTGTGTGTGTCTGTATGTGTGTGTATGTGCACATGTGTATGTATGTATGCATGTGTGTGTGCACATGTCTGTATGTGTGTGTGTGTATGTGCACATGTGTATGTATGTTTGTGTGTGTGCACATGTGTCTGTATGTGTGTGTGCACATGTGTCTGTATGTGTGTGTGTGCACATGTGTCTGTATGTGTGTGCGCACATGTGTCTGTATGTGTGTGTGCGCACATGTGTCTGTATGTGTGTGTGCGCACATGTGTCTGTATGTGCACATGTGTCTGTATGTGTGTGTGTGTGTGCACATGTGTCTGTATGTGTGTGTGTGCACATGTGTCTGTATGTGTGTGTGCGCACATGTGTCTGTATGTGTGTGTGTGTGCACATGTGTCTGTATGTGTGTGTGTGTGCACATATGTCTGTGTATGTATGTATGTATGTGTGTGTGCACATGTCTGTATGTGTGTGTGTGTGCACATGTCTGTATGTGTGTGTGTGTATGTGCACATGTCTGTATGTGTGTGTGTGTATGTGCACATGTGTATGTGTGTGTGTGTATGTGCACATGTGTATGTATGTTTGTGTGTGTGCACATGTGTCTGTATGTGTGTGTGCACATGTGTCTGTATGTGTGTGTGTGCACATGTGTCTGTATGTGTGTGTGTGCACATGTGTCTGTATGTGTGTGTGTGCACATGTGTCTGTATGTGTGTGTGTGTGCACATGTGTCTGTATGTGTGTGTGTGTGCACATGTGTCTGTATGTGTGTGTGCACATGTGTCTGTATGTGTGTGTGCACATGTGTCTGTATGTGTGTGTGTGCACATGTGTGTGTGTGTGTGTGCACATGTGTCTGTATGTGTGTGTGTGTGCACATGTGTCTGTATGTGTGTGTGTGTGCACATGTGTCTGTATGTGTGTATGTGTGTGTGCACATGTGTCTGTATGTATGTGTGCACATGTGTCTGTATGTATGTGTGCACATGTGTCTGTATGTATGTGTGCACATGTGTCTGTATGTATGTGTGCACATGTGTCTGTATGTATGTGTGCACATGTGTCTGTATGTATGTGTGCACATGTGTCTGTATGTGTGTGCGCACATGTGTCTGTATGTGTGTGCACATGTGTCTGTATGTGTGTGTGCGCACATGTGTCTGTATGTGCACATGTGTCTGTATGTGTGTGTGTGTGCACATGTGTCTGTATGTGTGTGTGCGCACATGTGTCTGTATGTGCACATGTGTCTGTATGTGTGTGTGTGTGCACATGTGTCTGTATGTGTGTGTGTGTGCACATGTGTCTGTATGTGTGTGTGTGCACATGTGTCTGTATGTGTGTGTGTGCACATGTGTCTGTATGTGTGTGTGTGTGTGCACATGTGTCTGTATGTGTGTGTGTGCACATGTGTCTGTATGTGCACATGTGTCTGTATGTGTGTGTGTGTGCACATGTGTCTGTATGTGTGTGTGTGTGCACATGTGTCTGTATGTGTGTGTGTGCACATGTGTCTGTATGTGTGTGTGTGTGTGCACATGTGTCTGTATGTGTGTGTGCACATGTGTCTGTATGTGTGTGTGTGCACATGTGTCTGTATGTGTGTGTGTGTGTGCACATGTGTCTGTATGTGTGTGTGTGTGTGCACATGTGTCTGTATGTGTGTGTGTGTGTGTGCACATGTGTCTGTATGTGTGTG